>NC_142245.1:94649182-94952364 GCF_052056855.1 Sturnus vulgaris | reverse complement strand
CTTACATCTCTAATAACAGTATTTATGTGACAACTTCCTCATGAAAATTTTTAAATTTGATTTTTACCCCAGTGAAGATTAAGACCCAAGCCTCATTTTATTTATGAAAAAAAAAGAGTCTGGTTAGCTAGACATCTTGATTAATTTTCAGAACAATTTTAGGGTTTTTTTTTCCCCACTGAATATGCAAAATTTTGAGTCAACCGAATTTGTTAACGGAGTGCAAATATGTATATGTATCATTGGGACAATGGGAGGTCAAAAGGGAATAAAAGATAGATATCATGAGGAGAGTAATGAGAAATATCACTTTACTGATGCCATTGTCCAGCAGCTGCTTTGGAATTTTTATTTTTCCAATTTAAAGGAAGATCCTTACAGCTGCAAATTCTTTGTGGCCCATTTTCTACTGGCAGATATTGAACAGCATTGCTCTTCTACCATGCCGTGTGTGGGAGATACTCTCTGCTAGATGATCTGCTGCACTTAGAGTCAGTCAAGGTCTTTGTCTTTGTTGGACTCCTACAGACTCAGATAAAGTGGCAGCCTGCTTGGAAAAGCAGAGGAAACAGCTGAAGGCAGCGTTTGAGTGTCTTCCAATTACCACTGAGAGTTATTCAAACATGTATTTTCCTTGTTTCAGGTCATACCTGTATAGTACTTTTGTACATGTAATTGAGTACAATCATCCTTAATGCAGACATTTTAGAAAACTGTGCCATTTCAGACTTATTTTGGCTGTACATTTTACAGGCTAGCTGTGACAACTCTATAACATAATTCTTGAAAGTTTTTCTAACATAATTTCTTGGGAGGGACAGAACATAGATAACACATAATTAGAGTGGAGCTTTTGAGATGCATATAATAGCAGGCTCAAGGTGAGGAAAATTTTCCTTTTATTAGTGCAAGTATGATATGAAATTCACCGACTTCAGAAAAAGCTGTATTTTTATGCCCAAAGATAGATTTGAACCTTCAAACACACAGTTTATGTGTGTTGTCCTTATATGTTCCTGGAAATGTCTGTAATGGCTGTTCTAGAGATGTGTGCAAAAGCTCAAAATCACTTCAAAGCACATTTATTCTTTGAAGTAGTCAGCTAAGAATGGTCACCTTATCAAAATTTGAAGTGACATATTAAAGTAGCCATTTGGATGCTGTATCCAGATAATAAGTGTTCAGAAAGAGACTTCCTTTGTATGTCTATACCAATCTAATATCTCTGCAAATCACATACGCATCCTAAGCCAGCTTTGAAGTAGTTTTGTAAGCGCTGCTTGCAGACCAGGTAACGTAGACTACAGCTATGTGTGGCTTACTCAGCACACCTGTTTAGCTGTTCCCTTTCTCAGTGTTTTGCAGCAGCAGCAAAACATCTGGAAACACCAGCTTAGAGGAGCTGTTGCTGACTGCAATAAAATTAGAAACCTTGTGTGAAGCTGAGGGAGCCAGCTATTGATTCTGGATCTAAACTGCTATTTCCTGGATAGACACAAGATTGTTCTGTCCTGCTCCAGGGCAAATGAAAGGTACTTGAATGTGGCTACCAGAGTGCTGACCCTAAGCTAATACCCTTCCTCACCAGAACTTACTGGCTCAGACTCATCCCCATGTTAATTGCTTTTTATATCTTGCAAACATAAGCTTTGCAGAAGGGACAAGTGAACACATGTCTTCTTATAAATAACTATTCAGACATTGAATAAGCCAAATTGTCTGGTGGAAATAAAAGTGAGACACAGACAGTCCTTGAGCCCAACTGTTTACTCTGGTTTTCCTATAAAAGCCTGAACACTGTGTCCCTCAGATGGGATGTGAAAGGAATACCAAATTATATTAGCCGAGTTTTTCTCTGGTTCTTTTTCATCTCAATGGAAAGCATCTCAAATCTCAGGTTTCCACTTGGCATAAAAGAGCAAGAGTAAATCCTTTTGTATGATTTGTCTGTTGGAACAGAGGAATAATTAGAGACTGTTTATCAGTCTATGAACTGACTCATTGCTTCTATCTTTAATGATTCTTTTGTGTTCATAGCTAATCTGAGTTGTGCATTAACCAGGGATTCAGGAGATCTACTTATTACCATAGCCTGTGGCGTGACTTCTGGCAACAAAACCTTACTTGATTGTTTCCCAATTCATAAATTATGAATAGTGACACCAACTACCAACTATTCCATCAGAAAATCTGAGATATACTGATGAGAAGTACATATTAGAGACAAGTATTATTATAATCATTGTTTACTTCTTGGATAACTGAACAATAGTTGATGAGTAATATTTAGTGCATTTAAGTACTAATACAGGAAATTGTATAGATATCTTGAGAGGACTGTTCAGTGTAGAAATCAAAAATAGAGTTTGAGGGAATAGATTAGATAGGTGAAAAAATTCCTACCTTGCATCTCCTGATGGAATTTAGGTGCTTTCTACTACCTACATAGGACAGTATTTTTCAGGTGAACAAAATTAGCAAAAAATGTTAGATTCTGAGAGAATATTAGAGTTAGTGCAGATGTGAGATCTAAACTTTTGGACTCTTACTTAGGTAGGAATATGGTTAGATCCTGGCTTAGATAGATAGGTAGTGTTTTTATTATATTTATAAGTATTCAGAGCAGATTTGAGAATCTAGATCCCTTTGTAGGGATCCAGCCCTGAAAAGAAGATCTTTGAAGCAGAACTTTGAAACAGGAATTCTTTGTCAAAAGGATTGCCTAAATTCCGGTATATCACATTAGTCACATCTATACTAGAGCCAGAACAAGGATTTGAACCCTATTTCTTTTCAGAACATATTCAATTATGAGCAAACATGTGAACGTCACAAGAGCCACACAAGTGTGCATACGGCTGTGCACAGAAATGTAGCAGATAATAATTAATGGCTACAGAAAAGGAGACTCACACAGAGAGTTTCTGAGACTTTTTTCATCTTAAGAGGTTTCAATATTATGTTTCTATTAGAGAAAAAAAAAGGCAAGAAGGAAAACCAGAAGAAAGAATTGGAGGATGCATTTTTAATATTATGTGATGTAGTACAGATTGCCTTTACCTCCATGTTAATGGTTTTCACAAGTCAACACTTTCTTTTGCTGAAAAGTAAAAAATAAAATCTCATAAAAAGTTGGGAGGAGAGAGAGAAAACTTCTTCATTTCTTTAGCAAAACTTGGCAACAACTGTAGCACAGCTGAGTTCTTATAAGTGTAGTGGGGAAAAGCTACACCATTAATGTTAATTTATCTTATGTTGTTCTCCAGGCTCTGACTATTATCTAAGTGCTTTGTGCCAAATGTAATAAAATGACCAGATTTCTCATTATAGAAAGCATAAATTGCTGAAGGCAAATATATTATGAGGGAAATTGTCAATATGATAATTGTGCACTCCTGTCACTAAATTGCAGAAGATATATATATTTATGAATATGCTAACCCTCTAGACCATTTACTGGTAGAATAACTGGAAGAGCGTGGACTGAGGATGTTTTATTCTTTTTGTCATTTTTATGGCCACATAGCTTATAGAGATTACACATTACAATATATTTTTAAAACATTATAAATAGGTCAGAATGCCCTGTGTGCCCAGTAGAAGTCAGACACTTGTAATAATATCATTTTAGAAATTACAAAATTATTTGAGCAATAAATTAACTAGCAATTCAAGGCAAATGAAAATCAGTGGATGTAAGTTGGGCTTTTGTTAAAAATATTAAGTCAGCTGGTTTTACTGATGAAATACAAGCTTCTCATATAAAAATCTTCTGAATGTTTCTGGTGATAGTCATCAAAGAAATACTTGCTAAGGTCATTTTAGCAGTTTAATAGTATAAATAGCTAGTTCTCACACATTTAATTTAAAATGTTTATTGTTAAAATAATTGATATTTTAACAACAGCACTTGTATGCTATTAATAACTTGAGTTTTGTTATCTTCAACAGGAATAAGACTTAAAACATAGTCAACCAATCTGGCTATTCCTTGTTTTAGGGTTGTTTATGAAAACCATGATGCAATTTTCATGTATTAAATAAAATGGTGCATCAGAAATAAATTTTCCCAAATGGGAAGTCTTGAGAAGATGTGGATAGGATGGGAAGGAGGAAAGTGGAAACAGAAAAGAGGAGAGGGAAGAACTCCAAGTTATTCTTGGCCATTTGCCAGTGAATCAGTTCTGTGTTACTCAAGTTACCTTCCTAGTGACCAGGAAGGAATTTGGGATGGAAAGGCTGAAAAAGAGAAACTAGGGTTTCCATCCTCAGCAAAGAGAGAGAGGAGAATGTGGCACATAGAAGGTATCCACCAAGTACTTTGTGTTCTTCCCAGCTCTCTGTGGATGCTCCATCTGTCTACATGCTAGAAGCATCTTCCTCACCCAAGCTCTTTTTTCTGGTCATCAATAGGATCTCGAATATTTTCCAGTCCCAGCATTAAATGAGACACACAGCTTAGCTGGCCTATGCACCCCAAGCTGCCAGGCCTTAAAGTTAGTCAAGATGTTGGAACAGAGAAGAAGGAATAAGAGTTATGTACAAATTAAGGCCATAGTTTCTTCATTTATCATTCGGTTCTTTAGCTTCACTTACTATTTTGAAATCAAGAAAATTACCCTGTTTTTCCCATGTCCTTATGTTTAGAATGACCTTAGGTAATGCTGCCAAGCATTAGAACAGAGCTCAGTTCAGAATTAAAGTGTCAAATGTATGTACCTACAGACAAAGATGGCTAGATGTCCAACTTGCCATGACAGTCATTAAAGTTCTCATCAGTGGGGCCTCAGCTCACCATACAGATTCCATTGACTATATTTAATAAATCTTCAAGTATGTGGCAGCTCAGATGCTTAGCACATATGTAGGCACCTTCATTAATATGTAGCTATTATGGGTGAATTAAATCTCACCTATAATGCTGTAATAAAAGCATAACAAATTATAGCCAGACTTTTAGAATATTTGGCCTTGATTCAACACGGTGAGATGGCTGTAAAAGCTGTTCTGTGGTTAACATTCCTGCAAAGGGCAGGTGTTGTATCTACATCTATGTAGAAACGCCCTGGAATAGTGCCAGGAAATGAAACTATGTGGCATGATCTGAACCACCTTTTGTTAGTAAATCTGTCAGCCTCCAAAACACACCTGTGCACGTGGATGTGAGCATGAAAAGTGTCTGTTGGAAATGGCAGGGATGTCTTCATCTCCCAGCAACATTCTGATCTCACACCACTGCTGAAACCCCTCTAGGACATGCGTGCTGAGTGGCACAAGCAAAAAACATGCAGCAGACCAATCTAACAATTTATCCACATCTGGCTACACACCACAGCCTGGGGACATTCCTGTTTAATTTATTACTGTACTTAGAGCTTGTAAGTAGTATTTCTCATCTATATAACTTGTAGGCTTTTCTTTTGAATCTAGCATGATCCAGCTGGACTGAAAGAGTGTTACAGTGCTGTGAATAAAATATAGCAGCTTGGTTACAGATGAAGGGAAAAAAATCAACAAACACCAATCCAAGAAATCCAAAAATAAGGTACACATAACTTTGTTTACAGCTTCCATCCACAGCTTATGATAACTCAGTTATTGGTACAGCAATGCAACATTTCTTGGATTTTCTAGAAATGCACACAGAACAAGTGGAATGGGAAGGTAAATGGTGCCATGGAAACAGAATTTAGATACTGCCTTGAGCAGGATGGTAGTGTAGTGTAGGATTAACAAAGGATGTATAATGATTATGTTAAATATGGTCTAAATGTGAGTGAATCTTACATGTAAATAGAAGATAATGCATTTATGTTTGATTATTTTCCATCTCCCCCCTAAAAAAGAAAATCTGTTCCGCAGGACAGTGAATTATGAGATTTTTATTCTGTAGTGCCATACCTACTGACTTTTAGAGGTAACAGATGTATTTTTGTTCTGTATTTGAATGCGTTCACAAGTCACATTTCTTTTCATTGTTTTTACTGTAGAAATAATACAGTTAGCTCTATGTATGCTGGAAATCTCTCTCATCGTCGACTTCAGTGCAAACTTACATTATGACAGTGGATAAAAGAAAAAATGAAACTCAAATGGTCTTGTGCAGATAGCCTAGTCCAAGGAAAACGTCTCTCTAGCTTTTGTAGTAAAATTTGGATTAGTCAAATAGCAATGTTTTCTTTAATACTTGTCTTAAACATTCACTTGAAATTATTTAAATTTAAATTAAAAGCAGATTCTTTTCCTTATTACTTTTTTTTTTGCCTTGCACATTACCTTTTTCTTCAAGTATTGCTGAATTGTTGCACCTGCCACCAAATTTTGGCATCTGTGTGCTGAATCTAGTCTGTACATTGTGCAATGTCTATTATGTCTTTCTGCTTTGAAATTATCCATCCAGCTATTCTGATCTATAAATAGTAACATAGTGGTGAAATAAAATTCTGTATCAGAAGTAATTTAACAGGAATTATGTTTCTGTCCCTACTTGTTTTGAATGAGCTGTCACAGTATTCTAGGATGCCTACAATGTGTGCTTTAGGAGCTGAGACATAAAAATTAAGCCAGTTTGGAACTAGTAGTTGTTTGTTATTTTAATTTATAACCGTCATATTTTAAATCATTATATTTATGAGACTGCAAGTTGGAGAGACCAGGGGAGTGTAAGGAGAATGAAATTTCTCAGTTTGTGGGAGCAGCTGATGCCATGGCCCTGCACAGGCAACAAGCAGCTGTAGTGAACAGGTAGAAGGACACACAGCCCTACTCCCGTGAGTGTTGGCCATTCCACTCCATCTCAGCACTGCTTTCAGTGGGCCCTTTGCAGCCACTTTGGCAAGGAAGAGCTGAATTAACTCAGAAATAGAAACTCACAAGCTGTCTTTGAAGAGTCCAGCTGTATTTTGCATTATGGAAATTGAATAGCTGAGACAGAAAGTCTGCCTCTTGCCCAAGGTTTCAAATCAAACCGGCAGCAAAATCAATAATTAGGACCCACAAGTTCCTTACTCACATCTTTCTTCCATTTGCTGAGATGATGCCACTTTGCCATTCCTTTATCATATTTCTTTTTTTTTCCAGAAATTTAACTGTAATTGTGAACTTTAATTCATCTTTGAAAAGCCATTTGAAAGGCCAGGGCATGAGAGCCTCAACATGCATTGGAAAGCATGGCCAATGGTACTGACTTGTCTCTTGAAAATTGAAAATAGAATATTGAATTCTGTTTTGTGTATTAAATTAAATATTTATCACAAGAAATTTAGGGAAAAGGATTTGAAAGGTCAAATTTTCCATTATGGTCTAGCAGCAGAAAGGACAGCATAGATCTTCAGAGAAAAGCTAAGGTAAAAATATCACTTTATTCTTAACCTTGGCATGCAGACTCTTCATTTAATTCAGCGAACTGCATCCTGTTGCTACTCAACTTCTTATCCCCTTGACATTCACCTATAAGAGCAATACTTCACAATTTCTATGTATTGTTTTTCCTTTAATTAATTCTTCCACACTTCAGATGTGCTCTTACTGCATGCTCAGAAGCAGTTCTATGAAAGTAATATCTTTGAAAAGGGAATTGTGTGGCTTTTTCCACTCTCTGATTAATTGTCAACAGGTGATTTCATTTTAAAAAATGTGTGAATCTTCCACTCATTTCTGCCTGGTAAATGTTAAAACTTTCTCTGCAATGTTCAGGTGCCCAATCTACAGCCCATGGGCTGGGAAAATAACTGGAAAACATTTTTTGCATCTTTCTGATTTCTCAGCCATATATAACTTGAGACTTAACATTTTCTATGCATTTCAAACTCAGTCTTTGTTTGACTCCTGTCCATCCTTTCCATGCAATTTGGTCAATGTCATCAACTCATATTTGTTTTTAGGAATGAATGAACTACTCATCATGAACGAAAACATTTTTTATCATGAGAGTTTTTTTATTATTATTATTTTTCCTATAAGACTTTGTAGTTTGACTTGCTCATGCTACTGTTATCCATAGAGAGCTAACACCCCAAGTCAGGTATCTGGTCATTTTTACACAGAATGGAGATGATATATACTGCAAACATGACACCTTAAGAAAAGAAAAAAAGGAGATGGTCAAAAAATGGTCAGAAAAGCAAAAGACAAATTCCAGGTCTTTTAGTCTGCATGAATCATAAAGAGTTATCATTAAAAATGTCAGACTAGTAGGGAAAAGAGAAAAAGGGAAATTAATAAAAAAAGTTTTGGAAACTGAGCATATTTAATCTAATTTAGATTTTAATTTTGATACACAGTGACAAAACGTTGGATGTAAGCATTTTGTTATAGTAGAAACAGGCTTCAAGAAAGTAGTGATTTAGATTAAGGAATACTCTGAAAACTACTCTGAAATCTAAGAATGCAACAGGAGAAAATATTTTTTGTCTGGTGACTAATTTCTAGTGCAGAATATTATCTCCATAATATATTTTTCCATGGATTTGTTACTTGAAAAACAATTTAAGCAAACTTTTACATTTTGAAAAACTGTCTTCTGGGCTTTATTTTGTTTTGTTTTTCTCACAAGGTTGGCTTTGCCTAGACAAAGCAAGACATTTGGCATTTGAAGACAGAAGCCTCAGGACTTCAGCCATGTAGTAAATTAATTCTATTTTTATTGCTAATGATTAAAATAATAAAAACAAAAAGTGAGTGTTTGCACTTTGGAACCCACAGAGACTCACCAAAATTCACATTAATTCAACAAGAAGAAGCTGTTGGCAATTGAAAAAATGGCAGGCTCATTTTTACCAAAGGTGGGGTTTTATATACCAGATACAATAGTGATACTGAAAGATACCTGAAACTTAAAAATAATGGAGAAAAAAAATATTTAGAGTGAGGAGATAAACTGGTATCTCATGAAAACACCAAGTTACCAGTCATCAGACAGCCCAGGAATCAACTAGGCTTGTATTAGTTTCTTTTAAAAGGCATCCTTACTTGTATTCAGCATTATTCTCTAATTTATTTTTCTACTTATTCACCTCTCCGGTTTTTTTCAGACAAAATCTGGTTTGTTTGTTGTTGTTTTTCCTCAGTAGGTGCTTTTTCTTCCCCTTTTTTTTTGCAACAGTATACATTTTTTTGGACATGTAAAATATGTAACTGCACCTAAGAATAAAAGTTCACTTCGTGAAGGATATTGTAATTCTTTGAAAGTCTAGTTCAACATAAAATCCTATAAATTTTGAACTCTTCAGCTAGCAAAATGCTACCATATTGGGCACTTCTTATGACAAGCCTATCTCAGAGCTAAAAATGCTGCTCAGCAAGGTCTCCGGGCTGCAGCCGTGCTCCTAGAGAACAGAGGAAGGGTTCCAGGGGAGAGTGAATTTAGTTCCCTTGCTGAGCTATGGTGAAGCTTTGTTGTGATCAAAATATCTTCATAAAATGTCTTGACTCCAGGGAACAGGAGCCAGAAGATGCTGGATATTTTCTGAGTAGCATTCACATTAACAAGCTTTCTTTCAGTTTTCCCACTTTTCTTTTTGAAAGTGTTTGATTGGTATGAACTCTTTCTCATCTGTTCATGAACTGTCTTTTACCTCCTATGTTTTACTTTTAAAGACTATTCAAACAAACGTTGGCCTTCACCCACTTCAACAAATCAGAAGTATTAAAATTTTTCTCACCTGTGGTATATGCATAAGCAGCTGTTGTAATAAACATAGTGAATTTTAGGAGATATTGATACATCTTGTTATAGGAGACCCAAATGATGAAATAAATAGATGTAACATTAATGGAAAAAAAAATGTAGCATTGATAGTGATGATAAAATCTTGAAGATGTTTAGATAAATAATCTCTGGTACAAAAAATGCACTTTAAATGACAGAGAATGTTAATTACTTGCAATTTAATAAGAAAATTAATTAAGGCCCAGCACAAGTACAAAGTAAGAATGCCTGTTGCTTTTCTCAGCAGATAATTGACAGCTTTGAAATCCTAGTAAAAGCCAAGCTTGAGACATACAAGGCTATTATAGGGCCTATTATTTCATGCAGAGGTAAGTTTTGGGCACACTGAAAAAAAAATCAGCTTCATAAAGAAACCACCAAGAATAATCTGGAGCCATAAGAAAAAAAAAAATTGATGTTAAAAAATTATTGACGAACAAAATTAGGAGGTAGTACATGATGTGAAATCCCAGTAATAAAAGCAGGCTAGCATGTAATTAGGATCCTGAAGGATTTCTACAATTAACTTCTGTCTCTACTTTTTGACTTCATGTCCATGGAAAAAGAAGATTGAACAAAATATATAATTTATTACTATGATTTACAAACAATAGAAGAAATATATTGTTGGCTAAAAATATTGGGACTGGTAGTGGAAAAGACAGAAAAAGATGTTGTTAGTTGTGAGAAAGGGAAAGGCTGTTAGGATGAGGGAGTCAAGTATAACCTACAGTGTGATGTCTTAAACATTTCAGACAGGAAGGACTCTAGTAATCTTTTATAAACTCCTGCTTAGTATGCTGGGTAAAGAGTTTTCCAGTTTGTACTTGGCAAGCACCACTATACCTATAAAATTTACGTCTGATTATCTGATGAATTGTGATATGAGGAAGTTTTATTTTTCAGCCTGATGTCCTTTCTATAGATGTATCATATTCTTCCTAATTATGTTCAAATGGATAGAAGAAAGGCAAGAGTAGAAACAATGGAATGAAATATCAGTGCCTACTTTTGAAACTTTTACGGAGTTTATAACATGTGACATAATTGAAACAGCAGAATAAAAAAACCTACAGAATTTTTATAAAGTATAGACTGAAACATTGAAATTACTTCTACTCATAATTTCATATGTTCTCTGTAGTTTTAGATGCATCTCCAGGGGAAATCTGATTCCTGTAAATGGAAATAGATATATATACCTATTAATGATGGTTTTTAAATTTCAATATATACAGGCAGTGCAGTCACAAGTTGCCACTTCATTTGCATACCCATTTGTTTACTATTATTACTATTATTTATTTGCTATAGTGGTAGATTAGAGAGTCTGTTTCCAGAAGTCTTATGTGTATATTGTCACAATATTTATTTGTCAGTTACATGAATCATGACCTATGCAAGAGACATCTGTATCTTCCTACATAAGGCACCCAAAGCTTTTTTCTTTGTTGCTTTTATTATGTTGCATTTTTCATCCTTGAAGCCATTAGTGTTCTTAAAAAAATAAAAGACCAGGATGAAAAAATTTATGGCTGCAGAGTTTCCAGGTGTCCTAACCTCCATTTAAGGGCTTTGCTGTCCCAGATTGTGGACTTTTTTAATGAACTGTTTTCAGTAAAATAATTCTTCTAATAAGTATTAGAAATACTAATACTATCATATTACTAGGAATAAACATAATAATTTAATATTAATTACTTATTTTATTACTTATATGTTAAATCCAGAATTGCAGCATCAGGAAACCATGAGCTGAGCACTGCAGCAATGAGATTTTGTAAACTTAAGAGAATAGTATTTATAATCTTTAATTTCAAAATGATCAAATAAGAGGACAAATTACTATAACACAGATTGAGCAGCAATTTACAGATATCCTGCTAGTTCTCTGTCAGGGAGTTCTTTTAATGGAGTTTTTCTTGTTATTTACAACTTTTGATTGGAGTTTTGAGAAGAAGAAAGCTGTTTCCAACTGAGAAACTAAACATAAAAGAACAGCTGGGGATATTTTAGAGTCCCCTGGGTCTACCCAGGACTAGGTCCATGCATCCAGAACACAAGGAGTATAACTTAATGAATTGTGAAGGAAACCCTGTCATGCTGTCCATTATGACAGCATTATCCATGGAGGTATTTATCCTGCCATCAAGTGTGATTTCCTTTAATTAGTTCAGCAGATTGGCTGATGTGTTTAGCTCCAGTACTGATGGCAGCAAAGCTGCCATTGCTCAGGCTTCAGTGAAGTTTTTACAGGACCCAGTGTCTATTCTTGGTTTTGAAGGTCTGAGGTGCTATTGCTTAGCAACTGGTGATTTCTATCCAGATTAAAGACTTGTGTGCTGTAATGATTCTTAATAAGGCATGTGTTCTTGAGCAGGTGTGTATATGGATGTGAGAACAGAGGGCTGAAGGTGGATAAGCACACATCAGCATGTAGGAGATGGCAAACTACTGGAGTGAGCACAGGATAGCAAAACTGTGTTGTGGGTTGACCCCAGCCAGCAGCCAAATGCCCACACAACTGCTTCCTCATTCCCTCTGCCACAGAATGGGGAGAAAATGGAATGTGAAAAGACTCATGGACCAAGATAATGACAGTTAATAAATAAAGTAAGAGCTGTACATGCAACCAAAGAGAGGAATTCATTCACTCGTTCCCATCAGCAGGAAAGTGTGTAGCCATTCCTTGGAACCAAGGGACTCAGCAACCATAACAATGACTTGGAAGATAAATCCACAACCACATATTGTGGTTATTGCCATAACCACAAACATCCTTCCTCTTCCTCCTTCATTGGGCTGACATGAAGAAAGCAAGCTTCATCCCAGACAGACACAGCAGAAAGTGAAACTTTTATATTTTGGCATGGTGAATCATCCTCCCTCTGTCTTAACAAACATTTAACCATTTAAATTAGTTTTAATAGGTCCAACAAAAAAAAAAACCTAAAAAATATCAAGTCCAGAACACAAAGATACTTTGAGTGGTTGATCAAAGTGAGGGATTTGTTTTCTAACATGAAATCTGACCCAGATAAAGTAACAGCTGACAGCTGCTTCTTCTAGGCTGAATCAATGTCAAAATTAGCAAGTTCTTCCTTCTCTCTTTGACTGGAAGAGGAAACCTTCATCAAAATTGATACATCCCTGCAAAGAAATTTAGGTCTCAAGGAGTTGATATTTTTTAAGAATGGGCATAATAAGTGAAAAAAGGAAGAAAAACAACAACAAAACCCGCAACAACACTCTCCTCCAAAATTTACTTATCCATCAAGGAGTAAGTCAATAAAAATTCCTCAGGAAATCCAAAAGAAAGGGATGCATAAAGCATGCTCAGAGCTTACATTTTAACTAAGGGACTGCATAGAGCACAACCAGCAGTGCTGCCATAGGTGATTGTCTGCATGGATGTGATGGGAGATGATTCTACATATAAGAAATGAGGGTGCAGCAGTGAAACTTAACCTGTTAAATGCTTTCAGTGCTGGAACTCATGGCTAGAAAGTCATTGATATATGTTTCTTGTCAGTATGGCATCTTTTTCTTACTTATTTTTAGCTTCCACTTTCACACAGTCATATTCTTTCTGCCACCTTTAAATACATGGTGTGCTTTCAGTGCCTTTGCCATTTTCTTTTGGACTGACTCCAAATAAAGTTAAACCAACGGAAGGTCTTGTATGCAGAGACTTCATAATTTGACTCAAATTAGCTTTTTGCTCAGAGGCCGGAGAATGAATACAAAAAATAATATTACTTTCAAAATAAAGTCATTAGTAATCATTAAAGCAGCAGCCAAATGTAGACAGTATTACAGCTGCATTAAAAAAATGGAAGTGGAAGTCAAACATTACTACTAATCACTGCCATTGTCCTGAAAGAGCAGAAAATAAGCACTGATTTAAACCCATTTTAAATCCCATTACTGAGAGACCAAATTACTAAAATTGTAGAGGCCTTACTCATGGATTTCCATAGAACAAAACCATCTTTGCATTCTTAAAACTCACAAGCGTCCTTAAGAGCTACCAGAGTGACAGCATAGGAACTACATCCACTTGCATGGGTGAATAATGGGTACATGGAAGCAAGATTCCTTGTACTATCTTAGATGTTCTGATGTGAATTGACTGATGGGGTAAGAAGCTGAAAGGTTGCTTTATTCCTCTTGCCCTTTCATTCTGAGTCAACAGAGATGAAAGTTTTGTCATGATGGTATGACTCTCTTGTGGGAATTCACAGAATTTGCTAATTCATTTTCAGCCAAGGAGTTTGCCACTACCAGCCTGGGCTTGATTTGAGCATTGCATCAGAAATAAAAGTCTCAATATCTCATTTTAGGCTTCTGGCCTTTCTGGTGCCCCTCTTTATGGCCTTGAATAAACAAAGATATGGAGAAGCAAAATGAGCCTAACAGTAATAATTTGATTTCTATTTGTAATTTGAGCTTGAAGACCCTTACACAAGCCTTCTCCTCCTTCCCTTGAAAACACAGCCATAGCTGAAATACTGCATGACTGTAACATCCCAGCAAATGTCTGTGGGTGTCCTGAACAGCTATTAGAGTAAGACCGTGGTAAAAAATGGATTGCAATTAAAAGATACTATGTTCAAGGTACTGAAATTGCCCAAATATAACTGTAAACTGAATGATGTGTTACTTTCCTATATTTTTTGTGTCTGTGATAGACAGACTAAAGTAAGGGCCCTGCCACACAAGTGTGTTGCAGTAGTTTATTAAGTTACCATATGTCTGCTGACCCTTGGTAACTGAAATTCTTTACACTGTGCTATTGGCAGACATGATCTAATTCCAGGTACTTTTGCCTTACAGGCTACAGTTTGACTGATTTGACTTATCTTGCATTTAGAGGATGGTTACTTCAGCAGAGCTGATATTCTTAAGCACATTAAACCACCCAAACCTGATCAAGTTATCTAAGCTGCTATTATTAAACCTGTTGAGTTTGTTTGTTTGTTTGTTTGTTGTTGTTAAATTTTTCAGTTGTGTGAGTTCTTCCAAAGAGCAAGTTGGACGTATTTCTGATCATGTATCATTGCCAGGGCAGGGAAAGGCCGGGTGAACATCTGTGCAAAGTACCTTTAGTGCCTTGCTGATACAGAAGTAGAAAGAGTCCATGTGGATAATGTCAGTGACCTTGGCTCTGCATGGGTACTTGCCCACACACAGTCCTCAAAGACAAATTCTTGTAGTGAGCAAGGTCTGGAAACTATTTGACTTTGTGGCTCAAGTAGGACTAGCAGCACTTAAATGTGGAAGAAATTTAGGTTGTACCTCTGCCAGAGTAGCCGCTACAAACATAACCACAGCTAGTGAGGAGACCTGAACAAATAGTACCTTTGCTGAGAGCAAATATTTGTGTTCAGTTTCTCAGTTCCTTTTTAAGTAATCATGACAGTCTGGCTTAATGTCATTTTGCATCCTCATTTGGCAACACAGCACTCTTCTTAAACCCTGGGGAAATGGGCTGGACAGAGATCAGTCTAGAGCTGCCCACTCCTCCTCACCAGGGGGAGGAAGACAAGCGTGCCCAGGCTCCCCAAGTGCTTCAATGAAAAGTCAATCCTTGAGAAATTATATTAAAAATTCATCTTTTTACAAGTTCAATGCAGTGAACTTTAAGACTAGGAACTGGCCAAGCATCTGTATACTTTTTACAACGTCCTAAATATTGATTCTGCCCATCCCACAGAAGACAGCTTATCATTTTGCTTTCTGTTTTCACTGGCCACACAGAAAATTGATTCTCCTTCAACTTCATTTCTGTTTGTGTCGTAGGGAAAATCCAAATAACCCAGCAGCTGCACAGGTTGTAATTGAATGTCACAACCAACAAACAGAAAGGTTCACCTCAGCCCCATTGTAATTGGTTTTAAAATGTAATGAGTCAGTGTGTCTGTATCCTAAGCAATCACAGAAATATCTGCTATATATTACACAATTTCTAGAGCAACTAGAGAGGAACCAAGGAGGGTTGCACCCACTGTGCAGTGTTAAACAAATGCATTAGTGAGAAAGCTCTCTGTGGTGAGGTAGTTGGCAAGATCCTTTTCTTTGTAAAGCACAACCTTCCTGAAACTGTTTATGAGTCAGTTCTAAACAAATTCCCTCTTAAAATAAATATGTAGGGGGAAGAGATTTTCAATTGTTGAAGCACCCTATTTTGACGTTTTTAGAAGTTTCATTTTTCTACTTTGAATATGTGCTGCCTGACATCACTTTTAACTTGTGAAAAAGGATAAAACTGTACAAAATTAATTTGAAAATACAGATGTCTATTTCATTTTAGCTTATCACTTAACATTTTTTTTAATTTTAAGTTATTTTTAAGCTGTGATTTTATAATTTGTAGCTGAAAATTGCTGTGGGAACGAGGAGGAAAAATTCTTTGCTTTTTCTAAATATTTGCAGTCCTCCATTAAATACCTGGTGGTAGAAATAACTCAGGAAAGCACATAGTTGGGACTATACATGCATCATGCACAAAATATTCAGGTGACCTTCAACCTGTGCCATATTAGTTGTACCTCAGCCATATTAAAATGTGGATGGAAGAAGAAGATTTTAAAAAAGAAAGACTAAAGGGGGAGAATTAAAAGGAAAAAGAAGACTAAATAAAGCATATCTATGAAGGATGTGGAAAAGAGAGGGACACAGGACAAGGGAAAGATGAGAGAGATGGAAGGAATTAGATGAGGGAGCAAGCCTGACATTACAATTGCATAGGGATGGTGGGGGAGGAACTAATAACAAATTGCTGGAAAACACATTAAATCTGAGCCACTGAGCATAACTTCAGCAGCATCCACAGGATGATGAAAATATAGGGCAAAGAAATGAGGCATCCTGATCCATCAGTCTGCCTGCTACAGCTGCTCCAGACCCATGATTCTTTCTAGGAAGAAAACTTGTTCTGGTTGTTGCTATTTTTGAGAGAGAAAAAAGCTCGTTTATAGGTACTACATTTCACATCTGCTTAAATTGCCAAAAGGAAGCTGCATATTATATAATATGTAATCATATTTGCTAAATAAAAAAACCCACTAACTGTCAATCTCACTAACCCAGCATTTAGGTGTTCACAAAAGTGCTCACCAGAATTGTTTTGTGTAGGAATGGATATACTTGAGCCCTCTCTCTTCTCTCTGTTAATCTTGTACGTGGAGAAAAACACATGCACATCCTGTCTCCAGTTATAGAGAGCTTCATCATCCAATGTCAAAGGCCTCATTGAGGGGTTTCAGAGCTGCAGATACTAATAGCTAATTTCAGTTTTCAGTGGAACTGCTGAGTTTGCCCTCACATCCCATTGGGGTCAAAGGTTTTCCATGCTAAATGTCTCCTACCATGGTAGATCAGTGTAACAAATGCAGTTGTTCTCTAATGATAAAATATCTTATTTATTGAACATTTGAAAGACAGGGACATTGCTCAGACCTTTTGCCCCACCATAAAATGAATCTGTAAAATCAGAATGCCATGACCTTCGAGTAATAATTGTTGTGTATCTGGTTGTGGTTTTTACCAAAGAGTAAAGCAAAATATAGCCTGAGAATATCTAGTTTTAACCAGACAACAGAAAGGTTACAAAACCCATGTTCTGTCAACATAGTCTAGTATTAGAGATTTCAGTCATTTTTAAGGCAAGTCTTAAAGAAATGTCTTTTCTAAAAGTGATTTTGAAATATATTGAAAAGGCTAATTTCATCTACAGTTTATTTCTTCTAAATTACTTTTCATTTCCATGCATGTGCAGAAGATAGAAGGATCACTAAATAACTACACTCATCCAGTAAGAGAAATATCCTGTTTCCTCATTACAAACCAGTGCAATTCAGGGACAATTTTTATGTATTTATAATTTTTATGTATTTAGGAGGGGTGTAAGTCAAGTTTTCTGACTTGTATACTCCTCTCTCTCTACTGGACTTTGTCCTACACTTTTCTCTGGCATTCCTCCTCATTTTGACTCTCTTAATTATGTTTTCATGTAATTTCTGCAGGTATTTTAATAGGCTTGGTGAGCATTTTACTTCTCTGACAGGATAGTTAAGCCTTCACATCTGTGCAAAATCCTTCTGTGCTCCTGAGATGCATTCTCTATTTCCTCTCTGAGACTTCTTGGACCTCCTCAATTGTCCAGTGTGAGGTAGCTGAGAGTCCTTCCAAGAGTTGGCACAGTGGGTGGAAGAGGAAAGTGTACCAAAGGAAATTGTTGCAGTTTACCTGCATAAAGAAATATAATGGATTCTGAAGAGCTATAGAGAGAACTAGAGATTTTTCTGGGCTATCCAGAACTACTGGATACACAGGATGTGGGTTATAATTCACAATAATGAGATGTTGTATTTATTTAATATTCCCACTTTTTATTATAGAATATTTGGGATTCCTTTCACAGATCCTGAAAACCAATTAAGGTTAAATAGCTTGTTCAGGGCTTGACATATTCATTCAGCCTTGAAAAATCCATGAAGAAATAACTTTTAGAAATTTCATAGACTGTTTGAAGCACACCACACAGAGCTGAGTTTGAACACAATGTCTTATCACCGAGTTACTTTCTTTTCCTTGCAATCACTTGTTAATTTTGATATGAGAAGATAGAGTTATTTAACTGAATTATTCATTTAAGTGTTAGAATGACCGAAAAGTAACTCTACTTTAAGACTTCACAGCATCATCCAACATGTTTTTGCATTTAGTGCTTTAAGTGAGGAAGGGAAGAGGAACTTGTAGATCTCTGGGGTAAAAGGGATAAGGCAGCTCAGAAAGCCTTCCAGAGAGCAAAACGACCCTGGCTGGCTCAGGAGAGGCTGCTATGGGGAACCAAAGCTTTCCAAGGTGGTCACCACAATATTGCAAAGGCAGCCTGTGTTTTGTGGATGATTTTCAGCTGCCAAAAGCTGGGAGGTAGGAGTATGTGTGCCAAGACTAAGATGATCCCTGACAGCTTCTGTGGTCCACTGCAATATATTTTATTTTATTCTTTCTCCAAGATAGGATCTGGGGGACACAGCCAGCTTCCTCTCCCTGATTTATTAGGCTGTGTGTCTGGCTACTCTCTCCAAAAACTGACACCTGATTTCATAGTCCTGCTGTCTGGAACTATATAAAAGTGTATGTATAAAAGTGGAAAGGCTGGATGAAAGCAAGAGAAATTGAATTCCTCAGTCCTGATTTTCAGGGAGTGTGAAGGGTGGTTTGTTTTAAGAGTTTTGGAAATAAAAGGCTGGGGTACTTCAGTATTTATTTGTGTAATATATAAGAGATATATATTTGTGTTTGGAAAGGCAAACAAATTGTCTCTCTTGGGCACAACTTAATATGACTAATGAATTCTCTAAGTTATGAAAAGGGCAGATGAAAATATCAAAAGATAAAATAGAAGAAAAAAACCATAACCACACCATACCACGGTAAAAAGAATACACACTGTAAACCATTTGAATTTCTGGCTGCTGTGTCTGAAAATGGCATGACAGAGAAACAAAAATAAACAGAGAAGAGTGAAAAGCATGAGGAAAGTTTTAGAATAGCTCTTCCATAATAAAATACTAAGCAGATTGATTCTTTGGTTCGGAAAAGGGAGGACTAAGGGAGGGATATGGTCTTCACAATTATAAATTATACAGACATAGTGAGTAGGGCTCAATGATCCATTATTTTTCACAACCAAAGAACTAGAGGCACCTAATTTAATTATCAGGCATCCTGATAAACAAACAAAAAGGAAATTCTTTTTAAATAAAGCATAATTAAATTGTGAGGTGCATTGGCACAGGATGCAGTGGAGGCTATCAGTATAAATGGACTCAGAGAAGATTAGATAAATCCATAGAGGATAGACCCACTGGTGACTATTAAAAATGATGGTCTAGATTAAACTTCTGTCTCAGGAAGTCCCTTAAGTGCTGGTTGCAGGAAGTTGGAAAGGTATTTCAGGCAATCTATGTATTTTCCCTGTTTCTAGCAATATCCTTTTGGGCCAGTGCTTGTGCCAGCATACTGAAATGAAAATATCTATGCTGAATTCACCAGGAACATTTCTTTGTGTGTGTGTGTGTGTGTGTGTGTGTGTGTGTGTGTGTGTGTGTGAAAAATCAGAACAAGAGAAAAGAAGGCTGTGATGAGAAAAGCAAAAGCAACTTAATTAAACAATGACTTCCTCTTACTATTAGTACTTTTCACATAGGCCTCTTGCAAAGGAAAACCTCAATAACCCTAAATCTGCTACTATCAGCTTTAATTTTCATTTCAATCAGAGTTTTCCCAGCCCTGCTGTCCTTCTGTGTATTTGTTGCTTATCAGCATGCTATGAGAACAATGCATGAGAATATTGTATTTGACAATACTGCCACCTGGGCTGCATCTGTAGTAAATTAAACAGTGCTAGGACAATGCCCAACAAATAGGAATTTGATTATTTGTAATGCTGCTCAAATAGGTCCCTGTCTTAGTCTTACAGTTGGCCAACTAATTTTCTCTGTCCCAACTAATTCCCAGGCTTTACTAGGGAATTAGCATGAACAAGGGACCATTCCCCATCACAGTTTGGATGGATCCAACCTGTTCTTCTTGAAGATATGGCTAGAGCATGCCAGTTGACCTCATGACGGAGGAGGAGCCTTCACTGTGCCTAGTTGGCTTTACAGATGCAATATAAAGATTGGATGTAACCTCTTGAGGATTGGGTGAGGAAAGGAATAAGTTTTCTAGAAGTGTTTTTAGCCTCTTGGAGAAGGTCCAAACCAATCCAATTAGATGTCAGGAGGGGCGAAGAGTCCATAGCATCTCCCAGGCATGCAGATATTTGGTTTTTTCCTGAGGTCAGGACCAGTTCTCAGTTCTCTGTTCTCATGACATACATTGAGCAGTGTGGGGATGTCTTTGGCCAGGGTGAAAGGCCACCTGCAGGAAGTGCTTTGATTGCATAGCAGGACTTGAGATACAGGAGATTTCTCCTGAAGATCTTTAAGTTTCCCTAGTCTGGTAGAGGTGATTTTGTTTTCTCAGATTATAGAGTGATGTGGTGAGTGTCTCACATTCATCCTCTGGACACATTCTGTCATTATGTGATTGAATGAAATTCCAGCTGCAGTTTAATTGAGACATTTTTAGGACTGTGTTTTCTCTCATTTGTTGCCAGACTTATAATACCAGGCACTATATAAAAACTAAAAAACAACAGCTGCCTTAGAGAGCTTGCAGGCTGAAACAAAAGAACACAATGAAAAAAATTGATGCGAGGTCCAGAGCTGGTTGATAATAAATAAATCAAAATCCTATGAACTAAGTTCAATATCAGTTCTAGTTCTGTCCTGCTCTTATATTGTGATGGAGAAGGCAGTTAATTGATTATAAGTCTTGCTGATGTGAACCTTTTAAAGTGTGTGAGCAACAAGTCCACTGACAGTGGGGCCTATTTTTTGGATGGATATGTTACAAAAGAAGTACAATTAGGAGATGGAAGCAGCATGCCTGATTATTAAGGGTAGAATGAATGCATGAAAAATGAGGGCCAACACAGAGGCAAGACTTTGCAGGTGAAGAAAGAGAATTTAAACTGATAGATCAGGTTCAGAGAGCAGACAGAGGTTAAAGCTGGGATGACAAAATTTGAAGGACGGACAAAGTGATTATTCATCCCTGCCACAGCACATACCCTTGAGCAGATTTGGCCCATGCCAAGTAGTGCTTTCCTAGAGAGTGTCTCCTTAGCAGGGTATGAAACAGCACAAGCAGGGCACACTCCTGACACACATCCAGCCTATGCCGGGGACAAAAGCTGTGCCATGCCAGCTTGATCTTGGGCACTGCTCTGTGTCATTTCCCACTGTGCATGCAGTAGCTTCAGGGCTGAATGAGCCGTCTGGATGTGTCAAGCTGGTTCCAATTCAGCAACATCTCCTGACGTTTCCAAGCTTAAGTCTGGAAAACTTCAGCTGTGACAAGTTCCTATCACAGTTTTGAGTGTCATTTGTGCAGTGTTGCACTGGAATGAATGACAGATACATCACATATTTAAAAAGGAAAATGAGATACAACATGTAAGTGATAGTTTGTGCTCTCCTACTTATGCAGATCAAAGCATCATTTTACTATACATTGAACTTTCAAAGAAACAAACTTCTCTGCATTTTAGAGCCTTTCATTTTTTGTCAATGTTTTGAGCCCTGTTAAGAGTGAAGACTTTTCCTGCTTGTTTTAGTTTCAGGTTCAGAGCAAGAGTCTTGCTTTCTATTTAGACTTGTCTGGGATGCAGTAGTTTGTATATTGATGTGTCCCTTGTGTGTGAATTGTGTTCCATATATTGTTAAAAAACTTATATTGTAAATCATCCTATTTTCATAATCTGTTTGTTTGCAATCCATTGCCCATTGAAGGATTCCATGCTAAGAACACGACTTTCTTCTATGTCTACTGGTGTAGAATGTTCTACCACTAGGTAGCAAAGGGCAAATTGAGTCCCTGTATATCTATGAGACAGAGAAGGTGAATGACATGAAATGAAAGCACTCATTCTCTGACACTTGCATTTCAGCATGAGTGAGAATGCTGTTATATTCTGACTCTGTTACTGTGAGATATGAAGTGCTCATGAATGCTGTGTGTTCATGAATGAAGGCCATGATTTTCATTTTTATGGTGAACAATAAAAATGGCAATTTTTCCATAAAAATGGAAAAATTTAAACTGAAGAAACAAAGGCCATGTATGTCTGTTGCTGAAGGAATAATATGGAGTACAGTTTAATCTCATACAAAGATTATCTGTGTAATACTGCAAGAGCCACCAAGACTCTAGATTAATTTATGCTTCATAAGTGCAGAACACAAAAACTGAATCTCTTCAAGGGATGAAATGACAAAAGCCTTTTGAAAAGACAATAGAAATGATGAAATAGTGATGTGAATACATACTTATAAAATATAAAGAAATAAGAAGTCCTCATAATTAGGAAGTAAACTAATCACTAGTGCCTACTCTTAATTCTCATGAAGATTCATAAACCTAAGGGAATGACAAAGAAATTCTAAGTTCCTTTGAAATATCTGTAATTGACCCTATTTATAACAGAATATAACAGCTTTTCTGCAGGAAGGACATTATATCTCTTTGTTCTCTCCATAGGCTTTTCTAAACAACAGGCTCACTGACATTAACAAATGTAGTACAGCTACAAGAAAGAAATTAATTTTAATCCTAATTCTAATGGGAAATAGAGACAGAGATTAAGTGGATTGTTCAAATTTGAACAGGAATGCTTACAGCAAAGTCAGAATCTGACTTACAGATCTCATTGCATGACCTTTCCTTTAATTTTAGAAAAGAACATTTTTTTCCTTTTTCTTTTCTTTTCTGTTTTTTTTTTTTTTTTTTTTTTTCCCTCAAACACTTCACACGTACAAATGTTTAGTCTGGACTAGCCTACTCCTAGCACCTTAGTCTAGTTTTGGGCAGATTTGTTTTATGATGCTGATTTCTTGCAAGGGAAAATAACGTTATGCATTCATACTGTAAGTGTTTCTGAATATATGTGCATGATAGACTTTTAGAGTCAATAGCTTTTTCAAAAATATAAAACTATCTTCATTATTTTGAAGTTAGCAGTAAGATCTCCTACTTACTTACAAGAATGTAAAGGATCCTTCTGAATATTTTTGTTATAACTTTCATTACTTATAACTGATTTCTGTGCAGCCACAGGACAAGTATATGAGTTATACAATATAGGCAGATCATGTGAGCAAAGTCTCCATGGAAACTGCCTAATTTGTGCTTTTATTTAATTAGAGTTGTCCATTACCTCTCCAAATGAAGTTTAATTTAAATTCATATGCCAGTCATTTTTTAAATTGTGTATGACTTTTCATCCATCACTTACTGAGATCTCTTGTAGGCTGTATTTTAGCAGACTGAGTTTATTTAACAATTGAGTTTATAAACAGGATGTTTATTTGACAGCTCAGCTCATCCAGCATTCTTAACATTCTTGGAACTAATTTTCTATGCAGTATCTGTGCTATACAACTCATTGTTATCAATTAGATATTCTTAACCTCAGAAATTGCCAAAAATCTTGGAACAATTGCTTGAGAGATCCACATGAGTATGCTCACTCATTTTGCTTGCTGTGAGATAATTGGGAAAAAATCAGTGTACGAATAAAAAGTGTAACCAAGACCAAAAAATATGCAAAATGCATGTGTTTATTAAATGGAGCATTGAAACAGGCAAAACTGTGTGTCTATTGTAAGGTGCACCACAAAAACCAGCTGATCTCATTGAAGTCCTCTTAAGAAAAGTCTGAGTAGGTTCGACCTTACAGAAATGTCTGCCTGAGGGTATGATAGCATGAACTGATATGAGTTATTTGGAAGTCATCAGTCCTTGGTTGTGCACCAGAAAAACATAGTCTGCAATACCTGATTTTATCTCTCTTTCAAGAGCTGCTGGTTGAATGTATTTCTTCCAGGGTATCTTGCAACACACAGAGATGATAAAAAAGAGGACAGTGGAAGGCTGTGTATACTCAATTACTGCCACCCACCTGAGACACTAGCAAATACGGAGAATAGGGAAAAATATAAAAAACATTAAAAATGTAGTATTGACTAAATACACGAAACATATTTATGACATATTTTGTATCATAATGTATGTATTCTGAAGCAAATCTTGCATCTCATGGAATTGTTACTGACCCAGTTTTCCATTTGCAGCTCCATGACAGAAATATCTAGACTTGGTGCCTGGTCCAAAATTAGTTTATATGCCAGCATGAGAAGAGGGCAATGCAGAGGCAACAAACTGCAACTCTGAAAGGGATATGGGCAAGGTAGCTCAGATCTGCACTCAGGCCATTCAGATGGTTTCTGCTTTCATACAGCATATACATATCATCCAAGTTCAAATACTCTTTCAGACTTACAGAAGTTATCTCTGGAAAAAAATTAAATGTTATTAATAGGAAAAGTCATCATCACAGCATTATCATAGTTCACAATGGCAGAATTTAAATGTTTGTGTATAAAAGGTAATAAAAGCGGCCTAAGAATCATGTGTGGGAAGTGCTAGGGGTGCAGCTGGAGAGCCAACAATAAGGATTTTTCTCGAGTAATTGCATGAAGGCTAAAAGGCAATACAATTTAAAAATTGGAAAGAACGATATAAAAGATGTTACAAAAAAAGGCATTTATGAATATTATGGCACTAGTGATTTGAAAATGTCTAGCAAAATTAAAATAATCATAATTAATAATATTGCTAATAGAAGAATACTTGAAAAAACTGACAGACGGGTAGATATTGCAGATAATAGTCAGCAGCTTCACGTTAACAGAGGTCCTGAACGGTAATAGGTGTCGCGGAGTGGAATTAAAAACTAGTGGAGAGTTATGTCTGGATGTAGAAAAATATCAGAGTTATTAAATAGCTACTCTGTTTCTGTCTTTTCAGAAGAAGAGGGTGGCGATCTGCTCAAGTCGGGCTTCAGTTTTCCAGGGACGCCAGAGGAGGAGCTAGGTACAGATGCATCTCTCAGATTCCCGGTACTGCTCGCGCATCCCGAGCTGGGCTCAGCCCGGCGCTGGGGCGCAGGAGGCTGCCCTGGGCTACAGCCTCGCCCCGCCACCCTGCCAGTGACACTGGCCACAAAACCCAGTCAAATCCTGCTCTGCAAGGTTAGAGAATGCAAAGGAAAATCATCAGGTTTGAGTAACGGAGGATTCAAAAGAAGGTGTTCAAGGAAATCGCCAACCTTCCTTCTTTTGCCTTTTTCTCCTTGTCTTACTCTTTATAGAACATCTTAAATGCAGACAGAGTTTTCAATGTTACCTTTTCAACTTGAAAAAATAACAGAAGCAAGAAGAAATCAGAAACTCTTAAAGCCCCTGAGTGAAATCTTGCTACTTCTGTCTTACAAAGCTAGTACTAAAATGTCCCACTGGCTTCAGTTTTATACATTTAGATTGTGAAAAATTGAGTTTCTGTTCCTAGAATTTCATACTCAGATTGTCACTGGTTCATGTGAAATCTGCCAAAATTTTGATTTATATGCAATTACAATTTATATGCAATGTGGTTATTTTTAGAAAAGCAATATGAGAAGTGGTTTATATGTGTTTGCTATTTAAAGCTCCCTTTATTCAACATGAGCTTACTTACATTTCAGAAGTCAGTGTAAAGTAATTTTTCTTTTTGTGCATATGCTCATGTTAATATATTGCAACAGTTTATTTTTTGCTATTAGGATATTGTTGTAGTTGACAAGAATATTATAAACTCTTGCCCTGACCGTGTTATTATTACCCACTGCTAGGAAGATAAATTATAGTTGCTGTGTTACGGAAAACTACCTAAGCAGTTAGAACAAAGAGCATGAATTCAGACAGGTTGTGTCCTTGTGTTTAGCCAGTCTCTTAGAAGAAGATTTTCTCAAACAAGTAGTGTTTACCATTCAGTTGCACTTAAATCAGGGAATGTAATAAATGTTCAGTGCAAAAATATCTGCACTGGACTTTTTTATTCACTTAACATTCCAAAACAAGTGAAAAGAAGGTACAGGATACATTCCAAAGATTAGAGAGAAGAATGTGTTAAGGAAGACACTGAAGAAGCCTCAGGCAGTTTCTGCCTTAATCAAAGTGGTGTAAAAGGGAAGATATCATTAAACATGAGGCTTCCTCGGAATTTCACGAGTGGATCCTATGGAGGAGTCATGAAATGAACAAGTCTCGCAGCCTTCTTGGATGTTTGGAGTTTTTTCACCCTGCTGTCCCAATTCACAGCACAGAGGAAGGAGATCAGATGCCCTGGGTTAGAATTCATCTCAATTGACTTGAGAGTTGGAAAGTATTTCAGATGTGGATGTCTAAACTGTAGATCTCGAGACTTCTTTTAGAGTCAATGCAGAGTGATAGACTTTTCTAGGACATAGCAGGTTTGGCCTACTTTAGAAGCTTAATGAAGAGTGAGATAAGTCATGCATTAGAAGTATGTCAACATTGTTCTCCTTCCCATTTGTTTGAGAAAGAACTGAAGGATTTCTGGATTTCTTGTAAATGATATACAAGTCAATAATATTAAATGTCAAGTGTCTATAGGAGCAAGGACCCTCTTACAAAATAGGTAATCAAAGATTAACACAAAGATATATTCTAACTGACCAATCATCCAGAGCTTTGACTAGGAAGAAGATGGGGGATTAGTCAGAAATGAGAAACAAGAAAGTAAAACAGCAATAAGAAAAACAAATAACAACTAGATTGCAAAGAAATTAAGCTGCTTTCAAACATTTCAACTATTTATGGCCAAATGACTGAAATAAAATATGCCAAAAGCAAGCAAAAATCTGCCCTTGCTCCTAAATTTTGTCCTTAATACAGTCCTCTGAAAATAAGTACCAAAGATTGCTGGATAATACATGGGAAGAGGTGGATGGCTTTAACATTTTTGGAAGAAAATCCTGTCCTCCTGACAGGACCTAATTACCAACCTGGAGATGGTCAAAGTAAGTGGACTGGATATCATCAGTAATGTAAAAACATATGATATCCCCTTCTCCCCTAGAGAGAATCACTGAAATTGGAAAGACTTTTAGAAAACTTGTAAGATAGTTAAATTCTGTGGAGACAAGCTCTGCAGTCACAGCCATGCTAGTGTGCTACACCTGTACAGATGGATAGGACATACCTGTCCGTCTGTCTTTGCCCCAGTGTTGTGTTCTGTCACTTGAAGATTTGTGTTCAAATCAATGAAATGGATATATAACTTAAGTGAAAAAACTGCACAGATCTTTCTTAGTCTCCACTTTTGCTTGCTTTTGCACATGTATAAAGTTAATTACTTTTTGGAGGGAAATATGATTCTGGGTGGATACTTTAATCCCTGGACTATGGAAATGGGCCCACTTCTTTTCTGTATATACATAACCCAATGACTATGCCATAATTTTGTATGAACAGTCTCAATCTGACTGACTGCTAGAGACCTTCATCCCTAAAGAAAACACAGAAAGGGCTTTCCTTGAGAAGTAAATAAATTGCCCCAAGTCAAGACATAGTCAGGATGATGTTCTTTGAGGTAGCTCTAACTGCAGGGCCATTCATTATTCTAGACTCTCATTGTCCCAAGGAGCTTAAAGTTATGATCTCTCTGGTACTGAAAGATCTCTGGCTCCAGGTCCCTGTTTGTAAAATGGGTTTAGAATTTCCTAGTGAGGTTTGGGTCTTTGGTGGGATTTAATTAATGTTTGCACAGTTTTTCACCAGAGTGAAAATGCTGAATAGTCATTAAATAATATTTTTAATAAAATGAACTAGTGCCTTAATTGGAAAAAAGTATCAAGGGATAGGACTGATCTCAACTCTTTCCCACTATTGATTCTATAAAAGACCTCATTAGTTAAAACAGGCAGAAGTGCAATGTATTCCTTCCTTTATCCAAGAATTTACAGTCAGTTTTTTAGAACAATACTTCATAACTTTTCCATTAACATTTACTTGTTACCAGAGTTCAGGTGTATTATTGTTACTAGATTCACACTCACAACAAAAATTCCTATTCTTTTCACTAGGAATATCTCAAATAAGAAACCTGGTTAACCAAATAAGAAAATAAAGGTAGCAGGGCATGGTGATGGGAGCAAGAGATCTGATGTGTGATCTCAAGCAGCTCACTCTAAGTCTCACAGAAACTGGAGTTCTTTCATTCCAAGCTTTCTTCTAGCTGGTGTTTATATTATGTAAACAATGTTACTATATTAGAAAAAAAAAATTAATGAAACTGCTCTTTTCTATGCTATCTCAGTCTTTTTTACTTTAGGCATGTAAAGGGTAAGGCAATATTTTGCTTTAGGTGTCAAAAGCAAATAGTGCAATCTTAACAAGAGACAGAAAAAGTCCATGTTTGAAAGGCATTCAAATAGTTAAAGAAATGTGAACAGGGAAGATGGGATGAACTTCTGTTTAAACATATATTTTTATAGGTATTACATGCATAGAGTAAAGGGGAAAATATAAATTATTGGAAAATTATTTTAACTCCTTTTTACAGGCAAGGAAAACATTTACTTTCCACAAGTTTTATAGTTAGCAGCATCTAACATCAAGCAGAGAAAGAGAACTTGCACTAAAAGCTTTTTGCTGCAGCAAATTGCTGTTTTCTCTTCAGGAATGGGTATTGAGCTGATGTTAAGGAAAAGTTGAAACTTGTAAAACAGGTTGCAGTTAATAATAATGTACTTAACATACCCCAGTTGCAAAGTAAACTGTAAGGGAGTTTAAGGGCAGGTTACAAAAATGTATTTTCATTTCACAGTTGATGCTTTTGATTAATTAGTAAGGTTCAAGTGTCAGACAGTAACTCATGGTTATTCAATCACAGTTGATTGCATGATCAAGCCTTTATGACCTTATGTGTTGGAAGGAAGAAAGGACATGGCTGTTCTTGAAATGAAAACATGAAAAAAGTCCTGACTTTTCAGTCTGTCTGTCCTTCTACTCTATTATCCCTCCTTGCTCAGTAAAGTCAGGGTCTGAACACTTCTGAAAGGTTTTAGCTTCATGTACCAGGAACTACAGGAAATTTTCCCAAGGACAGGGGAGGGGTTGTCAGTGAGCTCTTGACTCTCATCTGTGCCACATCCATCCTTGGTGCACCTTCCCCCAGAGCATCCAGGGACAGTTAAACATCTGTAGACTGACTGGAGCTGGTGAGACTTCAGTTAGACACATGGCTTGGCCACACAGGGTGACCACTACAGTGACACTCATCCCAGGAATCAGCAGGCACAGTAACACTCTGGTTTAAATTCCTAGATGGGTCACGGAATGAACGCTTCCCTGGTTTGTGACATTAACACTCAGAGGTACAGAAGTTTTATGCTAGTCCTATGGGGAACTGAAATAGGGACTCTACAAGAGATATGCACAAAAGATCACTGCAACCCAGTGAGGTAAGGACAAGCCTCTCCATGGCAGCTGACACCTCTACCCATGGCCTTGTCCTGAACCATACAAATAATTCATGACTGATTGCAAATTTCCTGAGTTAGTCCTCTAACCACAGGGCTATCTTTCTGTCATATAATAAAAATATGTAGCCAGGTGGTTTGGTATGACAATATCAAAGTCTTTCAAATTTACAAGAGATTTTAAATATGATGTGCCCCGATAGATTCAGTGTCATATAATTTACTTATTGTGAGTAGATGAAAATATACTGCAAAAAAAACACCAGCCTTTCTTGTTTGTCTTATTCCATCATATCTTGAAATAATTCCACTTCATATCGTTTGTTTTTCTGTACCCAAAACTGTAATATAGAAGCATATTGATATGATAATCAAGACTGTAGAAAACATTGATGAAATAATAGGAAATGTTTTTCAGAAAATAAATTTTTAACTTTAAATTCCTCTTTGTTATGCTTGAGAACTTATTCCATAAATTACTTCTGGTTATAGAACAAAATCATATCATATGGCCTGATCATATAAAAACATGTTGACTGTCCAGCATTTTAATTATAGGTTGTTGGCAACAAATGTTTACAAGCAATTTGCAGATCAGAAGTTATTTCCAAAAATTAAATACCTCATAATGTCAAATAACTGCAAAAATCCCATTAGGCCCAAGGTCAATTCACAAACAGGCGAAGATATTTGTAAGGATGTAAGAGTAATCAAATTGGATATTTGTAATGAATTATTCATCCATTTCTACTACAGAATACAAAGAGGGTAATGCATTCATAAACAAATATTTCTGTTCTAAATGATTTCACATGTGGGATGTTAGCAAAGAATGGACATTTTCCTCTCCCTCGTGGCCTGCTGACCTCTGTAACACCTGGGTGCATACCTGACTCACAACATTTACCTTCCCATAAAGAGTGACAGCTGCAACAGAGGTGAGATGATGATGATGATGATGATGATGATGATGGTGAGATGATGAGATGAGATGAGATGAGATGAGATGAGATGAGATGAGATGAGATGAGATGAGATGAGATGAGATGAGAGATCAACTGCTTATATCTACCTTCCTCAATGAGTGTTTTCACTGGATTTTGCCTTATCAAAAGGATAAACTGTGAAGCTTTTAAAATGCATTCTTATGACAAGAGGCTTAAATTATGTTCTCTCCATTTCCTCAGAAAAAAAGTTACCATGTTCCACCTCCACATTCATCATTGCCTGCTTAGGTTCTGTCAGGAGTAGGGCAATTTTGGCACAACCAGGGTGGTGGAGATGCTCCCAGTGTGGAGGTAAATGACAGCAGTTTTGTGTCAGAGTGCTGGGCACATAGGCCCCTGTGTTCCCGAGGGAATTTGCACTGGCAGAAGCAGCGCAGCCACATAAACATCAGCAAAGATTGCTAACGCAATCCCAGCTTTCACTGCTGAGTTCAGTTGTCACCTTTCATTGTGCAACTTCACTTGTTTTCCCATCTTTTTATAATGTCACTTCATAAGAGAACAGACAGCAGCATATTGAGATTCCTTGTCTCAAACTTGCCCAGAGTGGGGGTACTTAAACCACCACCTTGTCCCAGGAACAGAAGTCATTGTTTGGACCTTCATTGCCACATGGAAAATCTGGGTGCTAGTGATTGTGGGGAAAGGAAAATGTTTGCAAAACAGAGCTCAACCAGGCAGAAAAGAGACAGCACCCTGATTTGAAAAATTCCCAGTCTGGAGGTTATGTAAAGAGGAAGATTGTCTGCTTGTTACTATGGCAACAGGTTTAAAAGGGATCTTGTCACTAGGCTGCTATTTCTTCCTGTACCCCACAGGAAAATCAGGATGAGTCCTCCTCCATCTCAGTGGGTTGAACTGAACAGAAAAGTTCACCATACAATGGCAAAGCAGCAAGATTCAGTGCCAAGAGTGTACACCTGAGCAAATAATGATGGACTCCAAAAAGTAAAATTTTTTTTTGGGTCAGACTATGGCTAAAAGTAAAATTTTTGGTGAATCAAAAGTCTACAAAGAACTGATGCTGAAGCTAACAGAAAATCAAATTATTTTCTTCAATTCTGATAATTTAAAAGCTGAATTAATGTTTTAAAAAAGAAAATATGAAGGTAATTTTGAAATAGAATAATATTTTTAATCAAACAATCATTGTTCCATGGCAATGCTTTAGGTAATTAATTATTACATTCTTTCTTTCCCAGAAGAGCAGTCTGTAAAATAAGTGAAATCTTTAAAATATATCCATGTTTTAAAGAAAAAAATAAAAGGCAATTTAGAGAGAATATATGATAAATATTTTTGCTTGGATACATGAGCATTAGTTCTTACAATCCCCTTAGTATTGGATGGGGTGGAAAACTTCCTTTGTGATATATCATCATAAAAAGTGGTCATATTCAGAAGAATTCCAGAAACATTGAGGAAAAAAAAAATCAGGGAAGGAGATCATAGATATCTGTATTATTTCTTTTGTTTGATTTTTATTGAAGGATTAATGATAAGTACTTCTTAGTTGAAAAGAAACCCTGGAGATTTGGTGGTTCCATTCAGCTGAATAGTTGGCCCAAGTGGTTTGGATCCTTGGAATCAAATTTTGGCAATTATGCCATCACAGACTATATTTCAAAAGAACCACCCTTCCATGCCATCATCTTTCTGATTGGGAACCCTTTCAGGTTTCTAACACATTTATTACAGTCCAGCAAAATTGTGCATTCTGCAAAATGCAGCCCTGCTTAGAGATGATCTACCTCAAGAACACAGGTATCATAGGCAAAATGACCAAGAACTTTTCTCAGCAAATATTTACAACTAATCCTGGCCCCATAAGGTTAATGGGAGATTTGTTACTGCTATCAACATGACAAGGATTTCCCTTGTACTTCCAGAATTGTGCATAGATTTCTGTGCATACCTTTGAGTTGTACCATGCAATTACTTTGGCTTCCTTTAATTGCTGAGAAAATAGTGGCAGTTTTATGACCCGGTGGGAAATGGATTGTCTCATGACCTAATAACTGCAAGCAGTAAAATTTCATCCTTTAGGAAAGGAAATCCATAAAGCCAGGCACAATAAGGAACAAAAGAAGTTTAATGGTGCTGGGTTAGCATTTCTGCTCTGCATTTGGAAGCTTTATAACCAATTGTTCAATGATATTCACATAGTGAAGCACTGAGTGACTCCATACAGCTGGATTTTTCCAGAAAATAAGTTTACGTGTTAGTTATTTTAGGTCAGTCTAGTCCTGCTACATTATATTTTTTCAAAACTTCGCTGATCATACCGATTTTGTGAAAAAATATTAGTCATAAATCATTCTGTGGCCTTACCTGTGTCATAGCACTGTTGAAAGGTGAATAATGGCAATGTACTTCAAACTTGAAAAGCACTGTGAAGTTCTGTGTGCTGCATACTAGTTGGTAGCAAGACATCACACACTTCAAACTAATGGAAATTAATTTTGCACCATCCTGAGGACTACCCACATTGCTCCACTCCATATCCTGAAGCTTTATAAAAATCCCATATTGCCTCACATATTTCTGCCCTGTTCTTTTTCATGGCATAGGCACAATATTGTGACTTTCATCCTCTCCATACAGTCCAAGGACCGATTTTTCCACTCAGAAGATGTGAGATGTCTTCATTCCTCAAACAGTTTCCATATTTCTTCATTTTCACACATATCATTCCCTGTTCTCCATTCCAAGCAGTCAGTTTTGTAACCTGGCCTTAGCTTGTCCCTGGTCAAGCTTTCCCCAGTTATCATAACCCTGTATTTTCCTTCCTCCCAGTATATTGTGCTTTGTGCCCCCCACCAGCCTGTTCACAACGTCCAAGGTTCCATTCTTGCTCATTGACTATTATTCTGCACTATTTTTATTATATACCCTTTTCTCTTATCATGCTTATTTATCTCAGAAATAAATCCCTTGAGACATTGGACTGTCAGTCTGCTAATCTTTATTTGAAAGATGTATAGATGTGGAATATTGTTGGGCTGAACAATAGGATTTGGTCCTATCAAATATTTGTTCCACATGCAGACACACCTGCAGAACAGTGCTCAAAACTGACTGTACTGAATGAATTGCAGCATTCCACATGGTCCTTACTTCTTCCTTTGAGTTTTCTGACTTTGCTCCTATTTGGTATGTTCTGGACTCTGGTGCTATTCTAAGAATACAATTTGAATATCCATTTTTACCTAACATGGGAATTATAAAAACCATCTTACCCTTGGTCACTTTGTCATGTAGTTCCACTGAATTAACTGTCAAAAACATTTTCCATGGCTTAGCAGTATCCCTGTGCTCAGATCACCTAAATATGCATTTTTGTGGTAGGTTTCTGCCCTGGAGATTGTCAGCCACAGTTTTTGCCATAGTCAGCAGAGACAAATACATACATGAAGGGTAGTATTCATCTGTCATTTTTGGACACATAGTTCAGGCTTCAGAAGAATCGTGCCAGTTTCTCAGTCAAAAATAACACCACATCCAGTCTGTGTTTGTAACAATCTTTGCCTGGTGGTGTTTTTTAAATCATACCTATGTATCCGTTCCTATTTGTGTAGTATGAAACCGTGATGGTGACAGCTTAACAGTATAGGCTGGACACACCCTCTAGCTCTGCAGTGGAAACAGAGCCAGACATGCCTGCCACACAGTGCCCAGGATTCTGAACAGAGAAGTATTTGTTTTTCAGGTTTTAGTGTCGGAACAAACCAAGCATCCACATGCAGCCCATGTGCTGTTTTAGAGCTTTGGGCATTTTGGTGTTTGGCTTTAGGTCCTCAGAACTACCTACTTCTCTTCCTTGACTGTGCAGATAGACTGGCTGCATAAAGTACCTTGTGGCAACAGGGCTGTGAAAACCAATACAACTTGTCTTTGAGGGGATGCCACTCAATGTTCGATATTTCAAGTAAGCAGCCTGAGTAGTTATGTAGGAATTCACAGAAAGGTCAATGCACTGCATGAAGAGCACACACCAAAAATACAAGCTGTCTTCTAAAACTGGAAGATGGTCACTCAATCTTTGCAATTTTATGCAAATTTTATACCAGATGTTGTGCTACATAAATAGGTTGAAAATCTCATGAGATCATAGCAGAAGCTTAAGCCATTTGCATTTCCAGACTTCTTCCTTGCATTTGGCCAATTAGTCACTCTTCTCAATCCCTGTAAATATTCATTTTCAAGGCTAAAATAAAACAGAGAAAAATACTATAACAAGTTAATGAGGAAACAGTGCTCATATAATACTACTTAATGCAGACCTCGGACAGACATTTTTCCAGCTAAAACATTTTAATTATCCATTTTCATGTTTAATGTCCACTTATTTAATTAATATATCAATTTTTCCAATATTTCATTTTTTATTAGTTATAGGTTAAGCTATGAGTATATGTTTTTCATAATGCATTTTAACACTGATTCAACTGTGTGAAACAGCAGAATGCAGCAGTCTGGTTTTGTCGATCACCTCTTTTTGAAAGCTCGGTTAGCTATCTCTTTTCAGCAGTGCATTTTCCTGGTTACACTAGGCAGAAGAACTGCTCCTTCTCCAATGAAAACAGCACAGATGTTTCAGATGGGAAAGAATTTCACTGACAAGCTGATAAGGTTAAAGCAATTCAAATTAATTTCTCATAGAAAGAAAAGTAAGAAAAAAAATCAGGCATCATTTAGTAGTTCCAGAGAGTATTATCATACCCTGAAAGCTTGCTTCTAATATGCAACACACGAAAAGATTTGTGGAGACATGTACTTCTATTGAATGTCAGAGAAGTTTCTGTGCTTTTATAATGATGCTCTTTAGCCAAGAGCAGTGTTCCAGGAACTCTAGAAATGCACAGCTCTTATGTTTCATTACTTAGAGGGTTTTAGCCTTCTGACCTAGAACATTTATAGCAATTCTAATTCACATTTCAAACATTTCAAAACCCAATTTCTTGGTCCTTGAACCTGTCTTTCTTTCCCTTGATACTAACTAGCACAAGGAAAAATCTTGGATGATCTAAAAATTGTAGCCAGACCCCAAACACAGGCAAACCAATGTCTTCTTGGAGCAAAAGAACAACTCTCAGAAATCCCAGAACTGAAAACAGGAGAACAAAAAGCAGGGCATGACATGGCAGAACAGGGAAAGAGTTGAAAGAGACAGGAAGGGTACAGAAATCCTTCCATCTGCCAAGGTTAAAGGTTGACATATCTGTACAGTAGTCTCTGAAAAAGAAGAGCTTTAAGGGATTTTCAGGGTTTTGGAATTACTGGATTCTTTGACATAACAGCCATGTCTTGTTTTAGGTCCACCCCAACTCCAGTCTTTAAGTACTTTCTGACTATCCATTGAAGTTAATTGGAAGATTCTATTTTGCTTTGATGAAATCTAAAAACAGCCATTCCTATGGTCACATATAATATATATTTTTTCTCTGTTCCTATTCCTTTATATCTTTGTCTGCTTTAGGTTATGTTTATTTGTTCTTCTGTCTCCCTTTAGCTCTTCAGTTCTGATGGTGGCATTTTATGTTCTTAGAACGATTGCCCAGAGCAAACATAGGCGTTGCTGTAAAAAAAAATAACAAACTTCAAAATATAGACTAAAACTTCAGTCCAGTCTGTCATTATTTGATCTATCAAATATGAAAGTATTTAATTATACCAAAATATTAAATTTCTTTTGAAAGGATTGAGAAAAAAGATTACTTTAGTTTTATGAATTTTTATGAATCAGCTGAGATGTGGTCATTGTCCATAGACAAACTTTTAGCCTCATGCAAATGCTAGAATTAGTAGAATTTTAAGCTAGCACATTTTTCTTGGCAGGCTAAGAGCTACCACACGGGCAATTGCACTGCTCTAGTCCCACACAGTAATTCATTCAGCCACAGCTCAACTGTTTCTTCAAGCACTTCAGTCTCCTGAAGAAAGCTGACTGAATAATACAAAGCACAAATTACTTGATAAATTTATATATTGTATTTCAAAATTCTGAATAATTTTCAAAATATTTGTGTTAATAAGTAGTTGTGTCCAGGATAAAGATCAAGTTTGATGTCCTAAATAGACAAACGTAATTGTAGTGATAAATTTAAATTATGCACATGTAAGTAATTTGGGAATTTATCTAGTTTTAGTTACTCTCCATGACAGAGTTAAGAGGGGGCAATTACTTCTGGAAAACATCTACTTCTTAATTCATGTTTTAATTATTTTGATTACACCTAATAAATGCCTATAGCAGTTTCTAGCTACTGTGTTTCAAACAAAAATAATTCAGACATTCCATGTAGCACATAAAATGCTATATGAAAGCATGCTATGTGAAAGCAACACATAGAAAATTGTATTTTTCTATAGTTGCAATGAGCTGGAATCACAGGGAGCCATGAGGGACAGAAAAGCTGTTTTTAGATTATCAATTGCAGTGCAGTCAAATCATCACGTCTCATATTCCTAGGGATGTAAAAGGATGAAAATGTTTGAAGCCTTCTGGGCCGTGTTTGATGTTGCATGAGGCCTAAAGAAATCACCAGGGACTAGCAATTCTGTGCTCAAGAACTCATTTAAAAATAGTTTCTTATTGTCTTTCTTTCATTCTGGATCTCTGCCATTCCCTTACTTTTTTTGTTTAAATACATTGGTGAGGCATAGTACAAGTCAAAGTCATTCATAGATGGGCAAGATTGTGATGAAAAGGCTTGGGATTGACTCTCATCGTGGTGTTAGAGTGACAGAAGAGGTTTCTTCCACCTCCCTCTGGCTCACATTGCTGTGAACATTAATATCAGAAAATCCATAAGCATTTTGGAAAATGTTTCCTTATTGCAACTTCCTATTTCTATAAAAAAAGAGCAGTACCTTCCACACAGAATCATAGAATATTTTGGGTTGAAAGGCACCTTTAAAGGTCATCTAATCCAACATCCCTGTAACAGGCAGGGTCATATTCAACTAGATCAACTCTTCCAGTGTTTTACCACCTTCACTGTAAAAAAAAACAAACTACTTCAGTCTATCTAATCTCGTGGGTTTGTAAGAACTACAGTAGTAATCTCTGTCAGGTGCTTTGGGAATCCTTTACAGGAAGTGCAGACTAAGTACATTCAGCACATGGTCCATTATTATTCCCCTGATAATGTTTGGTAATATCCTGGGTAAAGTACCACTAATTACAGGACTACTTATGTGGCTGAATTCCACTGTTATAATTTACTGCCATGTCTGTATATCATCAAAATTACGTCATTTCAAAGAAACAGTTATATTTCCTCTCTGTAACTACATTTATCCAAGGTATTATAACCTAAATAGAACAACAGACTCAGTAATCAGCAGTAATAAGATTTTATTTTAATGTGATAATAGCCAAGAATTAAGTAAAAGAAACAGACAGGAAAACAAAATAGAAGCAGAAAAGGATGTACACACAGACCCATTAGTTTGATGCCCTGATAAAGTATGGAGGTGGTATTTGTGCCCTTAAATCCGTCTTGGACTCCAGTGTGGCATCATTGTGCTTAGGCTAAAGAATATTTCACTATTTATTAGTTTAATGCTGAATTCATTTTAAAATGTTTTGTGCAACTCTGCTGAAATTAGGATTTAATAAAACTATCTAAGCATCTCCCACAATAGGAAATATACAGCATTTAGGTTATGAGATAGCTGATGCTAAAGACTTGCAACCAATTGCCTTATGTACTGAAGGTATCCTGATGTAACACATATTAGTTGAATAAAATTAGAGAGATATGAGTATTGATCTCTTTCATGGCCATATGCAGGCATTCAGTTTTCACCCTCAGTGGAAATATGATTTAGGACAGCCTTGTCATATAGTTAGAAGTCCTTCAAAGTGCTGTCAATTACTGTGGTATCTCTACAGCCTGGTTTCAAGTGTCCAGTTAATAAATATTCTCTGGCTTCCATTCTGGTTGAGATCTGCGGCTTCCTTGTATCAACCACCTGTGCAAGATTATTTAGATTCTTAGAGCAAATTTGCAGAAAGTCTGTGCTAAGTGGGTTGTATAAACACTTACACATCTGTCTTATCCTCTGAAGGATTATCTTGAATCATATCTCTTTGTCTGCTATTGAAATGTTTCTTAAATAAGCTGAAATTGTAGAGGGAAAGTGAATGAGAAAATCAAATTGAAGTATTTCTGGGGTTGTTTTTAATTTTCTGTTTGTAACATTTGACAGCTGCAAGAAATTGCACAAGAGGAAAAAAAAATCAAAGGCTTAAGTATCAAAATCTTTGCTTACAAGCTACTCTTATTTAGCAATCATGCTTGCAAAATAACCACAACTTGGAGCACATGATTCATAGGAACAAGTAATCAAGTATATAAAACCCCATAGCTTGTACCTAAATATATTTGTTTTTTTTCAGAAATAACTTAGAGTCATTAAGTAAATATTTTGTAGTGTGGTCATAAAAAGGGGAAAACTGCCTAATAGAGAATACTCTACATGTATGGTAATAGCAATAATACTTCTGGACTAATGATAACAGATGTTCAAATAGTATGAAATGCTTATTGATAAACTGCTTAGCATTATAAAAATTTAGCTTCATTTCAGCATGTTCATACTTTTTTTCTTCTTGCTGTTTATTATTTTTACTTATGAAGAGTGAAGAATGAAGCTGAGATTCATTGTAGAAAATGAAGTTCAATTTATGGTATACAAAAATGAGTCCATGGAGAAAGGATACATGTAATATATCCAACTGTGAAACCACCAAAATAGAAACTAGACCCATGTAACTTAAATGATTAGCCACAAAGCTTGACATATGAGCTATAAATATTAAATGATAAACTGAATACTTGAATGTAACCATTAAATTTGAGTAAATTTACACAATGAATAGCTTCATAACATTTAGAATTGCTAGCAGACAATTTTGCAAAGAGAAAGGGAGCTGTATTCATCCCATAGTTTACTCATAGTGAACAGTTTTAATCAGTTTTTAAATTGTGGAAGAAATTTCATGAATGGTAGACTTTCCACCAAGGTCATAGAGAAAAAATGTTTAGTTTTTCAATATACTTGGAATTTTCAGGTAAATCTTTTAATCAGACACATAACACAGGTTTTATGTGTTCTCATGACAGACCAGCAGTACTCATGGTCGCCTTCTCAGCACTTCAATGAAGAAAGATACTCTCCTGCTCCGAGGAATATGAAAGGATTATCTGGTAGTCGCAATCAACCACAGTTATGTTCAGCTCATACTTGTGGCTTAGCATCCCCTGAAGATTGTGAACATACCCACGACCATATCCACCATGGGCAGGAGCCAAGGCCATCGTATCTTCTCAGCCCCACGGAGAGTTGCCCGCTGGACCACCATCGTTGCTCCCCACGCAGCTCCATTCATTCTGAGTGCATGATGATGCCCATGGTAATGGGCGATCACATGTCAAGTAGCACTTTCCCCAGAATGCACTACAGCTCTCATTACGACTCCAGAGACGACTGCGCCATGTCTCACGGTAACCCTAAGATTAACCGTATTCCTGCAAATCTTTTGGACCAATTTGAGAAACAACTTCCTCTTCACCGGGATGGCTTTCACACTTTACAGTACCAGCGGACCTCAACAGCTGCGGAACAACGCAGTGAGAGCCCGGGAAGGATACGCCATCTCGTTCATTCCGTCCAGAAACTTTTTACTAAATCTCATTCTCTGGAAGGATCATCCAAGGGCAATGTTAATGGAACAAAGGGAGACAGTCGAGGGGACGATCATCATCATGGGCACCATTCCAAGCATAGCAAAAGGAGTAAAAGTAAGGAGCGAAAACCAGAAACCAAGCATAAATCTGGAATGAGTAGCTGGTGGAGCTCTGATGATAATTTGGACAGTGATAGCACTTACCGAACCCCTAGTGTGGTAAATAGGCACCATGCAGACCATATATCCCATTGCTATCCTGAGGCACTCCAGGGGCATTTTGGGGATCTGTCATTGAAGACTTCCAAAAGTAACAATGATGTGAAGTGTTCGGCTTGTGAAGGGCTACCAATGACCCCTGATAGCAAATATATGAAAAGGAGTTCTTGGTCCACGCTTACAGTAAGTCAGGCTAAAGAAGCTTATCGCAAATCATCACTGAATTTAGATAAGCCTCTGGTTCATCAGGAAATCAAACCTTCCTTGAGGCCGTGCCATTACCTTCAGGTAAGAGGAAGATTTTCTTGAGATTTTTAATGAAAAGAACATCACAATTTATGCCATAGTCATCATAAAAAATATACAAAGGTACCTCTCAACGAATTTCTGTATGGCTCTCCTAATGCAGATATCAGATATTTCATTAAAGTGAGAAATCTCTAGCTTTTGTCTTTGCTTATAGACCACAGATTAAAAACTACAAAACATGTGTGATATGAATTAGTTTCAGGTCAATGTATGTGTTTTCATCTTTGGAATCCACACTGAACACCTTGATGAAATATATATACCACACTAAAAAAGAGCGGTTCTCTCAGCAGTCTGAGAGCTAGAAAAGGGGTTTCAAATAAATCTATGAATGAGTGGTTTTAAAAACAGCCTGTGAGGAATCCTATTTTTATGTTCTTTTATTCCTTTTCTCCATATTTTTGTAAGTAACAGAAGAATGGATTTACTGGTGTACCAAACTGCTTTGTTGTGGTCATGATCACCTGCATATTTCTTTTTAATGATTGGATCACTCAGGATCATATTGAACTGAGCCTCTTTTGAAGCCATACGATAACAACATCTGTGTTAAAAGATACATGTGTACCTTAGAGAGAGAGATATTTCAGGCCTGGGCCTCAGACTGGTTTTGATGGTGTTCTGCACATTTTTTCTCTTGCAGTAACAAAGAAGATCCCACTTTCTCCTACATTTAAATTTTAATACCCTCTGTTTGATGCTGTTTGCCACCCCAAAGTCACGTTAATGTAACTATTTATCATGCTGCAAAATTATCTGGATCATAAAGTGACATGAGTTTAAAAAATACTTTCCAAAATACTATTTTTAGACATTTGCATAATTTACCTGGCCTACATCCAGCACAGTCCCATCACAAGTGACATAAGCACATCAGATTATACAGAAAACTCTGGTGGGTGCAGAGCAGAAAGGAGAGAGTACCTCAGAAAACTTCAGCTAGCTTTGTCACTGGAAAAAATGTAGTACATAAATATTCCTTTAGTAATTTATACTAAGTATAGCCAGCAAAGCCCACATTGTTCTGAGCATGTTCTCTTCTATTTCTAAGGAACTCCTTTTCTCCAGAACTTCACTATTCTCACATTAACCTGAAATATCTAGTCCAGATCTATGTATTTGAAGATTTTCAGTTTCTCTGGGCCTTGCAGAAATGACTGTACTTCTGTGCAGCTCTCCTCTCAGAGCTATAGGTGTCCAATAGCAATGAGTCACACTTGAAGAGCCAGATCTTTTCAAATGCATATGCAGACATCCAGGATCAATCTTCCCTACTGAAACAGGGAAAGTTTCTCATTGCAGAGAAAGGAAAATAAATTGCAGCCCTCAGAGCATTACCATGCAAATTGATTCCAGCCTAGACTGACAGCTGTGTATTTTATCATATCCATTCTCATGTATGTAAAATAGACTGCAGTTCCCTGGAAGTTTTTGATCTAACTCAAGGAGCCAGAACTAAAAGTGCGTCATGTGCAGAGACTTCCACTCTGTGTGAAGTGTCTATGTTCTAAAACCATGCATACAGCTGTGAAATTACAAAGAAGTTTAGATATGACTAGTTTGTTCCTTCCCATTACATACTTCTACCCTGACAATTCTGGTTCCTCTATACCTCTTTTGAGTTTAGTGCTTTCCTTCTCAATCATGTTTCATTATTTCTTCTTCTCCATTCCCCCACTCCTACATCTCATTTGTGTTTGCAGAAACCATCAATTTTTACTTCCCTTTTGCCTTCTCCTTACTCCCAGCTTATATCAGCATCCTCAAGTGAATGTGAAAGACTGAGCTCACAATCTAACTTGGCTATTGCCATGCTTTAGATCATGCCCCGTGACAAGACTAGGGGTCAGAAAAGCACACTTCTTTGCAGTAATTTTTAAAATGCTTTTTGTAAATTGAGATTACTACAGAAAGCAATTTTCATTCAGTAATTATGAATTAGCTTAAAATCTAGGAGATGTGAATTCAAATTTTTGCTGCACAGAGGCTTTGTGATCTTTGTTTTTAAGACCCTTTAAAAATGAGATAGTACCCATTTCCTATTCACGGGGATCCTATAATGGAAATATGTTAAGACTCAAGTGCTCAGTTACTACCACAAGGAATCTATACTTGTCTCCAAAGCAATAATACAAGGAATTCTATAACAGAAATATTCTCATTATAAAATAGTAAAATAAAGTGTTATGTTTCATCATATCAGAATGCGCCATTCAGAGCATAGATATCCTTCAGACTGAGTGGCTGGCTTATTCACTAGCCCAAGGTCAGCAAACAAATTGAGGGGACTCCATTCTGTCAATGTCATAACTAAATGCTTGGTTTTGAAACTCCTACTTTGAGGGATGTTGGCTGTCTTGATGTAATCATTAAGACCAGAAATATGCCCCATTATTAGCTCTGCCAGGAACTTTCTCTCTGACCCAGGAAATGTAATTTGTTAATTGCTGCACACTTCAATTGCTCTATCTGCAAAACTGAGGAGGGATATTTAACTTTTTATATGGCAGTGTAAGCAGCATCACTGAATAATGATTGGATAAAAATAATCAATAGGTTCAGAAACTGAGAAAGGTAGAGAAACATGTCAGAATTCCTACCAAGAAGAGTTTACTGCCTTGCTCAAAAGTAGACGGCTAAGAGAATTCAAGGGATTATGATATGCAGCAGCAGATTTCCCTGAAGTGCACAAGTGAACAAATTAACATAAAACCCCAAGGCCTTTCACAGGGACTCTGTTTTTAAAGTGATATTAAATGCATTTGTCCTGACTGATGTCATCTATATATTTTTAATTTTTTTTAGAATAAAAGTGTTAAATTATAGTCTTTCAGTGAATACAAAATACGTAAGCATTCCTCAGAATAACAAAAATTAAATTTCTATGTTTATATATTAATAGTATCAATTTATTTATATATGGCTTTTGTTCTACTACCTAGTTATATGAGGTTTCTCAGTAGCCAACTCATTTTTCTATCTATTGGTTTTCTTCCTATAATTTATTTTTGCATGAAGTATTTCTACTTCTGTTTTCCACTGTGTCTTTTGATATGCAGGATCTCAAACTGAAAGACCATGGCAGTCTTAGGCCTGTGCTTGAGACTTTGTTTTCTGTCTTATGTTTCTGGGCTTCCACCATAATTACTGAACTTCTTTTCCTTCAAACTGAAACTTTGAAGAGTGAATATAAGAATTTTTTGTCTAAGAAGGAAGCTGCTAGCAAATTAACAAATGCCTGGAAACAGGAGATGAGACAAGGGATTTTGAAGGTGTCTGCTCATTATACACTTCAGTCATGTCCTAGAGCTGAAAGGAAGTATTTCTTTAACCTAGTAAATCTCCAAGCCTAATATCTGGCTCCTCTTTTAGATTTTCACATTCCCTTCTTCGCACAGTCCTTGCAGTTAAGGCATCTCCTTGGACTGGAGTGGGGTGCTGTAAGTCAGAGGTGATTCAATCAACATGCCTTTTTCAAGCATGGATGGTCATCAAGTCCTTAAGGGGATGGTTTGACAGAACTAAATTAGTTGAAATAAAGCTGTATAAAATAGTGATTATTTTTCTTGTTTAAAAGCAGATCAGATTTGCATCACTCCTTCTACCGTGGGGGCGATGGGAACACACAGGGACAAGGGAGAGAGGAAGAGTGAGAAGCTCATTTGTGAGGGCTGTAATATCAATCAGTTGATCAACTACCACCTCAAGAGCAGAGGGTACCCATTTGTGAGTGTACTATAACAGCATTTATTAGACCATATCTTGTGAATGATTAGCTGCAATTTTGAATGGACCTTTAATTTCTATTTTGAATGTAGCCAAATTGACTATGTCAGTGCATTTCTGGGCACCAAACACTTTGCCACCTCACTCAGCAGGCAAAACAGCCCAAGTAGAACACACATGCAATAATGCACGCTTTTGTATAGTTTTAGCCATAGTGGCTGCTACTGTATTCCAAGTCATTTTAATTTTAACATAAAATATGTTAAGAAAAAGATAAATGAGCTGTGAGATCTCCTCTGCTTTCATCAGCTGTTTTGGCTAATTAGGTTTCACACATGTACAGTGCAATGACTTTGATTTATTCCACTCTGATATGAGTGGAAGCATAGGAGCAAAGATTTTTAACAGAAAAAAAATATATATGAACTAGATAACTGTGCTGAAAGGATGTGCACAAAAGAGTCACTTACGATTTCCAGAGCTGAAATATCTTTGAATGCTAGTTAAAGAAAAATAATTCCTACAATAGAGCCAAAAGATAGGCAAGGGCATCACACTCACCATGACTGTAGTTCTGGAGCACAGTGTGATGTGTCACTGATTAATATTCCTTCCTCACCCATTCAACAGCTTCCAAAGCAGCAAGCAATTGGGGTAAACATACCACAAGGTACAGTGAATGAGTCAGCACTAAAAAAGGAAATAGCATGTTGTTCTAAAAATGGCTTCAACCCACTCCTGTCTTCCTAGTGCATTTAAGTACGAGCGTCATCGGTTACAGCAGAGGCACTGCTAAGCATGTGGATAATAATGTCAGCTGGGTACTCTACAGAATGAAAGAACAGCACAGAGTTGGTCTTCTTAAAAAAGAAAATGAAAAAAGCAGCAGTTTTGACAGGGCTCTATGCTGATTTAAGTTAAGGCTACATGGAGAAAATCTTTGAGGACAAGCTAATGGATAAATAGGCCTTAAGCCCTCAGTTACCTTTTCCCAGGAACTCTACTGTATGAGTGTGACAGTACAGATTCCCACAAATGGAACCACTGCCCTTGTGAGGCACACGACTGCTTTGCACTCTCCCTCTGGTTTGCAAGGATAGACGGATTTGAACTCAATGCACTCTTCTCAGCACTTCATCTTTGTGAAACTAGATTGTATCTGTTTGCTTGACATAAAACCCATGCATGAACTACAGAAACTACATCCAGTCCTCTACCAGTAAGTGCATAGTGTGCAGCTAGCCAGAGCTAGCAGAGATTTGATACTCATGTCCAAATCGCTATCACCCACGCTGCCTTCACAATGATTTATGACCAGCCACCACTCAAGAATTAACTGGGTTGTTTCCACAGCAGGAAAAGCTAGTATAGACAGTGGGGTAGCAGAACAGTCTGCATCCTAAATCAGCATGGATGAATGCTGTACCATTTGGTTTTCTACAGCCCATTACAGTCCCACAAGGATGTCTCAGCCGCCCCTATGCCCCTCCCAGTCAGCAGTGGAGATGTGCAAGACAAACAGGTAGTGCCCAGACAAAAAGGGAAATGGAGGGACAGTTTTTGCCCTATGGTCCATTCACAGTGTTAATGTCAGCCTGCAACATCTCATGGAGCATTAAATAAAAAGGAGTAATAAAGCTTACACTTCCCTGTATTTACAGAATGCTGATGGGTTTGTATATCACAAATCCCAGAATACTTAAATACCCCTCCCAAGGGAAAAAATATTTTAAAAAGGAAAATTAAATAAATACAATCAATCAATGAATTGTAAAGCAAAGCTCTGACCAAACAGCTGTCTTAAATCCCTGGTATCTTGAATTACTGTGTTAATCAGTGATACAGTGCACTGTGTCCATGCCCATGTACTAGAATCCTCATCTTGGATAAAATGAATTACTGAAACTTTTTTCCAAATGAGAGTAGAAAGATTTCAGAGTTAGTATTTTCTTAAAGCTTCCAGAACATATCCCCATTACTGTGGAAATGTCAAAGCTGTGAGTAGAAAAGGGAGGCCGTGATCCCACTGCCCTTTAATCAGGGGGAGTTGTCCTCCTTTATGATGTTAGAAGTGTGTTGCCAAATTGTTTTCAATGTTCACTTCACTGAAGCTGAAGGCTGACCTTTGCAGTTGTTACTCAAAGGTGTCACTGGTTCTGAAGAAGTTTTCTTACAGGAGTACCTTACTATTATATACACTCAGGCCATCTGTTGAAGGAGACTGCCAGGAACACACACTGGGGGCTGTAATGACTGCACTCTCCTAGGCCTGGGGTACACCCAGCTCCTCGCTTGAGAAGTCTATGCCATTTTTTCCTGCAAGGAGGTGACTGAAAAAATGGTGAAGTATTCACAAATGTGTGCTTTGTTCTTGTTTTTGTGTTTTCTGGGTTTAGCCATCTTATAAAGGTGGTTTATTAAACAGAAATTGCAAATGTATTTAAATAGCTCATTGTCCATATGGACATGTTTCCTTGTACTTTGGTAGAGAAACACTTTTTGAAAAGTATGCAGATTGTTAATCATTACATAGTAGACAGACAGGAAAAAATACTTATTTTGCTCTGGAAGCCAGATAATTGGTCATCTGGACTTAACTGTTCAAAACATTATGTCGATTAGTTAAAATCAGAAAAAAAATTGATGAGAGGCAAATATAGCTATTAAAGAGCCTTTAAAATACTTGTGTTTTAAAGACGTACTGTTTTTTCAGTAGTAGACCTGTAACAAACTGAAAGAAAAAAAAGTTATATCATTTCCTGCTTTAATTAAATAAGATGCTGTTTACCACAGGGCACTTTCTGAGTCAGCCCTGCAAATGCTGCCTTTTAGGTTCATCCCTCTCTAGCCTTAAAATAGCTCTGCAAAACTGGAGACCTTGCTCCTTAGTCTGTGGTTTCAGAGATGCTGTGCATTGTAATTTGTTGGGAGCACCTTTCCTTTTCTTCTTTTTACGGGCATTTTTTTCTCTTACTTTATACTTCTGTAACTTTGAATAGTCCATGGGATCTTTACCGACTCAGAAAAACTCGTGGTCAGCTTCAGTTGCTGATGTTGTTGTCCCCTTGGTATCATCTGCTGCCTGCCAGTCAGGCAGCCCAACTGGCAAGTGTACTCCTGGCTCCGTTTCACCTGTAGCAAGAGACAGGCTGCAATCCTGTTTAAGTCTTTAGCCTTTTGATGCTTGGTTTTGGCAGAATTTGCATTTAATTCAATTTATAGAAAAAGATTTTAAGGAAAATGTAACTATGAGCTGCCCCCAAAAAACAAATACATGAAAATGAACTCTGGGTGCAAACTCTGTTTCTTGGCAGAAAAGCTGCTTGTTGTACACGCATGCAAAGTTCCGAGTTTTGATCTTTGATGTTTCTGTGAATTTCCACTAGTAAAATAATTGATACCTTATGCTACATGTATTCTATCAAATTACAGTGTCAGGATGGTTTCCTTGGCACTGCATTCCGATCCTCAATACTGTTATGTGGCTCAGCAGGTCTCAGGCATTTTTTTCATCCAAGCTAGAATGTTTTCCTAAACTCCCTCCTGAGCACTCTTGGTTCAGAACTTAGCATAGGCCAGGGTGTGCTCCTGGTAGCCACACTTTTTCAGAGGTAAAGATTGCTCCACAGCATGGGAGCAGACAAGACAATGGGTCTTTACTGAGCTGTGTTTGCCCAGCCCTAAGGCAGTCACCACCCCCTTCCATCCTTCTCTCTCCCGAGTTCTTATGGCTGTGCAGCAGCACAGTGAGTTGGAGCCACGCACCAGCTCAGCTGAACACTTACCTTCACTATCCTGATTACTGTTGTTAGGCTAATTTTTCAGGTAGCACTCCAGGTCAGTTGACCATTATTAGCATTGCTTGAAAAGCTGAATACTGCTAAAGGAAAGCCTGCCCCACTGAAGTTAATGGTAATATAATTTTAAAGTGGCTTGAGCTGACCACAAAGCAGTGTCCTTGATCGCATACCAAAGGAAATATGCAGCCAACTGACAGGTTTCTTGGTTGAAACTCTGCTGGTTTTGTGTCTTAGATTGAGGGACTGTAAACAGGCTCTCATGTAAGTACAGGCCAAGCCCTCCCTTCAGTCCAAGTTCACCTTAGATCAAAACTCTGGCACAAGATCTCAGTGAGCTTAGTAGGCTAAAATCACCCACAGTGTGGACAAGCCCGTGACTTGTCTGACTGCACCTTGCTCCCCCATGTCAAAAAAGCACAGAGTCCTGTGGGTCCCAGAGAGACCCAACAACACAGCAGAGGATTTGCAGGTGGCTGAACTGCAAGGATCTGTACCATCAGTAGGAGCACAGATGGTAATGGGGTGGGAATTTTGCCCACTTTCGTTCAAATTGTATAAACAAAGCCACAAAGTCCTCACAACACCAATTACAGTATTTAGCCATCCTTGAGTTATAATTCACATTGTTGTTGGAGAACCAGTTGGGAAACACAGTCCTGGTTCTTTCCTTTTTTGTTGTTGTTTTTTCTTTTTAATTCACCACTTGTGAGATATGAGTTATAAAACATTATTTAAGTGAAAAGAGCACAGTTCCTTAGAAAACACAGAAGCAATTTCAGTACACTGGACAGAAATCTTTCCATCAAAGGTTGTTTAGTGCAGTTTTCTTGGAACTCCACATGAGAGAATAAAATCAGGCAATAAATAATGCTGACAAGGATTTTCCTATTTGAACATCTCCCAGCTGGAACAGTATGTTTGTGTTCTGTGATCTGCATGGATGTCCAGATTATTACCAAATCCCAAATTCCTGAAATCAAGTTGTTTTCAACCCAATGCAAAGCATATGTTGTTTGTGATCTATATTATTTCCTTCCTCTTTCTGTAGTACTATGGCTGTTCAGAGCAATGCCTGGAGAGAATGGCTGGCAAGGTAAAGATGACTTGTTTTCTCAGATTAGCTCCTGCCTTGATGGACAGTGTCAACACATCTTCAGGAATGCTGCAAGAACTCTCTGTGCTTCTGAGCTGTCAAGTTCAAGGAGTAGAGGGTGGCATGTGAAAATTAAAGCTAATTATGAAGAATGATATTGTTAGTGGTGAGGAGGAGTCCCTGGCATGTTTTGTAGAGATTTTTCAATTACTTCATTGCATAATTCATGTTCTTTGCACAATGAATCAGCACATTAAAAAAAAAAAAAGCCACACAGAAGAAACTAGTCTAAAATGTGCACTGAGAATTGTGGTGAGTTGTAGACACAAGATTAGCTACTGAGGAAAGAAAATTCTCTTTTCAGATACTGCACTCTTCCCTCCTGCAGAAATTCTAGGCAGCATGGTCTAGAGTCCAGAGCCAGTAAATAGGGGAATGTCTTAGTGCCATTAACTTCAGAAAAATATTCTTGTAATTGCTTGGTGTTCCTTCTTGAGTGAAATTTTTGAAAACACAGCTCCCATCTCCCACTGTTGTATCAAGGAAACTTTCTACCATTGCAAAAAATCATCTCTGTCTGCTCTCCAAGATTGTAATTTACTTTTATCTACTTGCAGCTGTGCACAAAGGCTGTTTTTCTGAGGTTCTTGAAGACGTGATCTAGGAGAAAGCCTCTTACCTGCATTTCAGATTGTGTCATCTTCTTGACCAGGCTGAGGAAGCATAAAATTACAAAAATTATGTCTCCAACAGAGTGTTTCATATCTTATCCTTCTTCATATCATATATAGTCTAATTCCATGTGCAGACAGCTTCTGCTTCTAGTAAAAAGTGAAATTTGTATTACTAAAATAAGATTTAGGTAAAAATCAATATCTCAGTTAATTTCATATCTGCATGCTAATTAAATTTCACAGAACTCCTATGAGGTAGGTAATCCTCACTTTAACCTTTGGGAATGAGAAATATGAAGTGATAGTCATCTTCCTCAGCTGAAGCCCTTTATTTAGATGAGTTTCATTTTAGATAGTAAAGTAATCAGCAGTTTTAAGAAGATCAGCAGTTTAGTTGGGGAACATCTTGAAAATTCTGGGAGCTGTGAGCAAATGCATAGAAGTGAATGGAACAACAGGAGCAGGTCTGTTTTGAAATGTCAAAGGCTGTTACCATTTTGACTGTTTTAGCTAAACCCCGAACCTAAATAAATTAAAAAAATCAAATTAACAGTGGTCTAAGTCCAGAAGAATGAATATTTCATTGTTTCTTCCAGTTTTGTTGTCAGTATTACTTAGATACAAGATTAGATATTCACACTCCTAGAATTAGTTTTAGGGGGCCTAGGTTACCTATTTCTCACAAAGTAGAAGAAAAAGCTTTTCCCCCCTAAGTGTAGTCAAACATTGTAACAGGCTGTCTAAAGATATTGGTGAAGTCTTCATCTTTGGAAATATTGAACACAGTCAAATTATCACTGAGTATCCTGAATTGGAACAGACCCACAAGGATCACTGAGTCCATCTCCTAGCCCTGCACAGCACATCCCCAAGAGTCACACCATGTGCCCAAGGGCACTGTCCAAATGCTCCTTGAGCTCTGTCAGGCTTGGTGCTGTGACCATTTCCCTGGGGAGCTGTTTCAGTGCCCAGCCACTCTCTGGATGAAGAACCTTTTCCTGATACCCAACCTAAACCTGCCCTGACACAGCTTCAGGCCATTCCCTCAGGTCCTGTCACTGTCACCACAGAGCAGAGATCAGGGTCTGTCCCTCCTCTTCCTCCCACAAGAAGCTGTAACTGCACTGAAGTTTCCTCTCAGTCTCCTCCAGGCTGAACAGACCCAGTGCCCTCCACAGCTCCTCACACGGCTTCCCCTCAATGCCTTCACCTTCTTTGTAGGGGTTTTGGGCAACCTGCTGTGCCTGACCATGCTCTGAGCAGAAGGCTGGACTAGAGACCTCCAGAGTCCCTTCCAACCTCAGCAATTCCATTATTTCTAGTTTGTTCTGTAGTTTTGCTAAATCCATCCCTGTTTTCCCTGACAATGTGCTGTTGTTTTTTCTTTCTGAGGATCACGGGACAGACTGCTGAAGTGCAGTTAGGGGTCCAAAATACTTCTTCAGTTAGATTTGGTCTGAGCACAGTCAGTACACTCAACAGGAAGAATAGAAACACAGAATAATTTAGACTGGAAATTATCTTTAAGGTCATTGAGCCCAACTGTTAACTAAGCACTGCCAAGTCCACCTCTAAACCATGTCACATCTATATGTCTTCTTAATACCTGCAGGGATGCTGATTCAGCTACTTACCTGGGCAGCATGGTTCATTTTAATCAAATTAAAACACAGTGTAAAACACAAAAAAAATTATAAAAGAAGAAAAATAAGAACTCTACTCACACAAATATGTCCTGTATCTATAAAAGGGAGCTAGAAATAAGATTTAGAATAAAATTCAGAAATCATAAATTTCATGGCCATTAACTGGTCATGTGACACTCTAGGCATTTAGCCAAAAAATTAGAAGTAAGGCGTATTTTAAGACATGAACTTCTAACAAAGAGCAAGGATAGTGACATTTCATCTAAAGCAAGGATATTTTTCTTTTATAGTAACAAAGTTTCTAGAGTACCCACTGTGAAGATGACAGTTCAGTCTCTTCTTTAGCCTGTGGAAGGTCAAACACCATCTTCTCAGTCCCCTGACTTGCATTCTGAGCAGCAGGGTGTACATCAGTTTGGAGCAAAGGTACTTCTTTTTTGTTAAGAGGCTCCACAAGTTTTATCCAAATACTCTTTTATATAAAATTCATATGAATTCATGCTTGGCCCAGGGGCTATAACTAGGCTCCCTCTTTTCAGGTGAAAGCCTGGTCACAAAGCTGTATCACACCCTTTTATGTAAATAGAGTCCCTCTCTCCTAACCAGCCCTCCCCAGGCAATCTGTGAGTGCTTCATGAAAAGGCTGGGTGTGACAAAAAGAGGAGAGCATAACAGTTTATTTGTGAACCCTAGGTCTTCTTCTTCTTGAGCTCTTCATCATTATTGATTAGAAGGTGACCAAGAAGGTCTTCCACTTGCACAGATGTTTCATGATAGAAGGAAAGAATAAGGTTACTGTTCTTTGAAAAAACAAACAAACAAGCAAACAAAAAACACAGAAACTTTTTTCTTCAAAAGATGATTTTAGGATCTGACAGGGAAATAACAGAAGACCTTTCTGTGGCCTGTAATCACATACAGTAAGGCCAAGAAAGGAGAATTATTTGGGATTTTTCTTCACACTTTACATTTTGATTGCTAACTAGATGGATCTTTTATATACCATTTTGAAGGAACTAACTCTCCTAAATGCCTTTATGGGGAATTTTGGATCCTTTCTAAGGTTCTGTAATTCACTTTCAGTTCAGCCTCATAACATGTAGTAAGTGTTTGGTACGAATTGCTTTATTAAAATTGACCCTAGGTGATTAATGTAAGATATCAAAATGAAATCAGTAGATGGACAATTGAAAGATGTCAAATTTTATGAACCTGGGGCTCCTTACAGCAACAGTGAATGATACTTATGAAGAAGACTCATCATTCTCTGTAATAGTTGTAATCAGATCAGCAGACAGACCTTGTCAGCCAGCCCTTCTTGCAAAAGGAAATTCATATGGTAATATGCAGTCTAAGTCCTTTGTGGATAGAAACTACGTATACAAGGATTCATGTTAACATCTTGAACAGAAGGAAGGCCTTTTTAGACATTATAAATATCAGCACTCATCACTGTATGTAAGTAGATAATTAGGGTAATTATTCCAAATTAGCAGCTGCAAGCCCTGCAGATGGGAATTTCAGGGGCTAGTAACTATTGTAAGAGAATTTCTGCAAGTTGCAAAGCCCTTTCCATATTTTGGAAGATGTATATTTAATGACCTTCATGCATGATTTTAAATATTTTTGTTACTATCTCAAAATAAAAATCATCCCTGCACTCGTATAATGCTTTTGCTTTTCTTTAAAGCTATGTTGGGGTCTGAGATGGCCTGGATTTGGAAAGATTTTTCCAAGTATTTAACCTATCAACTCAGGTAAATGAAGGACTAGGCTGAACTGGGACTCAAATTTTGCTTCTATTCTCATTCCATGAGGAAAAACAGTGTCAAGGGCCCTTTTCTAAATTTTATTTTTATTTTGAAGATGGTAACAAGACTCCAGCTGTTCTCCATAGCTCTGGGTGAAACCTGAGAAAACACATAATCAAACTTCTTCACCAGGTTCCAGAAGCATTTTCAATGTGTTCATTGTATTGTTCTCCTTTGAATGGCTTAGGGGAAAAAAAAATCCAACAAAACCCAGATATTTTAATTGGAAGTAATGTTGTAACAACCATAAATGCTTCTGTGATAGCCAATGAGTTGGTCTGATTAGAAAGGGATTCTCATTGCTTTGTGTGCCATGAGCACATCACAAGCACGAATGGAGCAGGACTTCTTTGGTCTTTAGCTTTGGTTATGTGAATTCATATAACTTATGAATACAGATAGCAAAAGAAATGCAACCAACAGAAACAGTAAAGCACATAACTATAAGATTTGTCTTTATCATAGTGAAGAAGTTTAAATTTTTAGATACTTTAATGTTCCAAATCCGTCATTCCTATCTCAAAATGATTGCAACTTCAATCAACAAATAAGCCTGTGTTGTACTCATTTAAATCCAGTCCTTATCTAGTTATTTGAACATAGAATTTCAGAAAAAATAAAGTTGAGAAAGTAATAATTTTCTGCATTTGAGTAAGTAAAAGGTTATTGATCAATGTCTTTTTAAACTTTCTATTTAATTACCTTGGAACTAAAATGAAGGAAAGAAGTTTCTAGCCAAAATATTCTATGAAAAAGTTATGAGGGTTTTTTCTTGTTGTTGTTGTTGGGGATTTTTTTTAGAAAATAATATTAAGACAATATAATTCAGTTTTAGTACTGAAAATTGAACAGTGTATATTTTAGTGGGCTATGTAGATGCCAGTAACTGCTTTTTCAGCATTTAGATTTTGGCTTTAGCCATGCTGACATACATTTAATAAAGAATATTTAAAAATAAGAGCATGTTTGTATGAGACCAAGTAATAAAACAGCTCTGTAATTCAGATTTTTGCAGCTGTTTGTGTTGTCAGCTGTAGATTAAAAAATGCTGAGTTTAATATATATATATATTTAGTATTTTAAATGAGTGTCTGTGACTACAATAACTACATGTAAATGATCTTTTAGATCTCATGGAATCATAAAAAAACACTCCTGCAACATTAATCTATACATATTAGGTCTGAGAAAAGAGATGAGAATGATGTATCACACTTACAGGCTTCAGGTTTGGGAAGATTTTCGATGCTTCCTTTCCAATCACCATGCAAAGCTGAATAATGTGAAAAGTTTGTTTCTTTGCATGATCTAACCCATATTTCACTTACATTAATGCTCTGTCCTCTTATTTTGTATAAGAACATGACTCTTTTTTTAGTAGTTATCTCTAACACTTTTCTTACATGTGCAATCATTTCATTTCTTCTTACCTGACTTCATCTTCATTTTTTTTTTGTTGTTTTTGGGGGATTTTGTTTTGTTTTGTTTTGTTTATTTGTTTGTTTTTGGTTTTTTCTGTCTTAAGCTTGGGCTTTTTAGATTAATATCTCTATTTTTACTCGTTCACACCCTTTAAAATCTTCATTTCTCCCTTAATCCCTTTTTAGGACTCAAAGCCTCAGGTCTGTTCCCCTGGTGTGAGTGGCTAATTCATCTGTCTTCAAAGGGCTGTAAAGATGGCAAGCAGATCATGTTAGTTATTTAAACCAAATCTCCAAGACTGCTGAAACCAATGGGAGCTTTTGTTTCAGCTCCACAGTGAACTCTGTCTGTAGAAGCTTTTAAATGTGTTTGACTTGAAAATCTTTATTAGACATCCTGCTTTGCAAAAACTACTAAATACATGTTTCATTGAGATTTCAGACTTATATCATATTGGTAAATAAAGGCATTAAACTGCTTAATATAGATGGAATCATAATGTTGATAAAGGATTTGATGCTGTCAAGGGCATCAGCCTTGGTCCACTGATGAACTCTGTCACATCCTACTTTTTAACCATGAGTCCTTATAATGCATTTCAGAGAGTTGCCTATATCCTTTAAACTACGTAAATGCATAAATGTGTTTCTGGATTAGAGTCAGAGGACTCAGCACCTTGGAAAATTTAAATTAAAAAAAAAACCAACAATACTGACAGAGGAAAGCTTGCTGTGTTTCATCATAAGCGTTAAAACAAAGCTGATTTCACTTTGGATTGAAGAATCCACTCCTGCTCAATTGTTTGGTAATTTGTGGTGCAGAGAGATTTCCACCCACCAGCTGTGGATTATCTGACTACCAATCTTACTATTTGGAAATCCACTTGAACTGTATAAAAGTAACCGCAATCCTGCAACTGCACATATTAAACCAGTTGCACTTCTGATATATTACAGTCTTTATCAACTATTTTGCAGTTTCTAAGTAGAAAAAATACAAATTACAACTTTTTCTCTTTTTTTTTTTCCCCACAGAAGTTTGCCCTAAATCATAATCCTGTCCATTTATGCCAAGATCATGTTTTAGTTTATCTTAAATACACCATTCACCTCCCTGAAAGCCCCTGTTGGTAATAAACCCCAACCCTCAGCTTTTAATGAGTTTTAGGTCTAAGATATCTGATACTGTTATCAGATGAAAAGCTATATGCAAACTTAAAGCTGCTTCCTGCAGTTTGGAGCATGTCTACAAATAGATATTACAGCTCAGCTAACAATCCATGACTTCATTGTTCCTTGAGTTCTAACATTTATAAACTGAAAATTTCCAACTCTGAAGTTGAAGTTAAATGGCAAAATCATTAGGGTTCTTAGAAATCTCTTTGTAAGCAATCTGTTTATGAAGAATAAAAAATTCATTTCTTGTGTTTGTAGAATGAAAAATGGAAGGAAGTATTTAAACAAATGAAAAGAATAAAGCACATTCTGTGTGTGTGTTTTATGGTCTCCGTTAGGTACCTCAGGATGAATGGGGAGGATACCCAGCTGGTGGGAAAGATGAAGAGATCCCATGCAGAAGAATGAGAAGTGGGAGCTATATTAAGGCCATGGGAGATGAAGAAAGTGGAGATTCTGATACTAGCCCCAAGACATCACCAAAATTAACAGTTCGACCAGAGTCGTTATTGAAATCCATTGGGCAAAGACCACTCGGAGATCATCAAAAGTAAGCTTCACTACACCTTTCTGGAAACTGTCATGACTTGGATAACCTTTATTTGTGTCTTATGGGCAATGGTCAGCTTCCATAGGAAAAAAATATCTGTAGTTTAAAAGGCAATTTTTTTGGCTTAATTTTAACTTAACTACAGTTTCTTGTGATTACTGGATGAAAACCTGCCATCTTCTTCCATCCTTCTACTTCTGAATGAGTTTGTTATGTTTTCTGAGAGAAATATATACATATTTTATGGCAAAAGTTCAAAGTCCTGATTTTTTTTTCTCTAGAAGCATTGGTTTGTATTGTATTTTTTATTATTTCATTGCTTTCTCTGAAATAGAACATATACATTATTCTCTACTAGATATAACATTAAATATATAATGGTACCATATATATTGGCCATTTTACACCTTTTTTATCAGTGCTTTATGTATCAGCTATAGTGTATCATACTCATTTAAACACATTGTGGAGGACTTTGTTTGACTGGGTTATTTTTCATTCATACTCCCATTCATACTACCTACAATATGGCCTATTAAATAACTAAAGCAAATCTTAAAACTACAGGGAAATATGTAGCTATATATGTTTTCCAATAGATATTTATTTTCCTCTCCTTTTTATCTTCTCAATATATCATTTTATAAGTAAACTGTAAATATACTTGTCAGGGGAGTTTCAAAATGGTAGCTTGATTTATAATCTGTAGATTCTATTAATGTGACTGGATGTTTCACATGGCTTAGCAGTTTTATCTTTTTGCCTGGGGTATAAACTAAAGAAATTAAGAGTGAAACCTTTGACCAAGTGTTGTTTACTGTTCTGTAGGTAATACCATATGGTTTACCATAGTGACTCCCCTTTTCATAAAATAAAATAAAACAAAAACCCTAGGCAAAAATCCTTTTGGCTTAATTTAATTTAATTTAATCACTTGCCTTGCAATCTGCAAGAAAGCCATCAACTTTCACTATTATTGAACAGAAGAGTTTTAAACTTCATTGCTTCTTGTTGTACTGTCCCAGCCACTGCCTGGCTGGGTTCTGGGCATTGTGGTAGGCCAGGGATCATTCCCAGAGATAGTTTGGTTGCAGTTTTGGAGGGTACCTCTTATCTTATTTGTGCTACAAACTGAAATATTTTCTTAGACACTGTTCTAACTTTCCAAGCACTTAGACCAAATAAAAGGTGTTCTATGCTGTCCTTTGTTTCCAGCTATGGTTGGGCCTCTCACGAGGGAATCTGGGTTCCAGCACAAATTTTCCAGTGAGTGACAGGTCTTGGTGCCTGCCCTAGACCACTACAGCTTATAAATAGATTCAGACAGCAATAAAACATAACTAAATGTACATATTCAAATAATGAATAAATTTCAAGAAATAAAGTATTCCTGATTTGCTAAATCCTGAAGGCGGGTAGTTATTAGTAGGCCAATATCAAATGTTGTGTCTCCTGTCAGTTTTCCATGTATTGCAAATACACCACTCAAAATTTAATTGATTAAAGCACGGGTGCACTGCTGATGCATGTACTGGGGTTGACAGCTGTGCTTGTTCATAGCCCCAGAGGATTTCATGGCATAGTTACCACTAACTAGTCAGAAAAGAAGGAAGCTTTTTGTAATTCTGTAAAATATTATTAGGGGCTCTGTTTAAAATTTGTCACTAGCACTGGACTAAGAATAACTGAGCAGACAGGTTGCTCCTGCTGACAGATATATTTTAAGTCCTCCGTTTTTCCTTAAACTGAAGGACAGCACCTTGAATCTGCCTAACATTCACAGGTTTCTCCAGTGAACTTCAAGCAGAAATATGACAACTATTCTAGTTCTTGTAAGTCTTTCTTGCAAAAATCTACAGATTTCAGCAATCATAAGAAAGACAGAAAATTTCTTGTTGCACAGAAATACAAAGTGGTGATCCTAAACTTGTGTTTTCACCACAAGCCATCTCCTCCTGGTATATCTGTCTCCCTGACACTGTGGTTGCTTTTTCTGTCTGGCAGATGTCCATGTAGGATATAGCAATGGATAATGGTTATGGAATCTTCCTCCTCCACCATGGCTCAGTAATCCCCACTGCATGTGGAGCACCATTTGTACCACTCATCATGCTGCTGAACCAGAAGCCAGGGCTTTGAACAGCATTCCTGCATGTATAGCAGGGTTGAATAGCATTTCTGGCATGTGTTATGAGAAATTACATAATTCAAGATGTCAGCTGCATTAGCTGGCTTTTTAGCTTGTTTACCCAGATGGAGGGAGCTAGTGCACAGAAATAAAATGGGGGTTTAATACTCTTAGTCCTCTGCTGGGGTGACAGGGTAGCTCAGAACTGCGGTCAGCCAGAGCACCAACAGACTTGTAATAAAAGCCGAATATTGATAGTTTTGGCAGTATAAAAACATTTATTGGCTGCAAAACAAAAGTAGATGGAGTTCATAAGAAAAAGCCTAGTTTTCCATCACTATCCTGAATACGATTAAATGAAAATTAGAACAGCCTTCACTTAACCTTCAACAGACGTTTGACATGTGTGCATGTTTCTCCTCTGAGTATTGTTAGGCATCTTTGCAAGGATTTTTTTTCTCATTTAAATTCTGCTTATGCTTCGACAAAATAAGCCCTATTTTACTGGTTTGTGTTGCTCAAAGATTCAGCAAATGGAGCATTAAAAGTTTCCAAACAATATAAATGCATATTTGAATCTGAATAAATAAATACAAATAGATAAATGTAAATGATATAATAGAGGCATTAAAATTCTGAAATAATATCTTTTAAGTTGCTTTTAGAAAGGAGTATATTTTACTCCAAGCTGAGGGGGGGAAAAAAAGAAGTGCATAGTCTGCCACTGCTGGTTTATAAAGCTGACAGAAGCAGGAGTTACACCCAAGCACAGCCATTTGATCACCACCTCTGTCAGATGGCACAGCCAGCAGCATCCCCAGCCCACCTCCAGCCCAGGCCAGCTGTCTCCCCTCTGGAGAGGGCCAAGACATGGCTCAGGGGCCAGCTCTGCTGGATGCAGCCACTGTCACTGTAGGATAAGAAAGCTTGGCCAAAGGATCAGGTAATGGACCTGGCTTATTTCTGAGTATAAGCATAAGGGCTTATATTCTGAGCTATAGCATAAAGGGGCTCAATTTTCTCTGGACTTTTCAAAAATTAAATGCACCTAAATATCTAGATTACTCGCTGAAGATAAATGTATTTCAATTCTTTCTTTATATTTCAAAAAACTAAATAGTATGTTGCACTACTTAGTCCAATAACATCAATTTGAAGGCCAGTGTAATTTATTAGTATTATCAGGAAATTGCATTTGAGTAAATTATAATGCACTCAGACTTGCTGTGATGGAGACAGGACACATACCTGAATATGCTTCCTTTCAACTTTTTGCTTTCTTGGAATGGTGCCAGAAGTCCTATTTAATGTGGAAATTATATTGACTCCCAGAGGCCCTGGGAAAAAAAAAAATGTTGATTTTTTTATTATTATTATTTTTCACTATTGATTATAAAAAAATTGTTCAGATGTCACTTTTGGTATTCCAGAAGTGAAATGCAAGCTCTTCTATTCAGTCCATTGATTTCTGCTGTGCTGTGATACTACTGAAGATGAAGTTAAACTGTGTTGGAAGGCAGCAGTTTGTAGAAAGCATATACTGCTAAGCATTTTCATTTACTTTAAAGATCAAAACAACTGAACAGTTTATGGAATGGATAGCTGAAACAAAGGGAGTGTCTGTCCCTGTCCTAAATAAGTTTTGTGCAATTCTGGAAGAGAGACTAACCCACATGATTTGTAAGGGTATCCTTCCAACCTAGCACATGTAATTTTTCTGTATTTATGACAAAAACCAAGCAAAGCTGAGATGGAAGCATCAGAGACACTGGGATCCAGAAAGCAAAGCTTAAAATAAAACAAGAATTTTATACTCTGGACTAGAAGAGGAATTCTGAAAAACTGAAGATAATACAGTTATTTGATGCTTTTCATTTTCAGGAAAAAAGTACTTAATATACTGATTATGTAAATTAACAGAATAAGACTGTAGAAATAGCAAATTCCATTTTCAGTATCTCCTTTTTGAAGTGCTGTGAAAGATTCTGAAAACCATCTCACCATTTAGTCAAACGTGATAACAATAGCTTTTAGCCCAAAGTAAATACACTCTATTTGAAGATCATACTGGTATCACTCACACAAATGAAGAGTCCTGCTGTGCTGAAGTTTTCCATTATGCTCTGAAGTGACTCACAGGAAACTATGAAGATGAAATAGGTTAAGCTACAGTAAAATTAATTCAGTGACAGCATTGCTTACTGCTGTTTTGTAAACCTCTAATGGCAGACTTTTGTGTTTCTGATAGTCCAGACACCTTAAGCTGACAGGTGGGGAAACAGACGTGAGCACAGAGGTAGTACAAATTAAGTCTTTCAGTGAGGAAGGGAATCTGCCATAGTACAAATTATTTGGCAAACTACCATAGTACAATACCAGTGATACTTGAAATTGTCCTGACAATCCAAAATTAAGTTTTTAGCCTAATCCTCTGCCAGATTTTGGCCACTGTATGGAATGAGTATGTTAAATTATGAATAACACTCACAGAGAGAGAGCATCTGTGCCTCCCTCAAATGTTTAACATCTTTGTTTTGTAGGTTGTTTACATCCACAGCACACCTGAAGAGTATGATGCATGTCCATATTTCAGCCACTCTTACTCACAGTCTGGTAACTCAACACAAAACACTTTATTCAGTATTGTTAGCTAATATGTCTAAAATCTGAAATGGTTGACATGTTTTCTGGGCTTGTAGTAAACCAGAACAAAATAATGGCCTTTCACTGCTTTCCTCTCTTTTCAGAGTGAGAGATTGCATCTATCCTTGGCCACACTAACTTAATATTTATCTGGACTGTTATCCAAGGCATGTTCTGTTCTGTAGACTCTATTATGGCAACAAAAATGTTACCAAAGCAGACAGCAAGGGGATTAAACCTCAACCAGATCTGACAGCACTTAGCTGCCAGACCCCTTGGCTCAGAAGGAATCATGGAAGAGCACAGGCTTCTCTAAAACATATGGGAAATCTCTATTATTTAAAAAAAAAAAAAATCCATTTGCAACCATTTGTGCTAACCATAATATGCTTACAACATGAGAAAGTGAAAGCCAAAAGAGAAGTTTGCAAGCAACACATAAGACCAATCCTGTGGGTTTTCATCCATCTTTGCCCTTGACAGTGCAGACTCAATTATTCTTTAGTGCCAAACAAATTTGTGGGTATTTCTCCTAAGACACACCCTTTGGCAAGTGTGCACAGAAAAGGCCCTGGGTAAGTGTGCACATGTAGGGGAGTGGGTGTGCTGCAAAAATATCACAGATTGAGAGTTAAAGCACACCTTCCTTGCTAGAGAAATTAACGTCCTCTTTCAACATTATCCATTGCTGTGCACCAGTGATCCAAGCCTTTTTTAATTTTTAAGGTAAACTTCAATTTGCCATTAACTCTTCTACATTTTAAATTAGGAATGGCTTTGAAGCCACTCCTGAGAAATATTGTTAATAGAAGAGATGAGGAAAATCACTAGAAAAGGAACCCTCATCTTTTATATGCTTTTTATTTATCTTTGGGTTGTTTTCCCTCAATCTTCTGACTCTAAAAAGCCTCATTACACACTTCATTAGTAGCTTTCTGAGGCCCTATAGTGTAGTAGCATCTACTCAGAGTCTCTGAGGGGTGAAATTGGAGATTTACTGAGGAGAGTTTGAGGGCTAATTACAAAGCCTTATCAAGTAATAATGTAATCAGAGGGCCACTGGCATGGTGATAGTCTTCTCTGCTGCAGTCAGTAAGATCTGGGTTAGATTAGGCTGCAGGGTTAAGAGGGAATGCTGATGAAGGGCAGACAGTCATCTGGCTACCTAGGAAACATCTTCTGTGGGGTCAGAAGACATCTCCATCTTTTCTTACTTTGTAGAATAATAGCAAATGCTCTTAAGTAGTGTTAGGAATCGTTCTCTGAGAAGTAGCACGGTATGAAACACAGGGAGTCACTGAGCCCAAGTCTCCTGCCTCATTTTAGTAAATACCAGCTTTATATTTAGGGCTGAAATGTATTACTCTGGATTAGGGATGGAAGGGGGATCCTAAGGCTCTAAACAAAGTCTAGAATCTTTTCAGGAATAAAGCAGGCTTTTCTCAGAAAAAAATGCAATTGCATGATGGATTGTGGATAAAATGCAGAAAGATTCAGGTCAATATAACAAGCACAAATAGTGAAATCCCAAGCAAAATATGCTTCTGTTTTTTGGAGCCTATTTGTTCCTGCTTCTAACAAATATATTAGTTTTACTTTTCATTTGAAAAGGATCAAAATCTGATTTTCTCATTTGTTTAGTTTTCAATAAAAACTGAATAGGACTATAAAGGATGTGTACAGAAACACTTCTTCAGGTAAGGATTTGAAAATTAAGATGCTTTTGGTTAAAAAAAACATAAATTATATATATTCACTTTTCCCAATTCTACTAAATTGCTTCTCCAGAAGCTACATACTTAACATCTTCAACTTCAGCATGAAGGTCACTTTAGAGATACTGGTTTTAATGGACTTATATGTGTGTTTAAATTAAGCTCATGTTCAGATGCTTTAATGAGTCCTGATAGCTGGTAGTCTACAATTGTTCTACCCAATTAGGACTTTTTGCATATGTACATGTATATGCACCAAAAGCAAAGAGAAAAAAAAAAAAAGAGAGATAGCTTCCTGATGAAATTAATCAATATTTCAGTTCCACAAATGGATTTAGGAACATACGTCCAATATTTGAGTTCTGCTTAGATCCATAGTCCCATTTGCTGAACTGCTACATGATGCTTTAAATGCCCTTTAAGTTTTTGCCACAGCATCTGCCTGAATTTTGTTGATGCTGACCAGCTTGTTGTCTGCTTGTCTGGGCAAGCTCAAAATATTATATTGGAACAAGACTTTTAGGATTAGCTGTAGATTAGATATATGTGTAAATCTGTCACCTTTTAGAAAGTTTAGAATTTAGATTTCTCATATCCTACTTTTTTTTTATTGCATGCACATTTTGAGTGATTTGGAATACAGGCTTGGTTGAGCCTACATCCTCTGTATCTATGCAAGGAGTGATCAAACCACCAGACTTTTTAACGATTCTGATGATTTCCTCTCATTCTCTTCTGGTTCATGTTGTACCAAATCCCTAAACACTTACTGACAGTAGGAGTTCTCTCCAACCAGTGATTAGGAGGCATTTCATAAGGATGGAAACAGCAGTCTCCACCTCTTTCCTAGCATATTTCTGTAATAAATCAAATGTTCAATGTCTTTCAGGCACACTTTTTAAAAAGATATGGGTCAATGATGAATTATCTAGGCATTTAAATAATTTCATTTGGCCCAAATTCTCATATCTACCAGTGATCAAAGAGAAGCTTCAGACTGGCAAATATTAGAAAAAGAATTCTTTGCTACAGATAAATTTATGAGATTTATGTGCACTTTCAGTTTTCCAAAGAGCCAGACTAATTGTGCTATTTGAAAGGGAGAATCAGACTTAATGTCACACTCTGAGTTCTCCAATGGGCTGCATGCAGGCACATCTGGGCCCCTTTGCAGAGCTCTATTGACTCCATCAGGGCTCCATGGAGATACAGGGTGACTCGCAGCTGCTACACAATGGCACTGCTGGATAAGCTCAATCATTAGATTCTGGTCGGTGAGTTATTTCATGTATCTAGAAAGACATAGTTAAGATAGATCCAGATAGAGAAATGAAAATCTATTGAAATGCAAATCTCTCAATAAAATAGGTTTTGATAACTGCCTCTACTTTGATAATTCTAATGCACCTCCCTTTTAGGCACCCAAGATGAATTCTTTTACAAATTTTATCTTTTTGTCCCAGAAAGATACTTCTGAATTGCTTATACTGATTTGAACAGAAGTGATTGTACTTTCTTTAATGTTCCCATTCATTCTCACATTTTTGCACAAATGCAGGAATGAGCATGAAAATAAAAAGTATGATTTTAGAATATGGCAATTCCAAAAATTAATTTGATGGACCATGGACTTTCTTTATATTGGATCCTCTCTGAATAAACCTGATAAACCCATTCAGAGTCAGAAGGTGACCTTCTTGCTGCAACTTTTAGAGATCTCAGAAGAGGTTAATTCACTTTCGGTGCCTTCTTGACCCAGGGTGCACTGGTGGCTGAACATTTGACAGAGAAGTGAGTGATCACTATTGTGAATGTGAGTAGATCAAGGAATGACCTTGGCACTGGCATCACAATCTCACTGTTTTTAACAATGATATTAAGTTTATGACAAAGTATGTGATGTCAATCACATATTAGAAAATGCAGACAGTAAAAAAATAAAACAGAACCAGTGTGACTGAGAGATCCCTTTCTCAGGAGTTATATACTCCATTATCCCCCTGGGGTTGTCTTGGCTGTGAAGTATTGCTGCTCAGGAATTAGAATTTGTAGGAAGAAATTAGGAGGCTTCTAGCTTCTACCCTGTACTTGCCTGTAGTGGGTTAAATCACAATATCAGCACTGGTGATGCCACACTTCAATTCTTGTATCCAGTTTTGGGGCCCTCATTTCAAGAAGGTCGTGGAGGTGCTGCATCATGTCCAGACAAGGGTAGCAAGGCTGGTAAAGGGTCTGCAACACAAGTCCTGTAAGGATTGGCTGAGGGAGCTGGGATTGTTTAGCCTGAAGAGGAGGAGGCTCAGAGAAGACCTTATCACTCTACAGCTGGCTGAAAGGAAGTTGTAACCAGGTGGGGGTCACCTCTTCCTGAAGGCAATCAGTGCCAGGTTGAATGATGATCTTGAGGCTTCTGATGATCTCAGAGGCTTTTTCCAACCTACTTGAACCCGTGATTTTGTAATTTTTTTTGTGTTGTTCTGACCATGGAGTACCTATAAGATGTAAAACTCTGCAATTTTCTAATTCTGGCATTTCAAGCTGTCCTAAAAGTGAAACAATATTGCTACCATCATATCTTTTCACCAAACAACAAAACAATTCATCTTCTGCAAAACATGCAATGTTTGCATAAATCCTGGTGCAGTACTGTGTGTTGTAAATCTAGCTCACAGCAATACTCACCATGCAGCAGTGCCAAGAGACTTCAGGAAACATTCCACAAACCATCCTGAGTGTGCATCAGCATTTGATCATGGTGACAACAAAGGATGGGCCAAGTGCTGCACAAAGTGATAGATTTTGACTGAGTGGTGTGAGGTGTTGTGGCACACATCGCAGTGGGAATGCCTCAAATCCCCCAGTGCCATATGTGAAGTCACCATGCTACTTCAGACACTATCCATGGTCCCATAAACTTTCCAAAAATTATATAAAACAATTGAAATCAGGAAAAAAACCCACGAAATAATGTTAGCTCTCTCTTATTTATAAAGTATCTTACTCTTTTAACAAATACACCACTAATATAAAAGGAAATAGAAGGTTAAATATTAGATTGCTGAAGATGAGAAAATAAGAGTCTTTCTGTTATTGTTAGTTAATGCCCTTCCCTTATTATTAGTTAATGTGTTTTTGCAGCTATTGGATTAGCTTGCATTATTATTCCTTTCATTAAAACATGTTCTAAATAGCTCTCTGGTTTTCCAAGTCTTCTGTCAGAAAGGCCTAAGTTGGGAAAAGATAAGGAGATGTAAGCATCCTTTTCTATCCCCTGAAATCTCTTCACAAACCTTATGTAGTGCTTTTTGATTACAGTTCAAGAAAAATTTATTTCTATGTTTTTGATGTATGTCCTGTTAAGGATGACTAGAAGACAAGGAAAAGCACAGATTTAAATTGAGGGTTTGGAGTCAAAAGAATTTTTAAAAGTCATCCTTTTTTTCCCCTTTGGGTTCAGGGCTTTTTTAGCACATCTTGTTCCTTGTTGTAAGGTTAAAGTAACAGGTGTTTTCCTGCAATTATTTTCCCCCATTCTGCTCTTAAATTTTACTCTTGACAAAATGCAGGCAAGAACAGTTAGTTTGCACAAGAAGTCAAAGTGGCTTTGGATTAGTGGTAGCCTCCTAAGTGAGGAGGTGAGATTAGGTGGCTGTAGCAGGTTGAGCAGGACTTTGATGACAAATAGAGGTGTTAGAGGTACTTTTGAAATCTGCATAGGACAGAAGGATAAGTGGCCCAATGCTGACTTCTGGGGAGTGTCTTAGAAGATCTTGAACAGGAAACTGTGAGCTGGGACTTAAAGAGGGAGCAGTAATGGATTAGGATCTGGATGGGTCAACAATGAAAAAGAGCTGACCTTGGGGGTTCTGGTAAATGTGAGTCCTGAGCCTGGAGGAGGGGGTGGCTTTCAAGTAGGAGCCTCAGGACATGTGAGGTTTGGACACAGAAGCCTGAGTTTTTGCAGTTTAGAGAAATGCAAGAAAATGGAGACTGTAATGCAAGACTCATAGGAACAGCTTTGGACTACTTTTGGACTACTGTTTCTTCCCTTATTCTTGATTTTTTTTTTTATTTTTTATTTTTTAATATGCAGTCTAACCTCTCTGTCATTCACTCAGTACAAGGGTAACAGACTATCCTAGTGGTTATAATAAAGTATTTTGTCCTCCCTGAACACACTCTGATGAGTGCTGAATGTGCTGTTGCAAATTTAGCTCTCTACACTGGGAGTCCTTCACTTTTAGAGCAGAGGTTCTCAACAGCTGCACGGTCATTACATGGAAATGCTTTTTTCCCCAAAATTTCTTTAGGCTTTGAGCCTTTCTTTCAGCTAAGATATTTCTCATTAAATTTAAGACCTCTGCCTAGCTGCCATGAACTTCTTCTGAAGCCAATGGAAAATGGAAAGCAACCCTTGGAGGCAGGAAAGCTTTTAAAGGACATCTCTTCCTAAAATCTAGTCTATTCAGAAAAGCATGTGGGAAAAGAGCAGACATACTAATTTGATTTTTCCTATTAGTCCCATCCTATTCCTCCTTTTCCATAGTACTGATTTTTACAGCCACCTCTTTGATATTACTGTGTATATTTGTTCAGTGGTCCTAGAGATGATCTGTTAAAACATCTCATTTGCATATGCTTGTCTTGCCCTTCTGCAGTGATCAGCTGAGATATAAGATTATCTATGTTGCTACAGAATATAAAAGAAAATTATTTTCTTTTTCCAAAGCAAAATAACTTTGATTTTGGAAATGAAGGTCAAGAATTTTGTTCCTAAGCTTGTAGATAGAGTGGATGTCTTTAAAAAGTCAGCATTTACTAAGGCCAGATGTTGATTGTGTTTTCTAGCATTGTTGACAAGAATGAGACTTCCTTGAGCAACAGATCATGACATTTGAGAGCAAATTTCACTTCTGGATCATGTTTATAGCAAGGTCATAATTTTTACCATGCATCGACACATTTATCCTAGAGGATAACTTTGAGATTATATTTTAGGAATAAAAACTAATATTTTATCAGGAAAATTTCAGTGTTAATCAAATTAGTGTAAAATTGTTTTTATAGCCTTTTATATGCAACATTTCTTTTACTTTGCTAAAGTTCTATGGATGAATTAATCTCCTCTGATAAATGGAAACTTATTTAACTATCAGGTACTATCCAAACTCATTCATCAAAACTCAGTTGCTTAGAAGTATTATGGAATACTGAGCTTCCCTCCATAAGCAATTATTGCTGTAAGGATTGTTGATGGTATTTAATGATAAGAATTCCTAAGAAGGAACCAGAATGTGATTAATGAAAGAGTAGGTTGTTAAGCATTATTTAGCAAAGGGGGCAGTTATTAGAGTCAGGTTTAAATTAATTAGTTTTAAGTATTTCATACAGTAATTTCTAATTTAATTTTATTCCTTCTATCTTTATTTAATATGCCCCATGTTTTAATGAAATCTCAAACATCTCTTTAACAAACTGTTTATGAGCTCAGAATCTAGATTTTGCCACCTGATGATGACAAACAAAATGTCCAGGAGGGACTTATTTGTTTTGAAAAATACTAACGTAACAACATCAAAGAGATTATCGACAATACCAGACAGATTAAAAGTCTTTCTGCCCTGGTGAGACCCCACCTGCAGTAGTGTGTCCAGGTCAGGAGTCCTCAGCACAAGAAAGATGTGGAGCCCTTAGATCAGTTCCACAGGAGGCCACAAGATGATTGGAGGGCTGGAGCATCTCTCCTGTGAAGACAGGCTGAGAGATCTGGGGATGTTCAGCCTGGAGAAGAGAAGGCACTCTTGGAACCTTCCAGTACTGAAACGGGGCTTTTAAAGAAGAGGGGGAGTGACTTTTCACCTGGGCAGGTCGTGATACAACAAGGGGAGATCAGTTTTGAAGTTGGAGATTTAGGTTAAATCTTAGGAAGAAATTCTTGGGTGAGGCCCTGGCAGAGGTTGCCCAGAGAAGCTGGGGATGCCCCATCCCTGGATGTGTTCAGGGCCAGGTTGGATGGGGCTTTGAGCAATGTGGTCTCGTGGGAGATGTCCTTCCCCTTGGCAGGGGGCTGGAACTACATGATCTTTAAGGTCCCTTCCAACACAAGCCATTCTGTGATTCCATGAGTAAGTAAAGCATATGCAAAAATCAGAATGACACAGAGCAGCTGTCAGTCAACAGCCTATGTATAGAGGAAAGGAAGTTTAGTTACATCCAGCAACTAAATGTGGAAGAGGCTTTACACCACTTCACCTAATCTGTTATATTTGTCTTCATACCTCTGGGAACAAACAAATGCTCTTGTTTTTATCATCTAGAACCAAATTAGACCCACTATCAGACTGTTATCTTAATCATAGAATTGCTTTGACTGTAATGACTTAATTAACCTCTGAGCACATACCTGCAATAATCTCATACATTTTCATTTTGGTTTTAGCAGTTATAGCATAGTTTCTACATAGTTTATCTCCAGCATGAGGTTACAGAGACATTCCATAGAAGGAACAGAATAGACAGGAAGAAATTAATTGTTTTTTTCTCCAGGGAAATTTCTAAAGACTTTGAAAGAATGCCTGCCTTGAACAAAGATGAAAAAAAAATGCATCCTTTTTTCTTGCTTCACCAGCTCTGATGCTTTTCTTTGGATACACTCCAGCAAATTTATTAGGGAAAAATTCTTCATTTAAATGCTTATAAGGCATTGGAACAGGCTGCCCAGGGAAATGGTTGAGTCACCATCCCTGGGGGTATTTAAAGGACATGTAGATGTGGTACTTAGGGACATGGTTTAGCAGTGGACTTGGCAACATTCAGTTAACAATTGCATTCAATGATCTCAGGGGCCTTTTCCAAAGTAAATGATTCTGTGAGTCTAAGGCAGATGCACCGGGGAAGCAAGGCTGTGTCTGTGTTGACCCTGAGATGGGAGAGCACATGGAAATGCCTGAGAACAGACCTCCCAAGAATAAGGATCTCTAAATCCCATCTGCTCTTGCAGCTGGTGGTGTGAGGGAATACTGGATCATCACACATCAGACATCAAAGGACATGGCCACACGGGGAGATGGATCTCAGTACTCTGCTTTTCTAGGCAAAGCCACGATAACATGTTTGAGATTCCTCCCAGAGCACTCTTCAGGGATTGCATCCAAACTGAGGTTGTGCGTCTGCTCCATGAGGAAGGCTGAGTTCTTCCTCAAGCACCAGCCTGTGGTCATGCTCAATGTTTAATACATATGATCTGAGAAACAAAACCCTGGTTTGTGCTTTGTCTTGTGGCAGGAGTCGAACCTGTGGCTTTTTCACTCACTGGGTGGTCTGGTTCTTCAGAGAGGAAACTTCACAGGGAAATTTCCAACAGCCCAGGCACAAGTCACAGACACTGCTGAACTGACCAACTCTGCCAGCTCAGCATGAAGTGACTGTATGGCCAATATTAGGCATTCAAATGGCACAAATCTACTTTCCCAGAAACTGTTTTTGCTCAAGCTACCTTTAAAGAATAAATATAAAATCTACCTGTTTACTGCATGAAACCGAATATCGTCTGGGACATTAATTCATTTCTGCACTGATGTTCAGGGGAAAAGTCTAAAATCTGATTTACAGAGGTTCTGAGAACTCTGGTGTACCAGAGTTTAATTTTTGTATTCAAGGCAAAGTACTGCACTTTTCTCAGATTTATTTATTTTCCTAGAATGTTAATCAATACATTTAGAACAAAACATGAAGACTAGCATACTCTTGGTGTGAAAAAATACTGAAGAGGGCTCAGTGTGGTGTGATGTTCCCAGTCCTGCAAAATGGGAAATGTGTTGTAATAAAAAAATTTCTAGAGCTTCATGCAGTTGCTCTGAGCACCTTATTAATTTATTTTTTTAGCTGAACACAGGATATTTTAATCTTTTGTAGAACTATATCAATTCTTTGATGATAAAAGGGCTCTTGATGCCTAAAACCCTGATGAAAACTGGATTACAGGTAGCAGATTTTATCGATGAAGAAAGATTTTTAAGTTACTTTGGTTTGTGTTTTAGCTGTTTTTTGTTCCTGTTGACCTAGACATTGTCTTTTAGTAAAGTTCAACATTAATAGCCAGGAGGATTGATGGTGTTTCAATAGAGCAAAAAAATGTCATACCATCTAGGTAGCAGAGCCACAGACAGATTGCCTGCTTGTGCTAAGACATTTGGCTACAACAGATCTGTGATGTTTTATAAAGACCAAGATTTGGACCCGGGGAGTGGGTTTGTGTGTTTCATACAAATTACTGTCTTTAGTGTCCTAATTGATTCCATCTGTAGTTTTACACCCTTTCCTTTTTTTTCTTCCTCTTTCCTTTGTAGTCAGAGCTACCTTCAAACTGCAAGTGACGTGCCTGGGGGTCACAACCTGGATCCCTCTGCAAACTACAATTCCCCAAAGTTTCGCTCAAGGAATCAGAGCTATATGAGAGCAGTGAGCACGCTCAGTCAGGCCAGCTGTGTTAGTCAGGTGGGAAATTCTTGTTATAATTTTTTTGTAGGTTAACTGCAGATGTGAGAGTTGCAACTAGTGGACGGATTTAGTTTTTTTGCATTTTTGTATTTAATTTTTGAAATTAATATCAAACTGAGGTTGTGAATTGTGGAAGTAATTCAGCTCTAAGGAATGTAACTCAATTTCAAGAAAAATAATGAATGCTAGAGGAAAGAGAGACTATCAAACATGATTTTTCTATTTATTTTTCATTAAAAATATAAATACTGGTATTTTTATTTTCAGTCCATATTAAATATTTAAATGTTAACAAGATTCAGACTGAGCATGAGGAGTACACTCCTACAATACTCATCATCTGAAAATACCTGCTCTGATTTCAGTAAATGTGGGTTGCCAGATTAAGATATAGATTGAAAAAAATTATGCTCCAAAGGAGTAATTATTCATCCTAAATCAAGTCACTCACCTTTCTTGGGTGAAAGAATAAGTCCTATCCACTATTCTATGTATGAGGACTCCTGAAAAGCTACAGTCTTCCTCCCTACCAGTTTTATGTCTGTTAGTTAGTACTAACTCATGGTGAAGTGAGGTCTGAATCACACCTGGAGTGTAATAAGCCATAAGAATTATGTGCATGTTCTGTTTAGCAGAGGACTTTACATAAAATTCCCAATGTTTCTAATGTTTATTGGTCCTGACTTTTCTTCCCTGTGTTATTTCATGACAGATGGGCCCTGTCCTCTTCTCAGACATGGTACTTAATATTTCTTTGACCATTTAGTGATCCACCTCAGGGTATACATACAAATGGTTATGTTGAAAGAGAAATCTTTTTAAAGCAAGTTCATATTCATTCATATTCGATTTGTGTTGCATGGCTCTTCAGGCCTAGACTCAACTCCTCTAACTTGAGGCTTTTAACTGAGGCAACAACTAAAGCTTTCTCTGTAGTTAATGGAGCAAAAGAGTTTCTTCCAGGACAGTGCACATCCCAAGTGGGCTGAGAGCCCTCTGGAAATGCTTGTCAGTCTCCACTGACTGTAGAGAGCTGGGAGGGGCTAGTCACCTGACTAATGCCCTTCAATCAAATTTCTTAATTTATATGAGGTAATTCTAAATATAATCGTATGTTGCATACATTAGAATTAGAAACAGTCATTTTCCAGACCATTCATCATTTTTTTCACACCTCCCTCGTTTTCCTATCATTCTGATGCCTTGGTTTTTATTATGCTGGTTTGGTTATTTTGTCTTTTTATAATACTCTGCTTTTGAGAAAGTTTCATGTGTATTAAATCCTGCATTCAAAGCAAATGCTGTCAGCTGCCACCTAAAAATGTTTTCACATAGAACTAGTCTAACATCTTCTGCCCCTTTGACCATGTCTGTGCACAGAGATGTTCACTGAGCTGTCCATGATGATTAATTGGTTTCAGTAGTGGTTAAAATTCTTCATTTCAGTGTGCATTACCTGGAAGGTGTCCACAAGAGATTTCATTTGCAGGTAGATTGCTCAATTGGCCAGATTAATGAAACCTGCTGCATATAGTTCCTTGCTTTTTCAGTGTTCACTAACCTATGCAACTTTGTGTTAACCACACACTTCCTACCTCACAGTCCAGCTGTTTCTAGACCACTGATAAATGCATTTAATAGATACTACCCAAAGCAAATGTATTAAAATATCAAGTTCTGAACATTTGCTGTTTTCTGTTCTTTTTCCATGACACCTTCCTCTTGTTCCATCTACATAATAGCAGCTTGTATAAATTGTGATAATTTTTATGCCTTTTTGTTGTGAGATCCTTCCTTTTCACACCTGACAAAGAGTAGACTCAAGAAGACTGCTGAATTCCATGGTTTATATTATTAACTTTGAAAACTTTTAATTTCCTATTGTCAATAACCTTAGTTTGAAAGAAATGGCTAAGACTTACAGAATTTATGGACTAAATTACCATGTATATCTTGATCTATAATATTGCAAAGTAGTTCAGAGTAAGATTTTTTGATCTCTCTGAGATTTCATTAGTCTACTTAATTAAAAGCAGATTTTGTGAAGAGTAATTTAATTATTTTCAGAAAGTTTAGTAGCCAAAATGTCTTACATGAAATTAAAATATCAGTTATTCGTAATCATCAGAACTTCTCTATAAAATTTCCATTTACTTAACCAAAACCCTAAAACATTTGAAACATTTGATGGGACTCTCGTTCCATAATGAATAAAGCACTAGGGGCACGTAGAAGCTGTATAGGAAGATTAATATCAACTGGATGTGCCATTTAGTGATGCCATAAATTTAACTTGTAAAATTATTCATACTGATTCTGATTTCTAGCACTCACTTTTTAGAAAAAAATTATTTTCAGAAAGTCATGCAATTATCTGTCCAGTGTTAAGTTCCTATCTGATTTTGGATAAACATAACATTGAATTATTCAGGTACATTTACAGGCAGTTAGGGCTCTCTTCAGTGAACCTTTCAAAAATGCTGTAGGTAGAATTAAAGCACTAATCTTCAAAATAGCAACATATAGCTACCTACCGAGAGGTTCCCCAAGCGTGGCCACTCTGCCTAAGCCCTGTTTATCATGAAAATTGCCTCTGAAAAAGGCACAGTGCTGCATCGTGCCCAACCTGCAAGGCAGGGCTAGCAGGTAGATGCAGGGTCCTGCCCAAGAACTGCAGGGAGCTGGAGGTGCTGCTGAAATATCCCAAGGGAACAATCTGCTAGAGGGTCCAGGAGGCACAGCTGGGCTGCTCTGCTCTGCCAGGCAGGGTTCCACAGCCAGGAGAAGTCTCAGATTTTATATAATGCTGCTGAAGAAAAGGTTCTTCCATGGCAGTGAAAGGCTAACCCAGTTAAGCAGGGAGTGAGTTTGGCTTGGGTCCCTTCTCAACCAAAAGATATTGAATGTAACATTAATGTATGGCATGTGTGATGCATTTAATATAGACATGTAAACAGCTGATGTAAGTTAAACAATGTGAATGTGATCAGAAGGGATTACTACATTTTAACTATTTGCTAAAACAGTTCTTCATCAATGTACAGGTGTCCATTTGAGATGTTGAGGCCGTGATGATCACAAAAAGCAAGTCAAAAATCAAATGCATTGTTGTTGTTTATTCAGATGAGTGAAGCAGAGGTTAATGGACAATTTGAATCGGTGTGTGAATCAGTGTTTAGTGAAGTTGAAGCTCAGGCAATGGATGCCCTTGACCTCCCTGGATGTTTCCGAACAAGAAGCCACAGTTACTTGCGTGCCATTCAGGCAGGCTATTCCCAAGATGATGAATGTATTCCTGCTCTGACATCCTCCAACATCACCTCAACCATCAGGTCAACCACAGGTAAGCAAGCCTCCAGTGACCCTTCCACTGCTCTGCATGTAAAAGCATATCAGCTTGTTTTCTGAAAGGATGTTTGACACTAGAAACGTTTTCCCTGTGTAGGGATAATGTTTGATACCAGCATTCTCATGTTTGTAGTACTGTGGCTACATCTTGGAATAAGCTCCTTCTGGGAAGAATCCTGCATGCATAATGTAATGGACCTGGATTTTTGACTTCCATTTCACATACATACAGCTATCTTGGTGCAAATATAAAAATGCAAGTGCAAACGGTATCATTTCAATATCGTTAGAAATTTATGTGGTTTATCTATCAAGTAATGGCTCTTCTAAATGAGGTTAGTTGTGCTAATTTTAATTTAGTTACAGTTTAGGTGTTAAAATACCAAAAAAAAAGAGAAGTAAAATTAAAAATACTTGGTCTAAATACTCGAAGGCAGTTAATGTAAAAGGTAATTAATTACTTTTAGGGAAATTGTAAGCAATTGTATCAATGCACTGAATTGTAAACGTTTTGGCAAGCTTCACACATCTGCTATTACTCATCAGTAGCCATTAGCACTCATTCTTACAACACTCACTGTTAAGATCTTTTAACATTCTTCTGGGCAACTTTCTTTTTTCTTATTAGCTGCTTAGCAAAGATGATAGCTTTATCCATTTTAGAATTTTAGCATGTATTGGTAGAGAAAAGACTGCACCGAGAGCCATTAAATAATTAAAATGAAATCTATAGGAAATATGTATTCTTTGTAAACTGTTCCAAATTCACTTCTACGTTTCCAAATATGTTAAGGCTGATTCCTAATTATGATATTGTCCTTGCCACATACTATTATGTTGTAGTGCAGGCTGCCCATCTACAAAAAGGTAAAATGAGTTCAAAATGTATCATTAAAAATACTTTTAAATTATTTGCTTGACAAATCTGTTGTATAACAGAACATTGGGAGCTTAGAAAGGAAGTTGTGGTTGAATAACGTACATTTGCATTCCAGAAGTAGCATAAAATGTTATTTTATATTAAGCATAGTATTTTAATTGTTATATAAAACTTTGTGTAAGACTAGAAATTGTTGCTTACAGTGCCCCCTCCAGGGATGTTTCTGTTCTTTGATTAATAGAGATATCATGATATAAAATGAGATCTTATTGCTACCCCAGAGACTAATTTTCATCTTTATCATATATTACTGTGTGATCATTATGAAGACACCTTCCATGGCAAAAGACACAAATAGATGCTTATTTTGGAGTCTGACTCAAAGTACTGAATTGGAATATTTTCAGAATTACCTTGGTTACCAAGTGGACTTATTTTTATCTAAGCTGTCTTGAGTTTATATGCTACATAAGCCCAAAATTCTCAATGAAAGAATTTATTTCCCTCAGAGTGAAAAAGCTGAATAATAGAACATTTTTGTGAAAATACAAGATTAGGTAGTAAGTTTGTTTACATCACAGTGTTTTCATACTTATGAAAAAATATTTTGCAATGATTAGTAGTCTTCTGGTTAAATACTGTGCTTTTGAAATTTTTAAGCTTCATTTCACATATAACTTCTTCATCTCAGAAATTATTTATCAGCTAGATTTTCTTACCCACAATGTAATTTTTCTTCTTTGTTGTGGTGAGGTGATATTGACAATCTGTAGAAAAAAGATTATTTGAGGTGTTTTCCTGATCCAAAATTATTTCCATGCCTATGGACTCTATGCATTTCTGAGTGTGATTCTGTAATTAAAATGTCATCTCTGTGCCACTGAGCAAGTTTGTCCTCAGCTTCTCTATAAGGTAAACATGAAAATCAGAAATAATTACCTGATCTACAAGAAGAGTAATGATTATGTGATTCACTTTTAAGGGAAATTTCAATTGCCAAACAAGTTCTTGTTTTTAAAATCCTAGGTGTAATGCTTCCATTTTTCTCTCTTCAGCCCTTGTCACTCTGGAAGGAGATGCTGCATTTCCTATCCTTACCATAATTTTTACAAAAATCTTACTTCATTCCTTTCTGAAAATTGTGAAAGAAGCAGTTGCCTGAAATGTGAAAATGCTGTTGGCAGATATTTGACATTCAAATAAATGTCAGAAAGGTCAGACTTTCACATTAGCTTTTAGTTCCAATTTAGTCTTCTGAATTCTTAGGAAAATTACATTAACTTCTTTTTTACTTCTGATATAACAAATTCTTGGCAAAGAAACTAAAGAAATTTTTTAGAAAATTAACAGTCATTTCAATTTAATTATTCCGTTCAATTTTAGTTATATAGGTCATGACTGCCCCTTATCATTGTCATAAAGCAATTGATTCATAACACGTAGGCTTAGCTAAAAATTAATTCCTGTAACTAAAAATGCAAACCTAAAATAAAATAGTAGTATTTGATCTCTGAATTCAATTACAAAAGTATAGAATATATATTTACAGCATGCATTTTCCTAAAATATTCCTAGCTGCATTAACAACTTTGAGGAGGTTGCAACTATAATGAATATTATGTGGGGCATTATAAATGGACTGTGCTAACAGGATTTTCTAATAGAAGGAAAAAGAACTACCAGTACTGGGCTCTTCTTAACTGCATACAGCTTTACAGAGAAAGACCAATGAAACATTGGTACTAAAGAACAGATAACTTCTGCATGGATCCATGTAGTTTAATTATTTATGGAACTTCTCCATCTCTGAAGGAGAATGTGACAAGGCCTAGGGCACTCCCTGTTGGCCCAGGTGTAAATGAATGACACAAGTGACAGTGCAAAGGAGGCAGCCAGCATTGCTGGCCCATGGTAAGCCAGACCTGGCCTCTGTGTGACCCCTGCTGAGACTCTTGTTTCATTGAGGTTAGGGAATTTCTAGCCATCACATTTCATTTTTTGAGGAGATAATGAACCCAGTAAAAGATACTTGATGTTAAAAGCCCTGAATGGCAGCATATGCTTTCTGTCTCTGAACCGTATCCAGTCACAGCTGTCAGATGCACAGCTGAGAAAATACAGCTCCAGCTGCTGCTGCCTCCCACCTCGTTCCTCCATCACAGACAACATGTAATTTCCTGAATGGGAAGCCACTGAATGCAGTAGTCATCCTAAGTGCTACTGACTTATAGCTCTGCTGCTCCTGCAAGCAGCGCTTCACTTTTCAGGAAGAGTTCTTAAAAACGGGGTCACTTTCCCGAGTAGCTCCAGCCCGGTTCCCTGTTGTGTAAGCACATCATCCCGCAGTGAGCTGGCCAGATTCCTTCCACGGTGCTGTGGGAGATGTTGGGGCTGTGCCAGCACAGCTGAGCCCGCAGCGAGCCCTGGCTGCAGGGTCCTGCCGGGGAATGCAGGGCAGTAGGTCAGGAGCAGTGCTGCAGTGACACCTTATCCCACCTGCAGCACCTGGCTGCTCTCACTGGAAAGTGGTTCAGATACTGAGGTACAGCAGTGGGCTGTTCTATGGAAACACAACCAACAAGGACCTCTGGAATATATTAATAACTCCCTCCCCCCCTCCCTTTGTCTGAGGTCAACTTATTTTTCCTCCTGTGTAGAGAGAGTCCTTTATATTAATCACTCTGTATGTTATAGACTATTTCAGGATGGCTCCTCACAGGTTTTTTAAGTTTGATTTTACTGTGAATGCAGAAACACTGAATTGCAATGGTAATGGAGGTAGCAGTTAGGATGGTCTCTTGTGAAGCAGAACATGCTAAAATCCTTTCCCTGAGAGAGAGAATAACTTGGTATTTGCACTTCTGACCAACTTGAACACCAGCTTATCATCTCTTCAGTTGTGGGGGCATGCATATTTTCTCCTGATGATATTATATTCATTGTATAATATAACTTTATTTATACACTGAAAGTATGAAATACTTTCATCTTTATTGAGAGAAACACTTCCTCTCTGGATCACTGCTCAGGATGGAATATCTTCACAGTGTATATTGCTTTTATAGTCAAATTGAAGCAACTAGCCAGAAACACTAAGGATGTGACTTAATTAGATGTAAGAAATCCTTCTCCAGTAACAAGCATGGACTAAGCGGTTTCTGTTAAGTTCTTTGGTTTTTAGTCTGATGAATAAATGAGAGGATCATTTTCAGTTTCTTAAAATTACTCCACGTGTTCCTCTAACCCAGTTTTCTTGGCTACAACAGTATTTTTTGGCTGGATTAATGATGAATGAATGAATGGATTAATGACTAAAAAATCCACCTAGCTACAGACTTCAGCACAATGGGGACTTGGTGAGGGTACATAAAGGCATCCTGGACTTCTGTCCTATGTTCAATGTCAGTCCAAAGTAACTTCTCCCACTTCAGGGATTTCCTGCTAATCTTGAGAAAAATTTAGCATGAAGCAATGCTCGATTTAGGGAATATATTTAGGGGAGTTACTAGCCTTAACTTGCCAGTATAATGCAAAATTTTTTTTAATTCTTCTAGAAGATGTAGCATAATGCAATCTGTCAGATTTTGCCAACCTAAATGACTCTCTCAGCTGTGCATGCACTTCCTTCTTTCTAATTCATAGTAGGTAGCTCAGCTAAGCTCATTCCTGCTAAAGACTTCACTGAGGGAAAATGAGAAGTAGGGAACTGTCTTTGGGCCATTTTACTTTTGTTAGTCAGCTGGACTCTGCTTGGCAATGAGTAAACTTCAGAGAATTCCACATTTAGTGAACTATTCAGCACTAATTCCAAAACCAATTAATTCAAACAAGGTCACTTTGGATGAGGGAGTTTTCAATTACAGCTCCTACAATTACTCAGGATGCCTGAGGAATTGCAGGTTTCCCTTTTCCTGACTTCAAGCTATTTTCAGCTTTCTATTTTCAAATAAAGGGCTATTTAAGGTGAATTTTTATAGCCCATGTTTGATATTTAGCCACAAAAATCTCATGGTCAGTGAACTGATTGTGTAGTCATGTACTTACAAAAATAAATGGATGAGAATACAATACTTCACAGAGAAATTGTACTGTTCCATAGCATGGCTACCCCTTCAAACCCTAAAAGGACTGATTCACTGGTTGCTATCTGAACACTAATAACATTAGTTATTGCTTTTAGGTTTTTCTGGTCAGGTTTGTCAGCTTTTTTTGTCACATATGAGGATATCAAAGGTGGGAAAAAGCCATGGTGCTAGTACATATGGCAGCCCTCTCATGAGAAAAACATGAGTGTCAGGACTGCTCAGCTTGGGGAAGAAAAATCTCAGAAGGAATTTTATAAATGTGCATAAATATAAAAATTAAGGGGAAAATGCTCTTCAGTTCTTAAAAGAAAAACTATTTATGAGCAACAGATATGTGATTATTTCCTCAAATATGAGATACTTCATCCAGGCGGCTGCTTGGATCTTACTAATCTGATGCACTATGGCTAGGAAAACCCAGCCAAATGGGGGAAAAGTTATGCATGAAGTAAAATCTCCACAATTTCTGTTCTCTCTATAGAAATAAATGCTCAGTCTGAGAGGATTTTACTGGTAGCCATTGCTAAGTAATAGCTAGCAGTGGAATCCACAACAGGTATGTTTAAAAACACAAAGCATTGAGTTCAAATAAGATATAGAAGGCTGTGTTCTCAATCATAATTTATTATGTTGACTTTCTTTAATTATTGTTGGGCCCTATGGAATTATCTGACACTCTAACTCTCTGCAGGAAACACGATCTATGTCTGGGAGCATTTGGGCATCCTGAGGTAATCCTTTGATGTTGTGCCAACTTGTTTTCCTATACTGTGAGAATAAATCTTATCCTAACAAATGATGAGCCCAGTTCTACACTTGGATACCCTCACATAATTTTCTTTGGTCTGGGTGTATCTGGAGAATATAATTAGTCTTTAATTTTTTAAACATATTGAAGTTCTGCTCCTATGCTGACACTGCTGTTCAAGAGCAGCTCTCCCTGGTAGAAATGGCCCAGGAAGTCTAGGTGAAGGTGACACAAACACTTTGGTTCAAGGAGTTTGACTGGATGGCCAAGGGGCTGTCACAACTGTTCACAACTCTGGGATTCCTGGAGATGGAGTAAGGCTATGCTAATCAGGGCTGCCTGGCCTCTTCAAGCTGATGAGGCATGAAAGCAGCAGTAAGCCAGGAGCTTTTCATAATTTTCATTCTCCCTGGTGCCGATTATATTCAGAGTCACAGATAAAAAATGAAGTCACTGCCTTCCATCTATGGTTAGTTTAAAAATGTGTAATGACTGTTTCTCTCTTGCTCCTGCTGTTCTGTGCTTGACAAAATTCCTCCATAACCCATTGGATTTGCCAGACAGCTGGCACAGCTGGCTCTTTTTTTTATTAAAAAGGACACCTATGCTGCCTCCCCGGCTGAATTTGGCTTCAAAGCTATTCTGTTCACAGTTTTCTCAGCTATGTTTTCTTTACAGTATTATATGGTTAAAAAAAAAAAAAAAAAGAAAGAAGAATTTATCAGAAAAATATAACGTGCAAGGAAGGTGATTCACTGCTCAGTTTGAACCCTTCCTGATGTGGTAGAAGCTGACAGTGGCAGATGTAAATCTCAGCCCAGCTGTTTACCCTGAGGTTGCCAGAGGGCTTTGTCTGTGCAGCTGAGGGAACCACACAGGATGGGTAACCCTGAAAGCACCAGTTCATCATGCTCCCTTGCAGTGAAAAAGAAGGAAGGATCCTACCTTCTCCTCCTGTGAAAGAAAATAACCTCTAATGAGTCTTCTCAGAAGCTCTGCATGTATTCAGTCCTGGTTTTGTTGAAGGTATATATGTCAGGAGCTGTAATGATGATATGCACACTGGAACTAGATTCCTTACCATGCTAGCAATACAAACATCATTTGATCCATTTCTACATCAGGAAACATTTTCAGACTCAGATCTACCCTAGAAAGATAATTGATGAACCTGATACTTAGCCTTAAAATGTACTGGAAAGAATTTTTTCCAGAGTATCAGAAAAAATAAAGACACTAAAATTGGTGACATTCCTAGGGCATAACCTGGCAGAATTAGCCTTTGACCAGACAGGTTAATAGAATTGTGTTGGGTTAGCCTTCAGGTCAAGTCAACTAAACATAGATGCTTTTGTGCAATCTAGTTGTCCAAGTCCCCATGACAACAAACTCTGATTAGTTCAAAGACAATTGACTGGCACTATTTGAGACATTTGAGACATCTACACAGGACCTAGAGGAGAATTGCATCATTCCAGACAAGAAGCTGTTGTTTAGGAAGGAAGGCTTTGGTACCTATATTTTGGTGAGTTTGACTCAGACTGAATACAGTGTATGGGTCCAATTGTGCACCAGTACAGAATCAACAAACCTCAACCTACACTGAGGTGTTTTATTGTCAACAATAGCACTTTAATAGTTCCTGACAAAGTCTTATTTCTGTAAGGCCAAGGTTCACTCTCAGTATATAGTCCATTAAAAATTACACACTGGAAACCACAAATACCAGAGTAATCCCAACAGCACACTACTACTCCTCAAGGGCAACTAGAGGAAACCCAGGGTTATGGAAGATACTTAGTTTGAAGTGAGTAAAAATACCACTTGGCTTTCTGAGAATGAGAACAAGGACAAGGACACAAAAATGAGTCATTAATTTTACATGCATTTCTTTACCTTTTGGGACATTCCTGTGTCCAGAAAAATACATGTATTTCCACTCTCTGTCTCCTTCCCCCAGTCAAAGAAATTATACAAATTTCAGTCATAAAAGTTCATCTCACGTGATACATATATCTGAAATGTAGGCACCAAAGGCAATCACCTTAATATCCAATTATACCCAATGGATATATATGTCCTTTATAACTTGTGCCCATTATGAAAGAAGTGGTGCTCTGGATATCTCTATTTCTCTCTGTTGTCTATTAAAATAGTCTACAATTATAGCATTGTATTACTAGCTAACTTTCATTAATCTAGGGCAAAAGTTAAACCTATTCAGACTGCATTATAGGATGAAAAAGGTTAAATTTGGGTCCCATTGAAAACAAGGAAAAGTGAGAGAACCATGCTCTGACTTACAAATCTGAGAGGTCAAAACACAGCAGCATCATTTTCTACACCTTAATACAGGGCTGGGAGCTTGCAAGTAGCTTTCTTAGCACTGGTTCTGACACTCATACTGACTCCATCTACTTCTTGGGTACAATGGCTACTGGATTTGACAAAAAAGTGCACTCTGGGTTTGTGTACAGACTTGTAATCTCTGTGGATTAAATTAATTGTTTAAAGGTATTAAATTTCATTTGTTTAAAATATTTAGTAATCACTAAGTTCTTTAATGTAGATTATTATCATAATATAGTGATAAAATTATGCAACATTTCTTCAAGGGTTTTTGAGAAACAAAAAAAAATTGTTTTTCTCATCCTCTTCATCTTAAAATTCCTTACTGTAAGTTAAATAAAATTACAAGCTACACATAGTTACTGTAAGAAAGAGAATAGAAAATAGAAAAAACAAAACAAATTATAAGCCTACATAACATATTCATGAGGGGGTTTAGGAGGCTGATGAAAATCAATTTAACTGAGTGAGAAGGGTACGTGGGAGTTCGAGAAGAAATTCTACTGAAAAATATTTTCAGGTTTTTGTTTTATTTCAATGTGAAAAGAGTGGCACAAGAAGAGTGATTCTTACTGTTTGGAACTTTTTTTCTCTCTGTGTCTTACTATGTTGATGATGGGACAAATGCAGTCTGTATTCTTGAAAAGTCACACATACATTTTGAAAATGAAATATAGTTAAAGGAACATTTTTCCTTCCTGTAACTGAAAAACTGAGACGGTGTTTTTAATGCAACTTCAGTATTTTAGAGGCACATAGGAACTGTTTAGAAGAGCAGTACAGCTGTCAGCACTTTGCTGTGCCATCTACGGGACACTGGTTAGGCTATAATTTCTTGCTAATTAACTGATCGAAAATAGAACCCTTTGTAACCAGTCCATCAGCAATCTATGAGGTTTGTGTTGCCCACATCTCTTTTAATTTTAGCAAAGGTCTACGGTTTCTGATCTTGATGTCTTGTTTGATTTGTATTTCTGTTTTGAGACTAACATTAATTAAACTGTCAAAACATATTTATCATTTATGTAACGTGGAGCTGCCTACAGACCTAAGTTTTCTCAATATGGAGGTAACATCTTGTGCACTGAATTACTTGATTATAGTAATTCCTTTTATACATTTCTTCTCCAAGGAGACTGTAGTGGCTCCAGCTTTTTCCAAATTTAGTGGTCACATTTCCACTTAATTGTTAGTTTCCTGTACAAAATCAGATGGATGTACAGAACTGAAGCCTAAAAGGATCTACTCTGAATATTGAGACTAACCTGTCGCACATACACAGATTTTTCTTTTTCTTTTTTTTAGAAAAACCTCATCCAGTAATTTTGTCTTACCCCCGTAAATTTTGAGGTTGTGTGTCATACTAATGATTTCAGTAGTTTTTAAAAGTGCTGCAGATTCTGTTTATCAGAGAGATGTCAAGGACAGATGCTGCTTTAAAAAATAGGTTTTTTATATCTAATTTATTTGGCAGCAGTGTCTCAGTGATGTGCTATTTTGAAAAACTTTTTTAAAAAGTTGTATATAGTAAGTGCAATTCTTGTTTGTGTCAATAATATGTTAATATAATGGTCCAGATCCTGAGCTGGTGTGCATTGGACAGATTCCACTGACTTCAATATCAGCATTTTCAACAGGATTGACAGCATGGTCTAATCTAGTGCCTCAAACTGGTAATTTAATTTTTAAAATTACAGAAATTCAGAAGGTTTGCCCTTCATTCCTGTCTGGAGTTATGAAGATACCTTGGGCAAACCTGGTACTGGCTGCTATGTAGTAGTTTCAGCAGAAAGGATCAAGGTGCTGGAAATTAGGTTTCAGTCATCACTGCAGGCAAATTCCATTCAGATTTGCTTTACCATGCAGCTCACAGGGGATGTGGAGCAGGCGAGCTGAAGCTCCCACCTTTCCAAAGAACACTGGTAACAAAAGACAGGAGAGGGGTTGTGTCCCAGTGCAAACCAGTGTGTCACAGGAGCAGAGCTTTTGGCTGGAGTTTTTATCATCCCTTTGGGTTTTAATAGTACCATGGAATCATTAAGGTTGGATAAGACCTCCAAGGTCATCAAGTCCAACCTTTGACTGAACACCACCACGTCAAATAAATCAAGTGCCAGGCCCACTTGTTTCTTGAACACTTCTAGTGATGGCAAGTGTCAAAATTAGATGTCCTCATTTGAGCTGGTTGTCCTTGCTTGTCTTTATAGTTGACAGAGAAAAGCATAGGATGATTCATTTCCTGGTAAAATAAGCATCCAAAGTGGGCAAGAATTGCCCCCAGAATTGCTTATTTTTCTCACAGTAATTCTAAAAGTGATTGGACAACTAACTTCGGCCTGGATGACTGGATTTTTTTCAGTGACTGAGTGAGGTGAGATGGATTCCTATGTATAGTTCCCAAAAACTGTCTTGAAGATGTGATGTAATCCACTGTTACTAAAAGACCCTACTTAAAATACTGGCACAGGATAAATGCAACATTTTGCCTCCATAGACTACATAGGCCAACATGAGACTACCAATTAACATCTGACTTTAGGGTATAACAAATATTCAGGTTAACTTAATTACATGACATGTAAAATGATCCAACAGGAAAAATGGTTACAAAGTTATAGATGCATAATATCCAGGCTTTAAGATACATAGTTTAAATAAAGTGCAGCCCCTCATATAAACTGTGCTGATAAAAATCATCTGGGGTAAGCAGTACTTACAAAAAAACTCATAAAAATATCACTGTGATATTTTTATACCTTATATATATATATATAAAGAGTGATATATGTATCACTGTTTCTTACTGTTCTATCTCAAAAGGAAGAGACTGTGTCTTTTCACAGATACCCAAACTCAAGACTCTCTCTCTACTGAGAAACTCTCTGGTCTCTACTGGCTAGGATTCATCCTGGAGGGCCTGAATGAGGAAAGGGAAGAAGCAGAAAGATAGGTTAACAACTAAAGTATCTCTCTCATTATGTAGAGAGAAATTTATTCAGAATTTAATTAAAAGAGTTAACTTAATTAAAACCAAAATTATCTCTTGAATTTCAATCACAGTATGACATTGGTAAGTTTTAATGACTATTTTGCAAGGTTTGAATATCCTTACAATTGAAAAAACCCACTCTCAACTACCTGAAATATGGAGAAATTCTTGAACATGGAAATTACAGGATCTCCCTCAGAAATTACAGGGTCTTTCACCACCAGATCAGCAAGCAAAGGTGTGGACCTTTCCAGGGAGGAGCAAAGGAAAGGGCTGGAGAGCCCTGGATTGTATGTGACGTGTTTCCCTTGCCTGCCCTACACCCACATACAGACAATATTTCAATTTAAGTACAAGTGGGTGTGTTAGAGGAGCACTCTGAAGGACTTGATTTACATTCAGGTGGCTGTCTAGGGTCAGGTCATGGAGCAAATCACTCTTTTTTTCTGTGCAGCCTGAGCACATACTACTCCAGCACTGAAAGAAGAAAGTAGGGACCCAAATCATCAGTGTAGGTTTTGAGGTATTCACTGAGGGCACACACTGAAAATGGCAAGCTTGGATCAAAACAGACTGATTTACTGATTCACTTGGATCCAAAGTCTGATTCAAACTTTTCGTCTTCATTCTAACAGATCCATTTTTCTTAATTAAATACCAGAGGCTATACATGTTAAAACTAAGCATTTTAAAACCTTTTTGTTATGACTGAACTTTAAAGATATAACTGATTCAAGAAGGAAACCCCTTACTAACATTTCAGAATTTAACTAAGAAAAGCTGATTATTCTGTACAAGTAAACAAGTAAACTTGCCTGTTTGGCACTGCAGTCTTCTTTTAATGATGTTTAGAATCAGAGACTGGCATAGATGGAAGTTGTAAAGAGACATATATAAAAAGATATGTCCCAACACCCTCTCTTTTAAATAGAGACTTGTATTCTTATTTTTGTCATCCATGCTTTGTTAGAAAAATCATCAAACAATTAATTCTTTTTGTGAGAAATACATTCTTTTAGTGTCTGAGATTTTTTTTTTCTCAAAAGTCCCCTTTGATTTCTTAATGTTCTTTTAATGATCGTCATTCTGTCTTTCGAGAAATAATTGTCAGGCATCCATATGTACATTTTTATTTTAGGAGTAATTCAGAATTTCTAATGATCATGATGGAGAATGCTGGAGAGATTTCAGGGGATTTCAAGGACAGTCATATTAGCTGGGACTTCCAAAGCCTTTGGCTAAAACAGTATGCACCAAAAGACTTCCAAAAACTCTGTACTCTTTTGATACAGGCTTAGATTTGTCGTCTTTCATTAAGAGAAGGTCTCTTTTTCCTCTTCTGAAATAATTTCAGGGTTGGTGTCGACTTTCCCCATGCAAAGCAGAAGCTTTAGTGCCAGACTGGGCACCTGCATTGTGTTTCTCCTGGTGCTCAGAGGAGCCCTGTGTGCCTTCAGCAACATGCCCCTGGGACCTCTGCCTCCAGGGCAGCTCCAAACTCCCTGCAGAGTAATTATCCTCCTTCGGAATAAACCTCCTTACAAAACAGAAAATCCAGTTTACTCCTGCCACAACCATTTCCTTTAATTGATGATGCTTTCATGTAAATTCATCATCCAGCTAACTTTGTGATGTCAGCCTAAATAATAATGTTATTTTGACTAAGTGCTTAATGGTTATATTGATTTGTAAGAACCCCTCAGGTGATTCTTTTTTTGCAAATGGACCCAAAGTGGTGATATATTAAAAGGCTGCCTTTTGAAAGGTGTTCTGAATGTCACCCACAGCCACTGCTATTTCATCAAATAGATCATATTTCTCCTACTGCCTTGTGTCTGTTAAGGTCTGTGGCTAAACTGAAATTATATCTAAACTGACTTATTTTAGTAATTTTATTTCTAGTATAAACTTTTTTTGCACTGAAATATGGGTGGAATAATTGACTTCTATGGCTGCAACAACAGTAACTTTTAGCAAGTTTAGACAAATGCAGTGTAGATTAAGAGGGATTTTCTGCTTCCAGCTGTATCAGTTAAACTGTTGCTTAGAATTATCACGAAATCTTCCTTATGTTTCTACTGGGTGTACCCAAACCACCAAATTGCCAGTTCTCCAGTGCTGGAATTGTCTTCCTGGCTACTCTGCAGTATTGCCATAGCACCTGATATTTTGGTTGTGCCCGATGCTGCCTGGCTGACATCACACAGCACATTAAAAAAAAAAAAAAATTGTGGTTTACAGAACAGGTCATTTGTAGCCATCTCTGTGCCAACTTCGGCACTGCTGGGCAATCTTGTGTATGTGAGGGTCTGGCATTTAAGATATCAATTCTTACAAAACTAATTTGACGTTTTACACTTTTTCCTGACTGGGCAACAAATTAATGCATGTTATGCTGCATTGCTACATTCTCATTTCTCCTGAACAATTTATGCCTGGTTTGCATCATTGTTGAATCTGGTCCACTATGAAGCAGCACAGAACCATTTTGTTTTTGCTCCATTTCTCGAACTGCCCTCCTTAAAGGAAAATTTAGTGGAGCCAATTGCACATATTTGTGTTGAAGTGGGGAAAGTACCTAAGCAGTTAATACTTTGATTCAAATAGGAGTCTGAAATACCCATATGGTTTAAAATTAGAACAGTTTTTTACCATTTTAGTAATTTTTTTTATTATTATAAGCTAATAGAGGGAGACAGAATATGTTAGGAACTTTAAAAATATTTTCCCCCTTCATTAAATTAGGCAAAAAATAAATTTTGGTTTTTAGTTTATTTTTCTAGTTTATTCATAAGAAGACATATTTATGTCTTGGGTCATCTTTCTTTTTCTTTGCATTTTAGAGCAGCTAAAGATTTTGCAAACTGATTAACAGCATTGCAGATGCCTGTTGCTTTTACTTTGCTTGAGCCTCATTGCTCAGCAGCAGGACTGGTGAGAGAAATATCAGGAATGTTCAGGAAATGCACATTAAAACCACTATAAAATTAAAGAAATCAGAAAACTAAAGAAATCAGAAATCTTTTGTCAGCACCAGAAACAACAGGAAGTTATCCCGGATTGATGTTTTATGTGTCCAAACACGGAGCAGGTCTCTGGCGTCTGCTCAAGTCCACAATTCCAATCTGTCTGAAGCCATCCTGCACAAGCTCTGCCCTCCTGGTGCTGTGTCTTTCACACTCCTGCCTCCTGCCGGGTCTCATCTCCTGCCCGGTGCTGCCTCTGATGCTCAGCTTGTCCACACTGAAGACAAGAATTCTCCATCCCCGTCTTCTCGTCCCCAGTTCATCACCAGTGCCCTGGGGAGCTACGGGCCACTGTCCTCAGTCAGTGCTCAGCTCCCCAGGACTGCATTGCCCAGCACCAACGCTCTCTGTGGGGCCAGCAAAGTCCTCCACAGCTCTGGAGTTTGCAGAATGATGACTAAAAATGGGGAAGACACAAAGCAGTGCTGAGGAGGTTTTATATGCTTGCTTTGAACTATTAACCACTAAAGCAAAAAAAAAAACAAAAACCCACAAGTTAGAGAATGATGCAAAGGTGAGAAGAGTCCCTGTCCATCAGCATAAACCAATGATAAATAAAAAGTTCCTTTTCTATTAGGAGAAGGAAATGTTTCTTCCCATATATAATATGCTGTATTTACGATTGCCAGGACCAAGAACTAGACATTGTAGAAAAACATTATGGTTGATAACAGGACTATTCTCAAATGCCATTACTAATTGAAACAATTTGCAAGTGATATAAAATTTCATGTTTCAGACCTTAAGGTAATTCTTATTTATTAAAGGTCTAAACCCAAGCATGAACAGTAAACTGTGGACTACTGTGTTACTTTCTCCTTTAACAAGACTCTAATTTGTTATATAGTAGTCTCTTAAGTCAGAAATACATGCCAAGTTATCCCATTTACTTCAGTAGAACCACTTTAATGTTTAAAGCAACTAGAATTTGGTAGCAAGATTTGACCCTTTATCTTCTTACTTGATTTTGTTAGTCTCCAATTAGTCCTAGATTTCTGTCTCTGAAACTGTTATTCCAGATAAAAACTCATTAACAGTGCAGAGATGGAATTTTTTTATTCCCTGCTCAATATTTTATCTTTGTGACTGTATAGGAATTAATTTAATTTCTTCCTGCCATATTTCATCATAAACATGTAGCCAGTTTCTCACAAACTTCCAGTCTACTGGAAGTTTCTTCTACTTGTTGAACATCTGTGGCATTTTAAATTTCTGTTTAGTGTTCACCATCAAATGCTTGACAGAACACTGCAGTTACTCTAATACTTGTTGGCTTTAAATCATGTCACTCCACTGAAATAATCAGACGTTTTTAGAATAAAATATTCAATCCTAGGGGGAGAAAAAAAAAGGGCGGGGGAGAAAAAAAAGGCAAGAAATTTGCCACAGGGAGAATTTTTCTTTTTCGGAAATGAAAATGAAGATTAAGTCAGCTATGAAGGGTTGCAACAGCAGTTTAACATTCATATTCATTAGACATAGAAGTGATCTGCTGCTCAGTAGTAGGGATATACCTGCTTGTGATGTTTCATTATCACATTAACCAGATGTTTGATTATTCACTGCTATTCTTTTACATGAAGACAGATGTAAAAAACAGTGAAGTAGTTATCACAGTGATAACCTATCTTATTTTACAGGTAAAATTGGCTTCCTGTGCTGGATATTGTTCACCCTATTTCACTCCATTTTCTCTATTTCTAATGTTTCCAAGGACGTTGATCACTTTCATCTACATTTGCAGGGGGAAGGTGGGGGAGCAGCATTATGGCAACTCTCTTAGTGGAAACATTCCTCAGACCCACTGCTTGAGTTCCTTAGACTCTGTCTTAATTTCCAATCTTTACAGCCTCCCCCTTCTTCTGTGAGCTTTCTGTACTCCCTAAAGCATCTGAAAAATATTGAGTTTTTTCTTTCTTCTTAATTGCTGGTTACAAAACTGACAGGAGATAAGATTGGTGATAGGGGAACAAAATGGCACTTCAAAAAAAGCTCAGATTCTGAAGAGCATGTTTCACCTGCTTTACGTGTTTCACTCTGTTAGAGAAATTTAGCTCAGAGCAAGGCTATGAATCTTTGCCAGAATTGATGGCATCAATATGAATTCAAAACATTCTTTAAATGAAGGTTTTCTTTCCTAGCTCTGCCTTTCTCTCTTTTATGTATGATAACACTTTTATTTATGATTATCAAGAGTCAACATTTAAGTGTCACTTTCTCTAGACTCACTGTTCACATAGGCTAGCCTGGTGATACAGACTTAGCAGTCCAAGGCGCTAATTCCTAAAACAATCTCTTCATTCCAGATAGCTGCAACAAAGAAGTGAATTGAACTTGATTTCTCCATACAGGAATAAAGATATACCACAATGCTTTTTTTTTTTTTTTTAATCAGTTGCTAATTTTATGAATTATGATTATATGTGCTTTGGGGAAAATACTCTTCCACAACAGAAATATTCTTATTAGTACCAAAAAAAAAGTTAAAAAGTGCATAGTGGGCCTAGACAATTAGAAAATTCAGCTGTATGACATTAAAGACTAAATATTAATCTCTATGGAATTTTTAAAATTTTGTAAGGAAGCAGTATTGGAACAGTTCCGCATCTGTAGAGTTTTCTTGGATCTTTTATTGAGCCTTATGCTGGAAGACAGAATCTGTGTTAAACCAGCCTCATAACTGCTCTGCTAATCAAAGTCTTAATAGCTTTGCATATATTACAATATTTTTAACATGCCTTGAGTTTCCCTTTATTCTGTATTGTGAATTTTTTTTAAATAGACACTTCTTGCACAAGTAAGTAGCCAACCTTGCCTAATTCCAACAGTGTACTTGGAAGGAATTTTAAAAGCTTAAAGTGTGGCATACCATAAAGTAGAAGTTGTTGAATAATATTTTTTTCCAGTATATTGATACTTTTTCTTAAAATACTGCATCCATACAAAGCTCAGAGTTCAGATGATAAAAACAGGGGGGGAAAATCTTCCTTTATTTCTTTTATGAGCTTGATCCCGTAATCTCAGAAGCCTCAGTGTGTACTTAACACAAGCCTTAACACACATTTACTCGCTAACTCTCTTTCATCTTCACTGTAATTTGGGACTGCCATTTCCACCCCTTCCTTCTTCCTTGTTGAAATAAAATGTTTCTGTGGATAGCCATCTGACTCTGAGTGACACTTTCAAATAATAGTGAGGTTAATGAAGAGCACTACATTACACCACCATAAATTTTAAGTAGTACAGTATTAGGGTGATTTCTGTTATCAAGTTTCCATCAGATTAATCTTCATTTCTCTCTTTCTATTTTTCTTTTCTTTTTTTTTTCTTTCTTCTTATTTTTTTTTCCCCTTTTAATTCTTTCCATAGCTGTAACTTACACAAGTTACAAAAAAACACCGCCACCAGTACCCCCTCGTACCACTTCCAAGCCACTGATCTCCGTGACGGCGCAGAGCAGCACGGAGTCCACGCAGGACGCGTACCACGACAGCCGGACTCAGAGGATATCGCCGTGGCCGCAGGACGGGCGAGGGATGTACAACTCCACCGACAGCCTGGACAGCAACAAGGCCATGAACCTCGCCCTGGAGACGGCGGCCGCCCAGCGCCACGCGGCCGAGAGCCAGAGCACCTCCATACGCACCAGCGACAAGGCCATCCTGGTGACCAAAGCAGAGGAGTTTCTCAAGAGCCGGCGTTCCTCTATAGGGATCCAGGTAGTCTGTCATTAACATCTGTCTGTGATGAATTGCCCGTCTTCTTTCTGTAAATAGCATAGAATGAGCCGTTCAGCTACACTTGCTCTAATGGTCTAACAAACAACCCCTGGCTGCTTAGCGTTAATTGCAATTCACGTCATGGCTGTGCAGAGAAGTCTTCGGCTAACACACTGTACCTGGGAGAAAATGAATGAATAAATCTCTAGGGAGGTTACCTGTCATTAACACTTGATATGAAAATTATACTGCAGAGCTACAGGTGAACAGAATGTTCATCTCCTTCCCCCCATGAATTCACAGTCCTTTTATAGAATTTCACCAGCTTTAAAATTCTTTACTGTACTTTTTCCATTATATTTCTCTTTTGACCTTGGAAAAAGTGTAAAGTCACTAGATCTTCAAGTATTCTACCCAAAAAGAGACGCTTGCTCTTTTAATTGTGCTTGGAAGAAGGGATCAAAAAAGAGAAAGAAATTTTCTGCTGTAGATACAGCATAATTAGAGATGGCAAGTAATAACACTAATAAACACAGTCTTTGAGCATTCTTCCATTTGTCCATCAAAACCCACAATATTTATTTCACCTGACAAAATGTGTGTCAGACTGTGGAAAGCTCAGTCAAGTTCTGTTGTTTCAGGCAAATTAAATAAGACAATTCCAAATGCAAATTTTGATTGCTATTCTGTCTGCTAAATTCTAAGTACTATATAGATAGAAATGGTCATTTGTTCAGATCTTTAGGAAATACCAAGTAATAATAAAAATGAGAAAGTTGAACTAGCAAAGAGTGTGAAGCCTTTTGAGGCAGAAGTAGAGGAAAATTTAGGCTTCTGTTCTGCTGAATATCTCCTTTTACATCACTGGATTCACTTTTGTGCTTACTTTTGCTAGATTAACAATAGAGAAACTGACATTTATTTTGACATAAGTATTGTGGAGACAGCAACATAGTTCTTGAGAAGGTAATTGTCCGTGTAAAAAAGCCCAGTGAGTGACTGTATATTAGAAATATACAAGAATATAAAAGAAAGGATATGATTTTCTTTAAAAGTAGTAATTGTATTTCCATTAATTTCATAATATAATCATAAAAAAAATGTTTGGGTTAAGCATGTCACAGCTGCTGAGAGAACTTTACAGGTTAACATTTTAGCATGCTCTAATTTTGCTGTTTCATAATGCATTAGACTAATGGGAAGGAATCAGCTTTGCCAGAAAGCTGTTTGTCCATTTCCTTGACATAAAAGTATTTGCTTCTGATTCTTTGGATGCAGAAAAGTAGAATTCAATTTAACAACCATGGCAAAATATTCACATGACTACTTTTCAAGTGCTTTACAAAGTAATTAGTGTATCTTAAATTGTTCAGAGAAGGAGCTTGGGAGATAACACTGAAAAGTTCAAAGGAGTAGCAAAGAAATCTTTGGTGCCTTTTAGCCCCTAACCTGAAACTTACTATTCAGAAAGGAACAGTATCTACTGTTGTTCTTATCTCTCCTTTACAGCAACTGTGCACAGTGGTATTTATCAATATTGGTGTCTTGATTTGGTCAGTCCTGATATTCCAGCAATTAATTCTGGAACTTTGATTTCATCACCTGATCCTGTTTATTACTACAGGTGATGACCAGTATTTTCACTGGGCCCTGACCCTTCTTTATATGTGCTGTGTTTAATAATCTGTGCTTATAATCCACAAAAACACCTGTGCAATGATTTCCATGGAGGCAGTGGATTTTCCATAGCAACTTGTCATCTGACACCTGGACTCAGGTGGTCCTCAGATGCACACATGGAGAAAGGCAAATGTTGTTTGCAACAGCAGGTCTTAGAGGGGTGAGATGTTTATTATCTTTCAAGAAATACTTGTTTGGTTGTACTATTTGACATTAGATAAGGTTGACTTTTCAACAGTATCCTGAGTACATTTTAGTTGTTCAGGATTTTTTTCGCCACTAAGCTTCAAACATCACATTAGTGGGAAAAATACATTTCTGCAGTATTTTTAAATAGGAAATGCATTTTTTTATATTGCTATTGCCAAGTTTGTACAGAATCAAAACTCAAAGTAGAAAGTTCTTATTGCAAACTACACAAATAGTAATTTATGTACTCAAAGTACAGTTGCAGTATTTAATTTCTTTTAGACTTCTGTGTCAAAGTACCTTGGAAAAGGATGTTTTTTATTTGCATATTTCCTTGATTGACTAAATGACTTGTTTTCTCATTAGCATGCCATGCCAGGGTAATGCATTGAATTTGCATTTATTTGCATTAGTTAATTTGCTATCAGGATGGTTAATTTGTGCATTTTTTACTGTTCCACTCCTTTAACACATTGATGGGAGAATGTTTGCCAAGACAGCTTCATACAGGAGCAGAGAGGAATGAACAAAGGTACAGAGTGGCCAGCAGTGCCACTGCAAGTGCAAATACAATGGACCCACCCTAGGGCTTCCATGTCTTTGAGCAATATGATTTGTGTAGTGTGTCTGCAGTGAATAGAAGTCCTGTTAAAAAGCCCTGGCACATGCTAGGCATGTGCCAATAGTGTTGGAGTTCACATGCACAGAGAGTCCAAGCTCCTAGGGAAGCACTAGAGTTCCTATACCTCTGGACCTCCTGTCTGCAGAGACAGACAACAGCACACATACACTGATCCATCTCACGGTATGTTAGTCCTATCCCAGATGGGAATTTTGAACAAAAAAATAAAAGCTTTGGAAATTAAGCTTTTTCCAGAAAATACCTGGAGACTTTTGGGCTTTTGTTAGTTTTTTTTTGTTTTATTTTTTCCACTGACATATTTAAATCAAGACAAATATTGTTAGCATGTCAATAGGCACTGGGAAAAAATGCTGACTTATAAATTCAAATGAATTTCAAAATACTGATTTTGAGATTAAAAATTTAGTCAGCAATTGAAAGAATATATGGATATAAAAAGAAAAAGACTCTTGTAATACTTGTAGCTATAAACTTCATATCTGTCTTCTATCAGGACAGTTAAAGACTAGTCAAAGTATGTGAATTAAAATGGAGAGTAAAATAAGCACTAAATCAGAACAAGGTTGTTGCTAAGATATTTTCCAGGATTTTCCTCGCTCTTTTGCACACACTGGTATATATGCTAATGATTAACATTTCAAAATCTGCTCTAGTTATAAACTGTTTCATATTAAAAGCATTGGGAATGTGAAATATATGAGAAAACATGTCAAGAAATTCCTCCTATTTATTTCAATACTTCAAAACATGCAGTCCTTTGTTTCTTCTCTATTTAAAAGACATCAAGGCAGCTCAAAATGAACAGAAACCCTGGAAATGAATGAGATGAAAACAAATGTTCTAAGTGTGAAGGCTGATTCACAGTCGTATTTTTGGAGACAAGCACTAATTGTAGCGTAGAGAATGGACTCAGTCATCTTCATTTATCATCAGAAGATCACGCTTCAAAATACCTAGTGCGTTTTTTATAATCTCCAGAATCTACATCGAACAAATCCTTCTTATAAATTAAAGGCTGTATCCAAGGAGATTAATGCAATAGCTTGCTTGCCTAAGATTTTTGTGACAAAAGAGGATCTTCTGCATAATTTAATTATATATATATAATGAAATTATTCATGTCACATGGTAAAAATGTGGTTCGTGATATTCTGCACTCTCAAACTAGAATTCCCCTTTAACACAAAGCATTTGGTACCCATATGTTAAATGTACTTAGATAGGCACCTTCATTTTCTTTGTACAGTTTAGGTTATACCATCTCTGTCAGTGCTCGACTTCAGAGTATACACAGCAATCAAATGAAATATTTGCATTGATTACACTGGTCTTTGGACAAATGATTCAAAGTTATAGAAGTAATTAGAAATAAGTATTGTTTATTCTCTTCCTAAAATGACTGTTAGACTCTGCTTTTGTGAGAGGAGTGTATATGAAGTCCTTTTCGAGAAGTCAGTGAATATTTATGGATTAAGAGCAATTTGTCTCTTTGCATTAAATGCACCAAAAAAAATATCTCTACTGTGTACATTATTTTCTTGCTACAATCTCATGTAAGATTGACATTTCTAAACTCTGGTTTGTATTTTTAGTAAAAAGTCCTTTCTTAAAAGATCAGAGGAAGTTTTCAAGCTGCTCCTTTTGGTAATTAGCAGTTACTGTGCCATGCCACATATTTGAGTAGTCCAGATGTTCAGCTGGGAAGTAGCAGAGTAACAAAATGGAGCTCCATGGTGAGACACAAAAAAATCTCACAAGCATGGAAGTATAGGTTTATTTTGCCAGGTTTCTAAATTTTATTTTTAAAGAGTGTATGTTTTTGGCTGGTTAAAATATTCCATTAGTTAAGGAAAGAAGTAGCTTATAGTACTGTAGTTTTATTTGAAGTGGTTTTCCTACTTTGAAGTCACTGCATACAAATAAGTTCTCCCCATACCTAAGAATGGTTATCTGAATTCACAATTACATATACTTGATCTAGTGTCAAAAGTAGTGTTTTCTACTCTATTTTAGTCTTGTTATCACTGAGAAGCCTATGCAAGAGAGGAAAGGTGAATTATTTCCCTTCCTGTACATCATCAGAGAGATTGTTTATTAAACTCTAATTATAGAATAAATTGGTTACAGCAGTGAAAACCCATTGAGGGCAGTGAAGTCGCATGGGGAGAGATAATGTGGCCTGAAGGACTCTTACTGCTAATGTTTATGGAGAGAAGCAAAAGTCAACAGGTTAAAATCTGTTTTCTTATGCATTGAATATATTAACTTCAAGTCTACCTTTGAGACAGTGTGCATAGAAGCTTAGATTGGAATTTTTAGGATGTTCCAATGTTATTGCAGTTGCAGTGTTCATGTTTAAGAGAAGAATAAGGCTTTGTCACAGAAATAAAGACCGTTTTTAGAGTAGTTAAAATATTATCTGAAAAGCATAGTAAGTACTTTGAAAGAATAACTGAGTTCATGCATTGTTTGCTAGAATTAGTGCCTATGAACATATTAAAATTGACTATAACAAGCAAGTTACTTGCAATAGTGAGTTGCATTTATTCAAATAATTTTATGTTCGTATAATTTACTTGTTCACCCTTTGCAACCAAGGCAGTGTTAGTATCTGACACTTCATTTTCAAATTTAGAGCTGTATCAGTCGGCAGTGACTGATCTCTGAGCATTAATAGTATTGTCTTCTCCTTGTATCAACAGCAAGGAATGTGAAGGGGATGGTTATATCTTTGTGAAAGGTAAGACATAGAATCATGGAATATCCTGAGCTGGAAGGCATTCACATAGATAGATCATTGATAAAATAGAAATAATCTCAAGGTGCTCCCTTATATTTGCTACTAATATTATAAGCCTAGTGGACATAAGCATGTACGACAACATTTTTCATGGCATAATATGCCAATTTTTAAGGAACTTTTAGCTCTTTTTTTTGCAATGAGAGAGAGGAAGATGATTTACTATGTTAGATCTACTCCTTTCTTCTGCTTTTGGTATGATTGCCTATTTTGACTTTCCTCTTTTGTGTGAGATTCCATCATAAACATATCAAGATAAAATTTTTCATGTTATTTTGCTTTACTGAGACTGTAGGCCAATTTGAAAATATTAAGGCTTTTAGAACCCACGTAAATATTAAAGCAATAATGAATCAAGGAATATAACAACAGTTTTAGTAAAACTTATTTGAGTTTCAAGAGTCATACAATCAAACCAAATTTATTACTTTTTATCCTCTGCTCATTTGAGTTTAGCTTGGTCAATTGCATGAAAGAGTTTCCTGCTGTTTTCCAGCAGAAGTCTTTATAAAATCTGTCATACAGCAATGTACTTTATTTGTTCATTTTTTTTTCTTTATGATTGCAAATTATTGTCTTATTTTCCACTTTTACCTGTGTTGGTATTTGTCTCCATTTTACATTTTGTTGATTTTTACAATATTTGCAATGCTAGATTTTGCCTGAACACACACACACAAAATTGGCCTTCTCCTGCTGTTACAAGACATAGTGAGAAAATGAAAGCATTAAAATATCAAGGCAATCATCAGGTCATTTAGTTAGTGTCAGTATTGGCAAGCTGGAGGGAAGGATAATTTGGCAAGAGTTCATATTTAGAGATAAGTAATATCATTTTTATTTTGATACTGTGACCATCATTTTTCTGATAATTTTTTTGAATAAAATTTTATATCATATTACTGCATTTGTGCCTGGGAATTCTAGATATCAATAGTACACTGGGTAAATTACTCAGGATTATATCTCCAGGTGAAATGCCAGTAAGAAAACACTTGAAAACAGATAGATGAAAAAGACTTTTTCTCGATGTATTGTATCAACAGAAATATACCAACCCATTCCAAATATAAAAGGTAAATCTGCCTCCACACATCAGAAGCAGAGTTCAAAAGAAGACCTGCTATTTCTTACTAAACCAAACAATGTAGCTGGCAAAACAGGTATGTTTTTGATATGCAATAAGGAAGAAGGATGCGTGTTGCAAGTCTGCCTGTTTTGTTCCAGAAAAAAATTGATGGATCAATTGATGTTCTCCGTAGGGGCCTTTCCTTGTTTATGTCTTTGGACCATCATGTTTCCAACAACACCATGTCTGAGCTGCTGAGCCATCTCTGTGGAAAGCAAAAGTCTATTCTCTATCCATTGGCCATTGCCCACCTCCAGAGTGTTACTAGCCATATGTTACCCCCACAACTATGATACTATTAACCCTCCTTACCCTATTTCTGTGTTCAGGAATCTGGCCTGCACCTCATACCCTGCGACTCACTCCCTAGATGCTAAGAAGCACATTATATAAAAATGGTCATCCTAAGGATATCACTCTTTGAAGGAAGTGCAGTGCTTTGGAAAGGGCTGAAGGCAAAGACTGATGTGCAGAGATGTCAGCTTGGCTTCATCTCCCTGGCTTTGTCTCAGGTCTGAACTGGCCCACAATGTCCTGTCCTTCCATGCTGAGCCATGTGAGTGAACAGAAGCCCTGATAAATCTTTTGTTCCCATCTGCTCAACTTCTTCAGTCTGGTCACCCGCAAACCTCTTCCCTTGTCAAACCTTAAGGCTTGTAACCCTGTGGAGCCTGTGCCTATGTCACTGACACCATCATCTGGAGTTGCAGTTCAGTCAAACAAGTTAAGGGAACTTGATCAACAAGTGGAAGTAATAAGAAATTATGATGGTCTTTCCCTTCAGACGCAATCCAATAGAAAGATAAAATAGAATTGAATTATGGAATAGTTTAGGTTGGAAGGGACTTTAAAGATCATCTAGTCACATCTCACTTCCATAGGCAAAAACACCTTTCATTAGACCAGGGAGTTCAGTGTCCCATCCAATTTGGCCTCAAACACACTTCCAGGGATAAGGTACCCACAACTTCTCTGGGCAATCTGTTCCTAAATTATGCAATTTAACTCAGACTGACTGGTTGCTTTGGGATGAACCCCAGTACAAAAGCTCTTAGCAACAGTTTTGACTTCCTGATCACTCCAATTGTTGTTATAGATTTCAACATCAAACAACATCCTCCAGAAAATGTTTCCACATCATCTTCCTGCTAGCACTCCTACAGGTGCAACCAGTAGCCATAGTCTAAGCATTTTGTGTTACCTGCTCTTATTCACTACAGTCACAGAATGGGTCATCTGGTCCAACCTTCCTGCTCAAGCATCCCAGAGCATATTGCAGAGGAGTTCATCCAGATGGTTCTTGAATATGTCCAGGGAGGGAGACTCCACAGCCTCTCTGGGCAATCTGTTCCAGTGCTTGGTCACTCACACTGTAAAGGAGTTCTTCCTGTATTGACTTCTTGCCCATTGCCTCTTGTCTTATTGCTGGGCACCACTGAGAAGAGTCTGGAAATATTCTCTTGATACCCTCCCTTCAGATACCTGTAGACTTTCATAAGGTTCCCTCTCACTCATCTCCTCTACCTCTGAGAATGAGTTCACTCTTCAAAACCTGTCCACAGATGTTTGATGGAGGTCTCATTTATATATATAAGTGCAACTTGCCTCGCTGCTCCCCCAACAGCCTATACGAGTATATCATTCTTTGCCCAGTTAATTCAGGAAATTAATGTGTTTTATATGCAGCTTTCCTCAAATCCCTGAAAGTACTAGATAAGTGCTTAGCCCCTCACTTAGACTAGAAATTGTTATTTAAGGCTCTTTTGGACTCTTTGCTATAGCTAAGTCTGCATTTCCTGATAGATAGACATCTCTTTGTGCTAACAACTGGACCTCATGACTGCTTTGCATAGAGCAATGTTCTTTCAGAGACTGTGGTCCCCCAAGCAGCTGAAGCTTCTCACTCACGTTGTAGCGAAGACCCACCTTAACTAGGAAACCAATGTACCTCTCATTTCACTTGGTTGTTCTGGCTGTTTTTCCTCCAAGCTGCTGCCTCTGTGGTTGAGGGTTTTTTTTTTACTCTCAGTGTCAAGAAGAATCTTTCTTTTTATACTGACAACATCACATTCCAGAGACTGTTACCAAGTCTGATATTTTTGTTCTCTCAATGCACTGCCCATCCAAATGAATAGAGCAAACTTCCATGCTACTGCCAGGGTGGAAACAGATGGCAACATGCACTGTCCCCTAGACCTTATGCAGAATAAAGGGAATTGCTGGGAAATGTGTCTTTTCTGTTGTCACAGTGATAGCCAGACATTTTAGCACACCTGTGCCTGGTGCTATACTGTGCAGTTCAAGCATGCCATTAACATTTACTAAAGGGCTCCTGCACTAGCTGTTTTCATGAACATCTCCATGACTAACACTCAGGTAAATATGAACATGTACTCATTGCTGGCTGGAATTCCTTTCCATGTGAATGTACATTGAGCTACAGCTTAAAGATGGAAGGAGAATTTACCAGCAACTGCCTTCCTCAAGAGGTATAGTCCACAAATGCACTTGCTTCCCACCCTCCTCCTACCTTGTCCCTGCATCCCTTCAGAAACCAGGTGGGGTTGGGACTGTGCAGCTGAGACACAGCTGCAAAGACCATCAGGCTCTTTCCAGAGATGCCTGTGACTGCTGCAAGGATAAAACTTTTCTTATCTTTATCATCAGATATATTCTTTGGATTCACACATGGAGTGTGCATATTGAAAAACTAGTTCATTTTTTTATTATTATTATTATATAACAGTGAAAATATCATTCAGAAGGAAAAGTCAGTTCTACTCTTTCTCTTTTTCCCTGCCTCTCCCTTGATCCATTATAATTTGCATACTGCAGCACTTGCTCTGTCTGTGTCAAAGACTTGGGGGCGGTGTGGTGGTGGGGAGTGCTATATAAAATCCAACAGAAACTTGCAAATGCAAGTCTCAGTCTTGAAGGAAACTACTGCGGATATACTTTGGTAAGTGTATTTCAGATGGGAATGTTATAAAAAATGCATAAATTGCCTGCTTGATACAGCATTTTCAGGACTGTGTTATTAAAAAAAGGTGAGGCAGGGCATTCTGCTATATCCCTCACATCATTTAATGGCTTTATATTTGTCAACACAGTTGTCGATAAAATTTCATTGCTCCATTTCTTTTTATCACTTGCAAGCTTATGGGGCTACTTGAGATTTTATTTTATTTTGTAAATCAAGGACTATAATGAGACTGGTTTATAATAATATAAAAAGGGGTTACCCTGTGGATTCCTCATTCTAAGAACAGCCCTTCCAGACCAAGTTTACTCCCTGATTCCACCAAACTGAGTAATTGCTTCTGCTTGGTTTTGAAATAGGGAATTACATAGCATAAGAACTTGTGCAAAACTTTAATAAGACACAGCACCAAAACAGTAATACCAGGCTGAATACTTATTGCATTTATTTTACTGTGCTAGGTGTTTCTTAGCAGTAAGATATGAAATATATAATTAATTTTGAATGATTATGTGTAAAATTGTGCTGAGTTGTCAATGCTCACTCTGCAGATGTATATTTTGTGTTGAATTAGGTGGAAACAGCAACTGATTCAGATACTGAAAGCAGAGGCCTACGGGAATACCACTCTGTTGGAATACAAGTGGAAGATGAAAAACGGTAATTTAAGCATGTTCAAAAATCTGTAGTCTTTCATAGCACAATATGCATTTGTAAACAGATTGAATAAATAACACCTGACAGGTGCTGCCACTAAATAATCCCCAAAGTCAAATTTCTTATATGCGTGGTTGTCATTTGGTAAAATTTTTGGAGATTATTTAGCAATTGCTTCATATTTATCTAACCTTCCAGTTTTTAATTGGAGGAAAGGAAGTAAAGTATTAAACTAAAATTGTGGCTTAATAGAATTTCATTATCAACAGAACAAATACTAAGAGCTACATATTGGAACAGTCTTCCTTCAATAGGACTCCTCATGCTGATCCAGGCTTTCCCAGCCCACGAAAGGAGACACAATTCTTATGATGGTACCTTTATTCTAAACTAGAATCAGCTTTTTTATTTGTTCGGTCTTTCTCTAGATTTGTAAAGCTGCTGGCTGGCCCATGTACTGACCCACAGGTTATCCCTGGCAGGTACTGTTTGTCAAGTACTGGACCAGGACCATTATCTCATTTCACAGCAGCTGTCTGAGAGTATCTGACTGCTAATTGCCTTTTGCCATCACTGACTACAAATAATTTGAGACAATAGACTCCAATGTGAAAAGATTTCACAAATAATCTTTGCTTCTCTATCGAACTTTTTAGCACAAAGCTTTTCTAAAATGTCATTATTCAGTGTCTTATAATAGTGGAAAATCAACTTTTAATGGGCACCCTATATAGACCAAAAACCTCCTAACTCACAGTCTTAAACGTGCTGATATTATCTTTCTTTTATTACAGGATTCTCAAAAGTCCTAACCGAGCAGATTTTCAGTTTTTTCTACTAAAAATTCTGAACATTTGAAAATTTTTTATATATATACTTTACAGACTTCTATCAGAAAGTTCTAATAAAAAAAAAGTGCTAGTTATTTCCAGTTTATTTAGTAATGATACATGTTATTTTGTAGTATGAGAATAAATCGATACTTGCTTCCAGAGATAATTTAAATTATATTCTTTTGTACCCTTGCTTAGATCAATGATTCTACTATGTATTTTGTTTTTCCTTTCTGTTGCTTCTCACCAGCTAATTTAAAGAGATATACACAAAGAAAAAATGTTTAACATAAAGTCCAATGAAATTAACAGAATCCACTCTTTCTCACTGAAACATTATTCTGTGCCTCTGTAGCATACATTATTTATATGTCTTAATATCTTTTCTTTCTTCCCTCTTCACCAAGACATGGACGATTCAAGCGCTCAAACAGTGTAACAGCAGCTGTCCAAGCTGACCTGGAACTGGAGGGTTTTCCAGGACACATCACCATGGAGGATAAGGGACTTCAGTTTGGCTCATCATTCCAGCAGCACTCAGAGCCCAGCACACCCACCCAATACAGTGCAGTGAGAACTGTACGGACACAGGGACTGTTCAGTTACAGAGAAGATTACAGGACCCCAGTGGACACCTCAAACCTTCCACCACCAGAGCCCTGGCTAGAGCCAGCCATCGAGACAGTAGAGACTGGTCGGATGTCTCCTTGTCGACGGGATGGATCTTGGTTTATGAAGTTACTACACACTGAAACTAAGAGAATGGAAGGATGGTGCAAAGAAATGGAAAGAGAAGCGGAAGAAAATGATCTTTCTGAGGAAAGTAAGAACATTTCAGTATATTTTCTACAGATGATTACTAAAATACTATATCTGTTAGGATAAAGCTGTGAGCTGTGTTTTGTCCTCACTCATTCTGTAGGAGCAAAGAACCATAATACATAAGAACACAGTCCTGCAACTGGCTGTGCAAGATGGTGTTTCCCAAAGAAAGGTTTTGTGGTAGTAGTTAAAGAGCCAACTCTAGAGTCCAGTGCAGGATTAAAGTCTGGTATTACATAGAGCTCAGGTGGTGCAATAGCTGCATCCACAGCTCCAAATCTGACACATCTTTCCCATTCACTTCTATGGCTCCAGTGCTTGACCCTGTGCCAGAGCACACAGAGTGGTCTTACATGAACACTCTTTTGCTCTTTTTCTGGAACCTGCAATTTTGCCTCTTAGTGAGCAGCCATTTTAAAAATCTTTCCATTCGTTTACAACCTCTTCAGCCTGTGGGAAGAACAGAAAGCAGTTGCAGGCAACAACATTAGTTAAAGTACTTCTGCAGTTAGACAAGCATATGCATTATTAGAAAATTCAGCTGCATTTTCTTATTACAATTTTTTCAAGAGTCATTATTATTCTCTCGTGTCCTGTGGACACCTTGAAAGGAGTGATAGGATAAAGTGAAAAATAATGTAGACAATTTTGGAACAAGATCCAAGACAGCGTTAATGATAGTAATATATCAAAGTGGTCCTAGGATTCAGTAGCCAGCTCCCTATGATTCCCTTTGAGGTCAATTATCCTTGTTCTTCAGGCTCAGTTTTATAAATATTTCAATCCCTGACAATCTGAATTATTGTCTCAGCTGAGATTTTCTCAGATCACAAATGAATTCATATTAAGTTTTCTTACTAGCATCTTTCCCTGCACTCTTAGAAATGTCACTGTTACCTCTGAGTGGTGTTTTGTGATTGTCTTCTTTCCCCCTCCATGAGTTCTTGCTATAGTGTACCCTCAAATCTTGAGCCAGGCCAGCATGGTGACTAAAAGGCCAATTCCTATTTCTTGCACTGACCTTTTCAAAGCAAAGAATGTCTATGTTTTTACGTCATCATTATTTTACTTTACAGTAATATTTTTCTGCTGTATTGTGCACAAGTCTGTCGAATAACAAGAGAAGATTTGGGGTGGGGCATGAGTAAGGCTTGTTTTCCTTCCTTGAGCCTCTGGTGCTTTCTGGACTGTGGGTTTTGTCCTTATTTCCATCATGGCAGAGCAGAGCTCAGAATTTTCCCCTTCCATTGATACTGTGACGACTTTAATGCCCTCCTAGAGACTGTTAAATAACAACATATTTTGCTTTGATTAGCCTTTGGAAGACTTTCCAAGCCTTTCATAATGGTTATTCCTCAGTACTTCTTTTTCTCACATATGTCCTATTTTTCATTTCTTCAAGTCTTTGCAGTGCTGAGTACTGACGTTTCAATGCCATCATTAAGAATCCCAAAGCACCTGCTTCCCAGATCACCTGTTACTGATGTAGGAATATCAGTGTTTTCAGTCTGAAGCAGAAGTTCAAAGAGCAAGAGACTTTGATCTCCTTTGAAAGAGTAAGATTATTAGGGAGCAAAGAGGAGAAACACACAAGGCCGTTAGCCCCTCTCTTTCCTAGCGAGGAGTCTGCAGGCAGGAGCTGGGCTTCTCCTCTCTCCTCTCTCTGTAAAATCTTCCTTTTGCACAGCCCTAGTCCAATCTGCAGCCATATGAAATGAGCAATGGAAACATGCTCGCATCAGTACACCTCCCTTCCCCCCAAGATGTGGAGAGGCAGTTAGAGCTGTTATTCCTTGGAATATGAAACTGGGTACTACACGAAGAAAACTTGGATGACCTGACTTTAGCTGACTATCTGTTCTGAGGTGCAGTACCATTCTCCTTCTCATCATGTGAACCTATACTTTTTCACTCCAGAAATACTCTGGAACACCTTGCTGCATGGTGAAATGGCAATCAAGAAGGTCGTTTTCTGTGAATTGTACATAGGACATGACAATATGGACTTCAGTAATTTTTATTGATATTTGGAGTTAGTGACACCCTTTTAATTTGGAGTATTTCACTTAAAAAACAAAACATAGTATCAGGATTTTGTTTCCCTGTTTGCAGAGGGACTCAAATTTGGAAGAGAACAAGAAAGAGCAATTCCCTGATAACAGAGTTGATAAAATACAACTGAAACCCTTGAAATCTCTTTTTTTAAACTAACAAAAATGGGTTAATTACTTGTGCTTGGGGGAACATTTTGACCTCCCCAATAGGTTAAAGAAGTTATAGAATATGTCTACATAGTGTTTGCAAAGTCAGAATTTGTGTTCAGCTGACTGTCAAAAGTGAACCTCAAAGTTACGATTTTTCGTTATATTTGACTCATTTCAAGACACCTTCCTGAAATAATTTTCAAATTACATTATTTTTAAATGGTATCTGTCTTGGTTTGAAAGACAGGTGTCTGCTGAGGAAGGGAGGAGCCTCTTGAAATGGAAAATGTAAACTCCCTCCCTTCCAAACTATTATAACTTTGAAATTAAGGAGCTCTCAGGCAAGCTATGGGAATAGGAATAACAGCTCTTTAATAGGAATATTAAAATAAAAATACAGTAAAAAAAAAAAAAAACAACAAAAAAAAACCACTGCCACTGACAGAGTCAGAATACACCCTGACACCCTGTCAGTCAGGGTGTTGGTAGCAGTCCCATTAAATGGTGGCTGCATCCTCCTGGATGACAGATGTGGTTCAGTTGAAGCAGTGCTCCTGGAGAAGGTGCAGTTTTCCTCCGAAGGTCCAGTGATGATGTGGAAAGATCTTGTTTTCCTCTGGAATCCAGTAGAAAAAGGCTGCTCTGATGTTCCAAATCTCAGATTTTATCTAGATAGGAAATTCTTGGCTCCCCCCCCTGGGTGGAGCATCTCACATTGGGATGATGTTATTTTATCAGTCCTGCACTGGGACTCAGTAGACCATTAACAGGAGATATCTCTCTGGAAAAAGGATGGGTTGTGGAAAAGATAAAGAACACTGCCCCACCTGGTTTTAACAGCTGGTGATAGAATACATACTTTTGGTTACATCCTGCATTGCAACCCAAGACAGTATCCCTTCATCTACCAACACTTACATTAAGTAAAAGGAAGTTTTTAAAGAATTAATTTCACCAGAGGAATGAGCTTCACAGCATTCAAAAAACTTTGTGTGAAAAATTTTTTTTCCCTTTAGAAAAAAAAAGGAAGTCAAGTTGAGCCTTTAGAACATTTTGTATCCTCAGTCTGAGCCACAGAGTCAGAGTAAGGTGTGTGTCCTCAAAAACTTAAGTTTACTGATAACGCAGCAAAACATGGATCTTGGCATATTTAAACATTTGCCAGTTCCTTGAAGAAAATAAACAGAAATGGCTGAGCCAAAAGCAAGTAAATATGGTTTTCCATCTTCCAGGAAGACTACTATTCCCAAAACACTTCACAGCAAAGTTTGCACATTCAAATTGTCATTCTTAATGCTGAATCATTTCTTTTTGGCCTGGATATATTAATTGTACCTGAAGACTGAATATAGTTTTTTATCTCATAGGAGATATGATACCACTTCTATTTTGTTTTAAACATGGGAACAGTTAAAATAGAACTGCATTTTAGAAAACAATTTCAGTTTTGCTGTTAACACAGCAGCCCTGAGATCACCAAAAGCTGTCTGATTGCTATATTGATTTTTTTCTTTCACTGTAGCTTTTCTCCCATAATGTTTTTTTAAGAACTTCACTCATCAGATCTTAGAAAAAGAGATAATCATCGCAGCACAAATAACCTCTTTCTCCTTCTTTTCAAAGAGTTTTTTTTTTTAATTTGGTCAGTTACCATGAGTTTTATTTTGAAGTCTCTGCAAAGTTTTTATATTTTTAATGGAGGCAGTTATTTGTGTTCTGTTTATTATTTATGTGTGTGTGTGTGTGTGTTCATTTATATGTAAAAGACATAGATATATGTCTGTAACAGTTCCCAGTTTTAGACATCTGGTCATTTGCACTCACAGGGTGCCTCCAGGCAAAGATGTGTGTTTCTCATGGGTGCTGACTGGAGTTTCAGTTTTACACCCTGAAAATTGTGTTTGGCTGCTAGTGTGTAGGTGATGACAAGAAAAACAATTTCAAGTGTCACAAAGCTATTGAAGACCAAGAGGGTCAGGACTTTGCATCCCATGAGCACATTGATGGGAGCAGGAAGAGCAGAGCAGGGAAAGGGAACCACAGTCCCTGCCCACAGTTTGTAGGCAGGGTCTGGCAGGGGAGAGAAGACAACACCCTGGGATTCTTAGTGCCCCATGCTTGGCCACTAGAATTCTCGTTATGGAGAACAGCTCCTCAGAGTTTACACTCACATAAAAATCCTTAGATTAAAAAAAATTAACCATAGAATAAACTGTGCCAGCAGAAAGGTTGTTTTGCTGGTATCTTCTGCATTGTGGTTAGGAGCTCTGCTGGCATAGCAGAAAAGTGATCTCTAGTGGGGAAAAAAATGAAAATATTAGAGTGGGAGCTCAAAGTATCACCTCTCTGTACCATTCCCCTTAATTCCATGGATACTGGACCATTCCTTGCTAATCCTCTAGCTGATATTTCCACAGTACTGAAAAGGCTTTACTAATGGGACTGAATAGTAATAGAAAACACAGAGTAAAATCTCATAATTTTAGGGGAATAAAAATCAACAAAAAACCCTCACAGCCAATTGGTTTTAGTATATTCATGAATTAATTATCCATAAAAGCTTTCTTAGGTGCTTGACCAAATACAGGTTATCCTTTAACCAAAGAGAAATTACTGACATAATTTTCTAATGATTTTCATAAACCTATCCTTCAGGAGCTACTGAAATTTCCAGTTGGAGTGTTGTGAATGACTAAAGAATAACTTAACTGCACTGAAACAGTCTGTAAAGTCCTACAGTGTGGCATCCAAGAATTCATTCCAGCATTTATATTGTTCTGCTGAAATTTTCTCCTTTTTGAACTTAGCTTTGTTGAGGTAAAAAGCAAATTTTACTTTAAAAAGCAAGTCCCAGCTGGTGAATTACCCTCCAGAGCACTGCCAGGTGGGGGCTGTGTTGTCCTAAAATGCCATCTGAACATTATATGTTTATTTTCATGTCTACATGCTTTCTTCATAGTGAAAAAGATATTTCTAAAGATTACTAATTTAGGTTTACAGATTAGACAAATATCATGCCCTACTTTGAGTTAGGAGGGTAAACTAAATGCAAGTTTCAATATTTTTCCAGGCATATTTTCTCAGATTGTGGAGTAATTTATTTACAAGTATAGGCGGGGGGAAATGGAATGCTCAAATGGAAGGAAAATTTAAATTAAAACATGTCATTTAAATAGACAGTAATGGATGCCAGAAGAAGATTGATTGTTAGCAGTTTCTCACTGCTGGTGCAGCAGTGGCACAATTGAACAAAGCTTTTAACCTGTCAAGATCAGAGTTACAGCATCAGATTATAATCAATTTCATCAATACAGACCTAACTTTTCCCTCTCTACATTTGTGATATGAAATCATTTTTGATTACAAGGTTCTGTAGAATTTCTCAAGCAATTCTACACACACAGGGGAAAAGACACCATTGTGTTAATTGTGCAATTTACATGATCTCTAATCAGGGTGTAAATCCTGACCTACTTTTACTGAAGTCATGGTCAGGGTTTTGCATATCTTCAGAGCTGAAGTCATACAGGACCATACAACAAAGATAAAGTGCTTCATATGCCTCAGGGAGCAGAATTAAGGTTGTGTGACTCTTTCCTGACATTTGGGCAAATAAAAAAATTATCTTTATGCAAGGAGGTATACAGATTATATGAAGAATATGTCTATTTATGTGTATTGGTAGATTTTATCATAATTTATTTACAAGAAAAATATTATAGTTGTCACCGAACATCTCAATCTCTTCAGTCTCTAACATTCATCATTCTTTCATGGAGATAATCAATCTACACTCATCAGAATAATTCCCCAATGCATGAAATTAATAACAAGGCTTTGGATGTCTATTAATATTGTGCTAAAGATTATGAGTTGAAGTGTTTTAATACTTTAATTTAATTACAGCAAGACAGAGTAGCATGAATATGAGAGATTCTAACCTCTATGTTTTATTACATCTGATTTACTTATTAAAATGGAAATAGAGTTAGATCTTTAGTAAATGTTAGGGCTGTAATTATACATGTGTATTCAGCACTGTGACTCAGTGGCACATGCAAACATCGCAGTCTTATATCCCTGACAAATATGTATCCCACCAAAATGCCACTTTGCCAGTGCCTGAGTCCTGACCAGTCTGACTGGACTTTAAACCACTAATGCTTATTGACGTGATGCTTCATGATAATGAAGATAAAATTAATGTTTATTTAATATGAGGGTCTGGGTAACTGAGATCAGTAGAAGATATGACATACATGGATTCTGTCAGGATCTATATTTCTGCAGAAGAGCTAAAACCAATGCCCCTTGTTCAGACTGTGCATTTGAGCTATGAACTGTAAAATTCAGCAGAGGAAATAAAGACTAAACTTTACTTACTAGAGACAACCAATAGAACCATTAGCCTGTGGAATCATCCTCATTCTTTTTTTGTTAAGTGAATCATTGAACATAGCATGGAATAGGTGATGTCAGGGACCTATTACAGCATAATTCCTCATCCTGGAAAAGGAGGACCTCTGACCCCACACTGGGAGTTTGTCTAATGTCCTAAGCTACAGATCACCAAGAGAAAAAAGGAGGATACAAAGCTGTTTGTCACTAAAGTCATTGCCTTTATTTAAAATGTTGAAAACCAAATTAAAGCAATTCGTGTCAGATCAAATGAAACATTTATTTTTTATTTATGTTTTTGTATGTTTGTTCAGGTTTTAACACTCCATATATTCCTTTCTTTATGCCAATAACACTGTAGAGGAAAGTGAGGGGTTTGGTGATCAAAAACCCCAAACCAATTAAAATGCTTTATTTCATTTGGCCAACAGAACAAAAACAAACCTCAGTGAATTACTCATGCAGCCCTGAACCACTTAACCCTTCTACAATGGATGTCACAGAGGACTGATGAATTATGTATATTTCTGTTTAATTTACTGTTGTGGCACAGCTGTGCTGTTTATCTAACAGAAAATGGAATAGAGTTTGAGAACCACAGCTCTACATATTAGCACATGCCTTAAAAGTTACCAAGGTTGTAACTGGAGCCCAAAACTTTCAAATTATCTCTTGCTGCTATTTGTAGGTGAGCAGATGTTTCACTGGTCGAAAGAAAGCTAAATTAAAATGTAAAATCTACTACCAAAGCACTGTTTTCACATGCCCTCCTGTATTTATTCTAAATAACAACAAAATGTTAAGTCCTGCCACACTTTAATGTTTCCTATATTAGGGGCTGCAGATCTGTTGTGCTGTACCAGCTTTATCAGCACTCATTGTCATGTTTGAATTATCAAACTTGGTTTCTCCAAATTGAAGTTAAATATATCAGAGTAATTCCTATCTAACATTACCCCACCTCTCTATATCTTTAACATTATTTGAAGATCTGGAAATTATCCTGCTAAAATAAATTTTTCACTGAGACCACAGCTTATAATGTTATTTAAAATGGGGTTTTTTTCATCATAGAGATGGATGTGGAGGAAAGGAAGTGTAGGAAAGGATAGTCGGAAGGTATAGAAAATCATGGTGCTACCTACCAAAGTGTGGTATTTATCCCAGCAAATGTGGGAGTCAGGATGTGTTCGTTTCTTAGGGATAAGCCAATTCCGTTAGGTAGTACTGTCAATAGAAAGACAGAGGCATCTCCAGGAGGAAATTCAGCTTATCTAAAAATAAGTTTCTAACATGGCTGAGCTGCTGAACTCAGATCACTGATTATAATGCATCCACAAATTGTGATTTAGACTGACGACTCTTGGAACCAAAGTCAAGTAAAATGAGTTTGGTTGTTTTCCCCAGTGCATACTGTAAGGGTGTGTACACGGACAGTGAGTAAACACCAACACATCCACAGGGGCTGATCCTGGTTCAGCAAAGCCCTGGAGCACCTGCCCCACTTTGTCTGAAGCTCCTGTACTGAGGACTTTGTGTATTTTCCTGGGCGGACACCCTGTAATTCCTAGTGGGTGTACCAAAACATGTCCCAGAGATGTAATTCTTGTGAGGAACTAATCCTTATGGTAGGAGTATGCCATATCACAGTTGAATGTAATAACTTTACCCTCAGAACAGATAAAGAGATCTCATCCAGGGATCATCCACACAAGTGTAGTGAGTGAAGTAATTTGCAATCACAGAGCCAGAAGATATAATCTAAGGCCTTTGACGTCAGAAGGAACAGACATCCAACTGGTTCTTGAGGCAAGACAATTTCAACAGCTCTCAATTTACATGAGCAAATGTAAATGGGAGAGGTGTCATTTACTTTGAAATTTAAGAGTGTTTTCAACTCTCTATGGATTGATGGATTCAGGAAGCTGAATATAGTCCCTTGTTTTTTTCTACTTCCTTAAGCCAGTAAAGTCTAAAATGTTTTGATTTATTAATATATCATTTATTATTCATTCATTATTGCCAAAAGATAAGGTGTCACTGAGTTTTCCTAGATCTCAGTCTTTTTTAAAAGTATTTTATGTGTATAATTGCAAGCAACAAAACCAAATATTTACTTCCATTTTAAAACAACCAGGAATTTCACCTGCATAGTTTTCAGCTGGATATTGTATTTACTGCCAAAAATCATTTATTGGTAATAATCTGTCTGTATGCTTAGTCCTAGGTAAGATCCGAAGTGCTGTTGGAAGTGCTCAGCTCCTCATGTCTCAGAAATTCCAGCAATTTTATTGGCTTTGTCAGCAAAATCTGGTAAGTCACTTTGCCCAGCTATTCTTGAAGAGTTTAAGTTTATTCATCCATTATATTCTACAAAATGTCACATTAAATTTTAGAATTTAATATTTTTACTTCAAGAACAACTGTAGTGCACCCGAGCAATAACATTCTGAAATATTATTTTCATGTCCCACATTTACTTCCCTCTTTTTTTAAACTTAGTACTTTGATATGATGTTAGTAGATTTTTTTAAGCAAATATGTAATTTCAATAATTTCAGTCTGATTATGTTATGTTTTTCTCTTTTTGGTGTCTTTATTAAACTAAATAAAGTAAGAAGGGAACAAATGCAAATTTTCTGAGACATAATATTATGGCTTATTTTTCCAATACTCTGATATAGTAATGACATTTCATGTAAGAAAGTGGGAAATTTTCACACTGCAATCAGTGGAAAATAATAAAATAGAATAGTGGAGAATACATGATCCATCTTTCTACCTACCTGAAAATAGGACTGATCATGGAAATGAGATATCTATAATGTTCATCAAATTGAGTTGGATAATTTGCATTGCCAATTATATATGAGATGTCCTGGGGCTAAAGGAACAGATGCATTATATTACTTATGAGGGTTACTGCTATTGTTCTGGAAGTTCATTAGAGATTAATTCAATTCTAAATGTTATCTTCATTAATATGACAGCAGCCATCAGTGATAAAAACATTGTGGCAAGATGATACTACAGCTGGTGGTAGAACACCTTTCTTTGTGTCTCTCAAATATCAAGTGAACTTTCTTCTTCTGACTGTCCCTAAACCTCATATCTTGAAAGTACTGAATTTTATTGTGTGCATGACAGCAGACATAACCTATACATCTGCTTACATACTTTTCTTTGCTCATTGGAATTTGTAACATCCATTCTGCAAAGACCTACTTGCTACTTTCCATCTATAAAATTAAACATTCCGAATACCTGCAATGAAATAATACAGAGAAAATAATGCCAAAAATGCCATATCTTCTGATAGAAAATATTGAGATACATGGTCCTCATTAGGAAACAATCCAATTATCCACTTCAAAAAACTCTGTCAAAACAAGAATTTTAAAAGCTGTTGCAGAATAACAGAGGAAATATACAGTCTGACAAGAAACAATTAATCACATCTATATTATCAATTATATCATGTGTGCTCCCTATCTAGTAATTTGTTTCATACCAAAAGTAGGGACTCATGAAAGTTTCTCTCTGCAAATTTAAAAATGCCCTCTGATATCTGATTGGTTAAACTATGAAAAATAAGATTTGGAGAGCCTAACCTCCACTCCATTTATCTTCAAGTGGACCCAGCACTTGTGCTTGAGAGCACTGCTGTAATAGCAAGTGCAGCTCCTGCTCAGCACAGCCATCAGCTGTTCAGGAGTGAGAACAATTCATTACTGCAAAAGCAATAGGAGTGCAAGGAGAAACCTACAGTTTTGTAGACAAGACAACCAAAAAGCTGGCAAGATTTTGCTTCTCTTTCTCTTTTGGCTAATAAATCTCTGAACTCCGTAACAGTGGCTTTACCCCACTCTCAAGATTTAGGCTCTGAATATCCTTCACTTTCATTAAATGAGTAATGGGCTCTGCAGAAAGCAGCAGCTGCAAAACTCACTGTAGGTCATTCATGTCTGGAGGCTTTTCTTCCTATACCTAATGATAAATTTTGTTCTAAATAGTCACTTAGTGCATTCCTACAGCAGGCTTTCCATAGGCTCCTAAGGCAGCACCTCAGTGCCCCAGGGGAATGTTGCCAGCTTGTGCATTCCCTCTCCCTAAAACATCCATCACATACAAGGGCTGCCACACGGCAGTTTCTCTGACAGTGTTCTATAAACTTAAATTTAAGACACACAGCAACAGCATTTACTTCCCCCAATTCAAAATGCAACAAGGGTTTTAGAGCAATAAACTTACACAAACTGAAATTTAACCATGAAGGTCACCCATGGACTTTTCTAACAAGGACCATGGGAACTTCAAACAGAACATTTGATTATACTCTCTGTTAGGAGCTCTTATCAAAGACTCTCACTTAGGGTAAATTCACAGAAATATAAGCTTCAATGAAGTTTTCTTTGTTATGAATCTGGCTGGCTATCTCTTACATGTATACTGTTCCCACTAAACTGCTTAGAAAAAACGTCATTACTGATTAATAAATAGTCCCTTCTGCATTATTCACATTACTTTTTGTAACATTCTTTTTTTCTTTGAAGTGTCTTCCTCCATGCTGTCTAGTCAGCACAGATCCTGCTCAGCTTGTGTGTCATGGCTGCAGGATAAAACAGAGCACATTGAGCACCATCTAGGTACTTACTGCTTGCTTTAGGCCTCCTTCAAAACGAGGGCTGCAAAGCTGAATTCCAAGTAAGATACAAATAAACAAGCAGTTTCTGAAAAGAAGCAGCTTTAAGCCAATCTTTTCAAAACTTAGTTGGCTGTAATAGTGCTCATTTGTGCCAGCATTTATCCTTGAGCTGTGGATGTGTAAGAAGCAGGAGGCAGCCCTCTTGTGTCCAGACCACACACAGCACAGCCCTCTGCAAGTCCTGCTGGAGGCCATGGTCTTTGCAAACACTGTGAGCAGAGTGGGGAGCACAAAGGTACACAACAGCAATTAGCCTTGATTCAGAAGGCAATGCCCTTGCAATGAGTGGCATCATTTTCTGGCTGTTTAGAGGAAACTGGGGAGAGTGAGGAGAGTGACTGAGGAGACCAGGCAGGAGACAAGAGACTGCAAGGTAAGACAGACTGCTGTGGGACTGTCCTCATGAATTTCACACAGGGAGTCAGTTCCTAAAGCCTGAAATACTGACCTCTGTGGAGTAAGTAACACCACTGACATAAATTTTAAATTGTTTTGTAACAAATTGGGATCCACCCAATGATTTAGTTTTCAGTAAACACCAATCTGGAGTTGAAATGTTTCCCAGAAGTCTGCTATAATCTATATGGCCAGTTCTCTTAAATCCCAGAAGCTCCCTATTAAAAGGAAATTTTCTTCTAGTGAAGAAAACTTTTAAGTTGTTCTTGGCTCAGATTCCAGTAGGGCTCTAGATACTGGTGAGACTACACGTTGTCATGCTCAGTTCCAGGCATTCATTTCCCACAGTGGCATTTGTAAACCCAAGTCTGAGCAGCAACTCCTAGTTTAAAACCCTTAGAAATGTGTTATTCATGGGAGGAGTTCAATAGCAATGCTGACTTATCTCCCAGTTTCTAGACAACTGTGGAGTTGTGTTTAAATATAAAATGGCTTTGACCACTAGATTTGAAAAAGGTAGGGAACAGAGCCTGCCATTGCAGCAGTGATGCTAACATAGCAAACTAGTCTTTACAGGTTTTGCTGAGAAAGGGAGAGATCCATAGTCTGTTTGGCATGGTTTTGATGTCCTCTCTCCCAGCTCTGTTCTTTAGACCATCATAATGGCTTCCTCCTGTTCTGGAAGGAAAAAGGCATTTCTTCACTACCTTCACAGGCATGTTTACCAATTAAGCCCTATTTCAATAAAGTGACAAAGCCCCACTTTGTACTAGTACCAGTGCTCAGAGGGCATAGGGTTAGGAGTCTGCATACTACGTTATAATACAATTTTTATCCAGCACTGGCATCAGGTTAATTATCAAATACAAGGTCATCTTACTAATTGTTACCACCGATATTTGCTCCATTAACTCTTATGCCCATAGCACCTCTTAATTGCAGTACCTGGAGGTAATATCTTCCCAGTTCCTGAGTGTGATTCAATTCCCCAGAGAACAAAATGCAAGCATCCCATCAAGATTTCATACTTCATGTATACATTTGAAAATGCAAAACAATGTAAACATCAAGTTCGGCATAAGGTGACAAAGTCTTTGTGGCTTTGTTTTGTCTTAATCTGCTATCTGAATGTAATTTTTAATCAGGAAGACTTCAGGCTGGCTGGAATACAAACCACGTTCCCCTTGCCTTTAATAATCAGCAGACAGAAGCTGTCAGCTTGTTCCTTTTTAGAAATACAGGTCAGCACAGCATATGGTGCTAAGGAACTTCCCATGCCACAAATTCAGGAAGGCTGGCGTGTGACTTCCAACTCATTCATGTTTGGGTTGTGTAGGAGGCACAGCTTTCCAGTCACAGCTCCCAGCTGCAGAGCACGCAGAGCCTTAGCACTGAGCAGTGCTGCAGCAATGAAATCTGGCACCGTGCCCTTCCTGCCTCAGTGCACGCCACTGAAAGCCTCCTGGAGTATTCACGTTCTCTCCTTGGTGCGTTTCAGGACCCGAGTGCCATGCCAAGACCAACTTCCCAGGACCTTGCAGGTTTCTGGGATTTACTGCAGCTCTCAATTGAAGACGTCAGCATGAAGTTTGATGAACTGCACCAGTTGAAACTCAATGAATGGAAAATAATAGAATCACCTGAAAGGAAGGTAAGCATTTACTCCCCATTTGTAGTTCTGCAGTCTCCTTGTGTAAAATACAATAGTGAAACACAATAGGTTTCTAACCCTGGGAATTATTTAATTGGCATGGCCCAATTTTTACATGGAAACTTTCATCAGATGTGAGGAGTCTTTCTTTTTTAACAATGTTGAGCTGAATTATATAATAAATATAATGGATTTTGCTAAGCTAGTTTACTCCATTACACTTTTGTTCAAATTATTTGATTCACATTCTAAAGGCTAGAACAGAAATATGTTCTTATTAATTCAGACTGAAGACAATAGCCCAAGTATTCCACCAAGGTAAATTCAGCACTCTGCTACATTTGGGGCAGCTCAAATTTGAAAAATGCAGTGTTTAACCCTACCTGCTTGGCACAAATGATAATAGAACAGGAATGAGAGAAAAGCATGTGACAAAACATAGCACAGGTCATACTAAAGCTCAGCTGATATCCTTTAGGGGGACAAAGTGCTGCTGGCGAACTCCCTGCACCTCTGCCATGCAACTCCATCATTTGGGAGATGCCCCACACAATGCTTACAAACCAAAGGTGACAAATTGTCCATAAAAGCAGTGTAATTCTGAAACTGCCTTTCCCCTCTCTAGAACTTCATCCCTTAACTTGATTATCCCACTATCCTTGCTGATTATTGTATCAGTCAGATGAAAACAGCATTTGGTTTGAGTCAGTACTGTTGGCCTCAGGTGAATACTTGTTTGGTTTGGGAGGAATTAGGAGGCATTTTGACAACTTTTTCATTTCTTCATGCTCCTCTTGGATTTTAATTTTCAGCCAACGGGTTGGTGGATGGTGAGTTTGCAACTCTTGCTTACTAGTGACAACTGGAAGTAAGAAATTATTATAGTGACAGCAGCAGTGATCTTCCTAAGAGGGGAAATAACTAAAAGTGGGGAAAAAAATTAAGATGGGATGACAGGAATGGAGCCTTTATGAAATCAGGAGATAGAGGAAATAAAGATAGGCAGACCTGGCTATCTCAGGGAATAGCATCTTAGGCTGTTGCACTGTTCCTGTTAAATGCAGAACTAAGTTTTTAAATAACGTTAGTTATTTAGTCTTGGCTATTGCATTTGGATAGTAGAGTCAGAATTAGTTAAAAAACAAACAAAGAAAACCCCAACCAAACAACAACAAAAAAATGAGGAGTCTGTAAACCATAAGTGTATCAGTTCAATTTTTGTATTATTTGAATCCTGCTGTGCATCAAATTAACTGTGTTCTCCATAAGGAACAGCCCATACTCTGGACTATTACCATTACTTTAAGAAATTATATAGCAAAAAGATCTATCATAATAACCATACCTATACAAATGAAGTTATGGAGTCTTCATCTTCAGGGCTATGCAGTCCAGAATTAAACATGAAATTAAGAAAAAAACAAAAAAAAACCAAAAAAAAACCCACCCCCCCCCCAAAAAAAAAACCAAAACAAAACAAACAAAAAAACAAAAACAAAACCCAACCCCCCCCCCCCAAAAAAAAAACCCCAAAAACCCCAACCTGATTTAACTTCAAAGTTACATCTAATTTCAAGTGCACTTTGAATGGGGATTGTATGAAATCACCTCCAGAGGTCCATCCCTTCTCACCTAAATTAGTGTACAATGCCTTGATTATAGGTCCTCATATGATATTTCACAGTCTCTAAATAGTCAAAACAATTCTTTATTTAACACCTGCAGAGAAATTTACAGCTACTTTGGTAACAAAATCTATTGATTTTCACTTTCTAATTTGATAATCCTTCAGAATAGTTTTCTTTAAAATGGCCCAGGCTTGCAAGCAGAACAATTAGCCCTATGTTCTCTTTCTGGTTGGCACTTGAATGCTTCCATAGAGCAATTCCTGGAGGAGACTAAACTAATAGACGTGTATACACAGCTGCTATCTCATATCCCGCTGAGGCTAAACTCAGTATGATTAATTTAATCAAAAATCCTGTCCTGCTAACTTTAGAGAGTCTTTCCACTTGATCAGACCACACAGATGCGCTGAATTCTTATTGGAGAGACAGTGTGTGTTTCTGTTTATAATAAGTGTAATAATGTGTCAGCTTAAATTAAACAAATCCATATGAAAGTGAGGTGTGCAGATTGCATGTGCCAATACCTGCAAGGATGGTGGAAGGAAGTGCAGTCTTTTTTCAGGCACAGGACCGCAGAATGCATAATGGTTGTCAAATAAGAGGGTTTTGTCAGTGTGCCTAGTGTGGATAGCTGTTCATGTAATCCATTAGTCAGCTGATGGGCAAGCACAAATTGAGCATGCTTGATGTATGTAATCAGTATTTTGCATTTCATGTCTTTGATGTGCATGCTCTGCTGACAAGTCCCTTTTAGACGCAGCTCACCCTTAGCTTTAATGCCCTATTGCAGGAAGAAAGAAAGATTCCTCCTCCTGTACCAAAGAAGCCCCCAAAAGGAAAATTCCCTATCACAAGAGAAAAATCTCTGGACCTACCTGACAGACAACGGCAAGAAGCTAGAAGACGGCTGATGGCTGCCAAGCGAGCAGCCTCTTTCCGGCAGAATTCAGCCACAGAGCGCGCAGACAGCATTGAGATCTATATCCCAGAGGCTCAAACCCGGCTTTAAAGACAGAATGCTGCAGAGTTCCTTTTTTTAAACAAAATGCTTGTACAGTTTGTCACTTACCTGGTAATTTTTGTCTCATTCTCTCCACTAAATATGCCCTTGATGTTGTGTTCTTTGTGCCATAAGCACAGTGGAATGCTTTTGATTTCCTCAGAATTTGCTGAGCTCACCGCAAGAACGACTTCTTTTTGTATTTATTGTCTGACTTACAATCAGCTACAATGGATAGGGCTTGTCAAGACCTGACTTATCCAATATATTCTCAGAGGACAACAAGAAACACCTCTTGAGATGGAACCCAGCTTACTTTTTGTTATTTATATTTTTATAAAATGTGTGATAATTAGGGATAAGAATAACAAACTATAAATGGGTGCATCTCACCATTCACTAGAGGCATTAGCTAATCCAAGTAGAAGGTGCTACAAATGTAAAGAGCAGGAAAGAAAGAACCCATTTATCTCCTTGACCTCCAGTTTCTTTTCCTAGAATCCAGCTAACATATTTACCCATGCACTCTGCCACTCTTCTCATCTTTGTTACTGCAAAATAACATTAGGCCTCTCATCTCATTCGAGTTTCTGGAGATGAACAGGGATATCCAGCCACTAAAACTCCAAAGTTCATCAGAAACCAAGAAGCAACAAGTCTGGTGATGGTGGGAATGTCCACTAAGAAACGTTTGCTGTTAGCAGTATAACGACACTCTGAAACCTAAGCAAAGTTGTAATGCAAGAGGACTTGAGTGATGGGTGAAAGGAAAACGGAAGCCTTAAAAAGTTAGATCTTCTGTAGTAAGATGAGTAAAGAAAAAGTTATACTTGCTCCTTTGGACCACTCATTGCATTTTTAACAGTTCTTTTACATGTTAATATTTATTTTATAAGCCTTCTCTCTTTCATTTCAAGAGCTGTGCTACATGTACTATTTCAAACTCTCAAATTGTAATAACAATTGAGTTTCCAGGGTATCCTTGAGAACAAAAAAATCTTGCTTGTTTAAAATGCCAGTTGTGATGTTGTAAACAGTTTAAGAAATATGAATGTGAGTGATAAGTATATATAAGTTTAAATGGTTATGTTAAGGTAAAGGTGAACTGTGGTTTACAATTGTATTTTTTTTTAGAACTATTTTTCTATGCAGTATCATTTATGGCAAGAATAAGGTTCTTGCTTGCTTCAGACATAGAAAAAAAAAAAAACAAACCTGACTCAAGAGATAAGTGATTTCCAGCCATGGAATATAAGGAAAATAATATCTTTTCAAGCCTCATATTGTCAGAAGAGAGAAGTGGTAGCTACCACAGCCGAGAGGCTTTCATTTAAAACAAATTAGGATGGAATTATTCCACTTCACCTACCTTCCAGAGCCAACCAAGCAATCCAGCACTTAGAAGTCTTCAGGTGAAGACGCAATAAAATGAGTAACATGCAGCCCCCAGTACCAAGGTTTGAATCCTACTGAACACAAGTTTAGGTGAAAAGAACAAGAACCCAGTGAGACAGACAGCCCCAGCTACCACATTCCCTGTTTACCTGCTTTAACAAATGCAATGTATTTAGCCATAGGCAGAACAACTCTTTATTCTACTCGAGCACTTTGGTTCTTCACCTGTTGAGCACTTTAAATCCAAATCCCACACACCCTGCAGCCTGATGGATGACTGAAAACATGAAGTACCATAGGTTATGCAGATCTGACATTGCTTCAAATCTGTTTTGTTTTGGTTGGTTGGTTGGATTTTTCCTTCTCTTTTTCCTACAGTGTGTGGTATTAAGCATGAGTTCTGTCTTTGGACAGCTGATAAAGCATGCTTGGCTTCAAAGTACGAATCTTTAGAGATGAAGTGTTGAGAGTTTCTGTGAGAAGACACCCCTGTAAATTGAGCCTGGTATCTGGTATATACTTTACCAAATAGCCTTAAAATATATTTGAAGCAAAAACCAAGACGAATGTATATCCTTCAAGAATGCAAAAAAAAAAAAAAAAAAGGAAAAAAAAAGAAAAAAAAAGGAATAATAAAAAAAAATCTCCTGAAATATTCTTCTATAGATGAAAGCATTATATTTCCCATCCCTTGTGTTTTAACGGCATTTTCTATTAAGGAAAGAGCTGAATCCTAGGCGGTGTACAATATTGATGCTACTTCCTATATTTGTTGTACTATTTTAAATGCAGAAGTACATGCAGAGACTGGCATCTTTAGTCTTGAAAACTGGTATCTTAAAGTGGAGCTGCTAATTAGAATATCCACAGAAAACCAAAGCCAGTATTTTTCCTAGATAAAAGAAATTGGAAATAGAGACACACACACCCGTACACATACATACATATGGCAGCTAATACATTTTATCCAATTTTAAGTACACTTCCAGGAGGAATCACACTTGTTTTACTTGCTTGAACCCTCCTACCTGCAGCAACACGTCATGCGATTAAGACAAGCTGTACCTGATCCTGCCAGTTATCAGACTTTATGAAGAGAAATTGTAAACCAAACAGATTACAGATAAACTGAGATCCCAACTGATCTAATAATGCTGCCTTAGAGGAGTCTGTGTTCTACATTTCCCATGCTGTTATAAGAAAATTCTCAGTATAAGATTTATAAATCTATGATTTCTGTTTGTTCCACCTTGTTGAATCAAACAAAAAAACCCCAAACATACGAACAAAAAAAAAGCAATTGGAAAAAAAGATTGGAAAAAATCAAAAGTAAACTAGATGCCTACCAACAAATTTGATAATGATATCTGTGCACATTACATTTTGAAGTGCAATATATTAAATTATTGTACAGGTAACATTATATCTTTTAAAGACAAAAAGCCGTTCCAATTTGCATACTGTACACCTGGTTAGTTTAGAATGATAACATTATGCTTATCGTATTTGTATTGCAAATAAATCAGATTACTCCATTCTCTGACATGAGAAACACCATATGTTAATTAAACATATAACCAGATCAATTGTAATCTGACTCCACCTCATGAAAACAAAAGCCAGTTACAAAACCAAAGTAGGAGGAACATAAATAAACAGAGAGATAGAAACTAGAATGCTTTCTCCTTTGAGAGTTCATGGTATAGACCCACTCAGAACAGCTGAATATAGCAAAATAGTCTAGTATTTAATTAAATATTAATTGGGCTAATATATATTTTAACACTTTAAAACTATAGAAAGTCTCTGTTCATTTAGTCATTGCCTGTAAAACACAAGTATACTAAACAGAATTCAGCAAATTTAAATAAGGAAAAAGGCCTGAATGGTAGAATTGTTGATATTTGCCATACTTATTTTTGCTTTGTATATTTTTTTTAGATTTGAAATTCTTTGTAATTTGGTGAAGTACATTATGAAGTGCTTTATTATTTAATGTCCACCTGATTAGAATGGCCTTTGGCAGAATGCAAAGATGAACAATGTTGTACAGTTTAATACCAAAAAATTCTATTTTAATTCATGCTTAAACCTTGACACTATATTAGATTTGGAATCATTCACGAAGGAATTAAAGCGTGCATAGGAAAGTGTGTGAATTTCATATGTAAAGATAGATGTAACATATATTTCATATAATGGAAATTATTTGTTTTAAAATAAGCCCACGTCCTGCTGTATCAGTAAATTAGTACCCTGCTTCCTCAGCACTGCATTGAGTATATAGTCAAGGAATGTTTGGTCATTGGGTGGTTTTGCAAGCAGCTGCTGCGTGATGGAGTGTCACGCATGGCACCGTGTGTCACCCTGCAGCCTCTCGTGGCCTGTGGGAGCAGTGCCCTTGCGAGGTTCCTGGCCCCGTGGCACCTCGGGCAGTGTCACCAGTTCTGTCCCAGGCCCTCTCCATTGCAGGCCCCCCCAGCCCCTCGCCCAGAGCAGAGGGCCTCCACATCAGCCCAGCTCAGCCTTTTACACTCAAAGCCTTGAGCCTGCCCTGCCCAGCTGGTGGGTTTGATGTTCTCCTCAGCATTTCAGTGTTGGCACCAGTGGCAGGGACACACTGGAGGCTGACCCATCAAGTGCTGGTTTGTGCATGCACGTTTGAGGTCTGAAGCTGGTTTGGCAGCTCCAGGTGTCAAGCTGTGTGCACTGAAAACCTGTGAAACCAGACCTTCAGTGTAAGAGAGCTTAAATGAATCACGAAGCAATGTTACTGCCATTGCTGTTCCTAGAGCATCTTATGATGCAGGATACCACCCACCAACTACGCTCGAGGTAAGGAATATCAACAAACCCCTTAATGTCGAGAGAGGTGCTTCCTGGTGTTTGACAGGTTGACACCCACACTTATACAGTGCCTTTCATCCAGAAGGATCTCCAAGCACTTTATTAGCCAACACACAAACTCCAGGCTGGGCTGCAGCTGGGGCAGGTAACTCAACATGGCAGGATGCTGAGGGTTCTCCCACCTGTCCCTATGCTGCTGGGGAGTTTCCTTCCACAGCATCCTTCCAGCATCTGGGACCTCACAGTCTGAGCCTGTGCTGGAGGAGAAGAAAAGACTCACTGAACCAAGAGGAAGACCTGAGCAAAGCAGAGATGAGGGCAATCAATGCTCATACCATCCCCCAGAGAGTAGACAGGGAGTGATGAGCATCAAATTAACCTTCCAAAGCAATCTCTGCCTTTTCTCTTCCTGACAGTGGCAGTGAGGTCCTGGCAGTGGAGGAGCTCCCTGGGAGGGTGCCAGAGGAGACTCCTGGCTGGTGCCAGGCACAGGAGCTGATGGTACCAGCAGCTGAGTCCTTCTGGTCAGGAGTCTTGGCAAGTCTCCCCTTTGCAAGTGCATTTTCCCCCGCTTTCTTAGCGGGAGAGATCCATCCGGGGTACTTGCTGCACAAGCAGCCTTCCCTAAGCACCCTGTTCTCTCCCCAAGTCTGCCTCCAGCCCAGCTGACCCGAGGGATGACGTGGGGCACAGGACCTAGGCATGATGACTGATGACTGTGCTTTGGTTTGGGCAGCTGCTCTTTGGTGAGACTCACCCTAGCCCTAAGGATTCTTTTGTGGCAGAGCAATGGGGACACCTCTCTCTGCCTGGCCAGGATCAGCAGACGAGAGGTCACCATTTCATACTGCACAGAACAGAAAGAGGATATAGACATATATAAATATATACACACAACGATTTTTCAGTGTCAGGGTTCCAGAGAACCAGACCCAGGAACCACAGTCAACACTCACATTCCTGTAGATTGTGCCACTTTCTTGCAGCTCATCCTCAACACTGATGGCTGTGGCAGGTTCACTGCCCACTATAGCCCTATGGCCCATCAGCAAATATTCACCGTGCTCACCTCCAGGAACCATCTTTCAGGAACAGATGTTTTATGGCATATTCATATGCATATACAAAGTCCTATCAGGAATTAAGCCCTCTGCATCCACAGAAATTGCTTAATTTATCTCTGAAATGCAGCTACCTCTATGGCATAATGCTGTAGCTGTTTAACTACATAATAGGCTGCTCAGGACAGCAAGTATAAAACCAAAATTGAAATGGAACATTGCCCAAAAGAAAATTTGGCCAGCATATGTGGGCTGATTCAGCTCCTCTTAATGAAATAAAATTCCAATAACTGAAAGAGGCCATGGCATTCATTACTGTATGTCTTTTCCAACATAAACAATTCTATGATTCTGTATCTGAAACAGTGTTCCAGATCTTGCCTCATTAAATGCATATCGCATTGATAAAAGATGATGGCAGAAGAAGACTGCACATTCACTGATCCACCTTTCCACACCCAGCTTTTGTCTCATTACCCTTCATTGCCAGAAGAGAACTGGGCTTTTGAAGTCAGATCATAGTTAAGGTAAATTAGTCTGTCTACACGGCTTGCTCTTTAACTGAGCAAACACAGAACAGTTTTCATCAGCTGGCAATTTAATTCTATATTTTATTAAGGCCAAATTGTTATTTTTCTAAATTGGTTTTGTTGGACAGGATTTTTTACTTCTCTAGGTACAAGACCATGGATAGTTTCACCTAAGCATAAATGAGGAGGAGGCTTATTTGAATATATAGTCATTATTTACAAACACAGCCCATTAGTGAGGAACTTTCTTCTTCTTCTTACCTTTCTACTCTTTCATTCAACACACTATTTCCCATTCCTAAAGCTTCACTGTCAAACAAGTTTCTTATTTGTGAGATGGATTATTCCAGAGCACCAGGCTAAGTTCTGATCCCAGTTGTATTAGAATCAATGCTCAGAAACTGAAATCAGAGAGAAATATCAGATCTGAATGAGCATAATTCAGATCAATATCTGACTCAGCAAGTCTGAGGTAGGAAGGACTCCTTATTCAAGATAGCAAGTGTGCCATTGCTTTGTAGGAGCTCCTTCTTCCTTTCAGGTATGTCAGAGTCATGCAGAGAGCTCAGTAGTAGGTTTGAGTCTCTGAGAAGTGTCCTCAGAAAGAAATGCCAGCTTTGTTTATAATTACCACGGAATCCACATGTTCCACATATCCATGCCTTGATTTACCCTTTGGAGGTTTAATAGAATGGCCATCTCATTTTAAAAGGGCTCAGCATGTATGTATTTAGTTCAATTTATACATTAATTTCCTGAATGAAATAAAATTCCTTTTCAAGTAGCCTGGCTTACATGCTCTAAAACTGTTCTTTCCTGAAGAAAAGCCACTATGGCTGTGCAGGATTTTCTGTACAGAGACAAAACTCATACTTTCATTTACCATGGACATGCCAAAATAATCAAGTGTGGCCTAAGGACTAAATTAAATGCCTCCTATAGAACTTCAAGGAATGTTAGAACCAGGAAACTAGCTGTTTAGTTACCATTAAAAGTATATATAAATATATATAAATATATATACATAAGAAATCATATCAACAATGAGGATGAACTGAGTGCCAAATATTCACCATCTGTATAAAGCTACACTTCACTAGAATTAAACTATTTTATGTAATTCTTTCTCATGCTTTTATGGTTCTTTTGATAAATTCTATTTAGTAGCATGCAGGATACCTAAATTGAATGTACAGTATGTTGTTTCATTGCTACAATAATTTATTGCTTCTCAGTAATATCTTCTTTACCAGAATGTTATTTGTTACTTTGAAGACATATTTGAAAATTGTTTTATTATTGAGTTATTCTTTTTTTCATGGTTCTCTACTCATCTCCAGCTGATTGTAAGAAAATGTGCTTCACTATTTTGCCCCATGGCTCTTTTATGAAGCTGCCTCTTTCAATTGGTTTATGTATTGTTTATGTTCATCTCCTGTAAATAATTCTGCAATTAAATTTTTTGAGAAAAGATAGCGTACACTCTTTATTATATTTTAAATTTTGCATTAGTTAAAATTTGACGTTTCCAGCTAGGAAATCTGTAGACAACACTAAACTATTTCTTTAGACTTGTAGTCTAAACTTGTAGTTTGGAGTGTTAGAAAATAGATTATAAAATTAATTTTGATAGGATTTTAGGTGAAATCAAAGGAAGACATATAAAATCTGATAGAAAATAGCAAATAATAGAATAAGCTGTGCCATTCCATTGATGTGTTTTGATTTATAGTCATTTTACTATAGGTATAGAAAATCATCCACTGATTTTGAGTGAGAACATTGTATATCATTTAAATAAAAAATACTAGTCTATTTTGCTTGTAAAAAACCCCAAACTGAATTACTTGTAAGCGGTCATTAGTGGGCAGAAGCTACTGAGTGGATTTGTTTTGACAAAGTGAATCCTGAAGCATCTGTGTGCTTTTACTGTTTACAACAGGATAACCAAAAAGAGCTTCTAGCCTTCTTTGTGGTTTTCAGCTCCTTTCAGGGCAGACAAGTCTCCTTCTGGGAATGGCTTTAGCAACTCAGCAGAAAATTTGATCAATACTTTGCCACATTTCTTGATTAGACAAAAGCCATGGTAGGTATGAAACAAAGATTAGTCTAAACAAAGGAGGTATCAGAAATAATATGAAAAATATAAGTTTATTTGGCATAGAAAATGCCTAGTTGCTTGAAACGTTAAATTTTTACTGCTCATGTATTACATATACTATTGTAATGCTTAGGAGCTCTAGCTATGGACCACTTGTACATTTGAACATTGTACATTTACAAACTGAAGATTTCCCCTTACCATGAAGAGTTTACAGCCCAGCCATTAGATAAGAAATAACAGATAGGCAGACGTGGGAGAGAAATTGATGGGAAAAAGTGAGATGTTATTAATTAAAATGAAGAGCAGCATCCCAGCATCCCATCAGTTGTCATTTGTTTTGTAGCCATCAGAAAAAGAGGGGATAATGAAGTGGAAGAAACCCTCAGGGATGTCTTCCCAAGAAGGGATTGGGTTCAAGAAAGATGTTTGTTTATTTGAAAATTTAACACAGAGATGATTAATTTTGGCATCCTGATCCACCTGGAGGTGGAAGATGACATCTCCTGATTTAATGACTGGTGTTAGGTACACCATGGACAGGTGGTGTACAAAGAGGTTGTGAAATGTCTTGACAGTAAGACCAATAAAATTCAGCATTCAGTACTCTGATGGTTGATTGCTTCTATGAAGGAATTTTCATTTTTAGTATCTGTTGTGGAAGGCTCAAAATTTTCTAGTTATATGTCAGCAGTTTTAATGAGAATAAAATTTAGGGAGAGGTCATTAAAGTAGCTTAATGATTGTTTTTTGTCTATGTCCTAACACTGGATATTATAACATGGAGCATCACTTACAGCAGTTCTGTACTATTATTCAGCAGAACTGAGGCTTTGATCACTTCTAGCCAAAATTCCAGTAACATCTTAGCTTCTCTTATCCTTCATGAGTTCCCTAAAATAGGCTGATCCTTCCTGCAATCTGGAAAGGATCTCAGGACTAACAAGCAAGCTGTTTCTTGTACAACATCTTCACAGATGGTTGAATGTCAGCCTCAGTATTACAGGCATACCCGTATAAATGAGGACAGGCATGGCTGATGAACTAGTAAGGTCAAGTAAAGCTGGGGCATAGAAGTGACATATTTTATTTCAATTGCTGAACCAAATAATCAGGTGCAGAGTACATGCTCTGGAATTAACATATTTATTCCAGTTGAACTGCACTGACACTGACAGTGGGTTTGTGGAAGGCTGCTATTGTTTAACTGTAGCAGCACAGCTGAAGTGTGAAAATTTTGAAATTTAGAAAAGTACCTTACATAACCTATTGCAGCCCTAACACAATTTCTGCACAAATTTTGCCATGACTTTTTAAACAAGCAATTTATAAGTAGCTAGAGGATAACACAGTGATGAAAACTAGGCAACGCTGGTTTGCCAACATCCTATCACGTCAGCCAATTTAATTTTCCTCTTTAACAAGAAGAATGGCCTAAGGAATTAGGTAAAAAGAGTAGGCTGTGATAGATCTTCATTTCACTGAGGCTTTTGATTCAGTTCCAGTGTACCATTTTCATATAAAACTAGGAAAATATTCTCTAAATTATTTTTTTCTAAATTAAAACTGATGCATCTAAAAATATTATTTTAAATATGCATATATGTTTGACCTTTTGTGAAATCTGAAGAATTTTTGAAGTGTGAGAAGGAGAAAAATCTAACCTGCTCTCAGTACTATTCAGGAATTTAATTGACAACTTTGATGATTTACTAAAAAAATAATCATTGACGTGGGAGTATTATATTCATTGACCTGGGAATAGTTAGAGGTTCTGCAGAGGATATGATTAAAATTCACAGTGATCCTAAGAAAACAGGTATGCTTTCTAAACTCAGTGTGATGTAATTCATGGAAGAAAAAACAAAGAATGCTATATTGGATGCTATACTAAATGTTGTACTCAGATGTGACAGAATATTCTTTTGAGAAGAAGCAGAACAAAGAAAATGTGATCACAAGCTAAAGGAGAGTCAGCCTGATGCTAAATCAACACACGCTAAATCACATGCTCTTAAGAAAAGAGGAAATCTAATAGTGAATGTATTAGCATATCATTAAATTAGTGTGGCTTAACAAATTATCGTGCTGTGTAATCATCCATGTATACACAACCTTAAATTGCAGCACGCACACATTATTGGACTTGACATTGCAAGCCAAGCTAAAACAAATTACCCATAGAAGGAAAAAGTCTTCAGATCAATAAAAATCAAACTCGTGCGTCTGAGACATGGCTCATCCTCGCCCATCCAGGCTGCTCAGCAGAAATCTGCACGGGTACTGCATTTTGCCCTATGTCAAGTGTCTAAGGACTTTAACAGTCTTGGGTGGAGATGGTGTTTGTCCTAAGTATGAACGCCAGAATGTCTGGGATACAGGACAAGGGGTTTTGTGTGCTTGTCTGCCTGTGTTTAGGAACCAGACTGTCATATTTGGGCAGTACTGTGATACAGACTCTCTGAATCTTGCTATCTTCAACTTAGCCACTTCCACCCACATTCTGTCTGAGATGGCAGAAATTACCCTCTGAATCTCAAGCAAATGCTCAAACACAAAATGTTAACAAGAGAGATAGGCAGAAACATTTCATAATGCCTTAAAGTGACACTGCCTGGCTGAGTACTCAGTGATGCCACTGAGAGCATGGCAAGTCAGATGCTGGGGATGTAGGCACATTTCCTGTGTGCTACAGAGGTTCTTGTTCCACTTTGTTCAATACTGTTAAGTTTTGGCTAGAGTATTAAATCCTGTTTTGGAGGAATGGAGAAGCAGTGAAGAAAATTTGAAAGAAAGTAACAGGTATTACCAAATATTTAGAAAACATGACATACGTGAACAGAATTCAGATGATTAATCAAAAAAAGACTGATTTGTTTCAATCAAATGTGTTGTTATGAGCTGTTAATGAAATTGTTTCCCCATTCCCTGGCAAGAGGTTATTAGCATCATTAGCAGAAAAGTCTAGATTTTGTTTCTTTGGATAAGGGTAATGAATCCCTGTTTAACTATTTAACTCAAGGAAAAGGTAGCGAACATATCCTATGCAGCTTTGCAGCTGTGATCCACATGTCAGAACTCCCTGAAGAGCCACAGGAACCGCCATCCAGCAACCTGGCTGCACACATGCTCCAAAAGGGATGTGCCTAGACCACTGGTACCCTCATCTCACTTGACAGATGACCCTTTTTATAAGAAACTGATCATTTGCAAGTGTGAAAGAGGCATTCACCTGCCAAAGCTGCCAGTGCTGTTCCCCAGCTCTTCGCAAAAGGAGAAGCTGACCAGGAAGGTGGATTCCAGTGGCTCGTGCCTCTGCTGGCCTCAGCACTTGGGGGGGTGAGTGCTCAGGGTCTCCACTTCTTCTCCTGTGTGTTATGGGGTTATCAGCTCACAAAGGAGGAAAGATGGGCTGTTCTTGAATAAAACACCTTAATACTAAATAAGGCAATTGCAGAAAATTGATGATAGCAGCTGAGTCAGCAATGCTCTTTTCTCAGTATGAGGTTCATATCCCTTTTTATTAGTAACAGGCACCAGGCTGCTTGACGTGTTGCAATTAAGAAAAGAAATCTAAAGAAAATTTCTTCTCCACATGAGGAGTAACATCACCTCAGCCTTTACACTTGAACAGAAGCCCAGATCCTGGGCAGAAGTAGACATTATGACCCTGCTTAGCCAGAATCTCTTCGAAGGTCTTTGTGGTTTTTGTGTGGCTCATGTGATCCACACTAACTCACCTGCATAGGTGAGAGCTATCCAAAACATGGAGGAGTTTGCTTGTCAGAAGGACTCTGAACTTGTCATTGCCATCCTTGGCTTCCTCACTGCAACTGAGCACCATCACACTCACTGCAGAGTTTGTCACTAAAATGTTTGAAGAAGACAGGGCTTAGGTCAATGGAATGGAAAATAATGACAAATCAATTTAAATGCAGATCCTGGAGGAGTACATTATAATAGACTGCTTCAGACAAATCTTAAAAGGAAATTAGCTTTGGTAAAAATCAAGGATTCAGTGTATTAAAAAGTGACATAATCCCAGTCATGAGAGAGGTGATAAATCAGTTTTGCCAGATAGGAAATAAATCATGACTGAACAGTAAGGGAAGCAGATGAATGTTATGCTTAGGGGTTTGAATATGTCAAAGTGAATTTTGTAAAATGTTTATAAATTTATGAAGCCTTGACAACATCTTTAAAAGATCTGGTATTTAGAATTGTATTAATGTTTCTATTTATATATTTATATGAATTTATGTCACTTTATATGTGTGTAGGTGTATATATATATATATATACATATGTATATGTGTATATATAATATGTATGTATATATTTATCCATACAGAAATAAAAAGGGAGCAACTGTAAATTTTACATATATTAAGTTTTTTTAAATGGCCAGAAATCATGTTCTGTTTGGTTTGTGCCTGTCAGTATCTCACGATAAAATCATTTGCTTGTCTAAATCACAGAAGGAAGAAGCTGAAAAGAAAGGCTGAGGAAAGGGAAAACCTATAGAGCAAAATCAATGTCAATGCTATATTCTTTTTCTTTGCTTATTGGAAACACGTGATTGCTCTAGCTGATTTGGAATAGGACTTTACCATTATTCTGCTTCACAGTGAAAAAGCATTTTTGGGCTTATTCACACTCTATATCAGTTTCTACAGCCAGATCTCAAATCAAATATATACATGCATATTGTGCCAGAAAGCAAACAGATTCTGCATGAGATGAGCTAATTCATTGAGACACATTTCAGCCTCAATTAGGAGGTGGTTTTACTGTTTCGAGACAATCTGGTGTATAACAAATTCAAGATCTTTTAATCTTCCACTTAGATTCACTTCATTCTCCCAAATCTTTCCAAAATACATATTACTGTCATCTTATTTAATGAGACAAAGAATAAAAAAATTTTGCAAGAGCATCCTCATTTGAAATAACAAGAAGCTGCAACTCTCCGTCAGATTGTGCATCTTTAATTAGTAACTGAAGAAGGAAAAAAAGCCTAATACCTGGAGATAAATGTGAATTTCTATGCATTCAGTTAGAAGAGTCACTTAAGACCACGTGTAAACCAGCTGTGATAGCACACCTGGAGGGGAGGTTCCCTCTGTGTATCATTTCCCAGCTTGCTTATCTCCAAATATCAAAGTAACGTAAGTGTAATAAAAATGCTATTGTAAGTCAGAGGCTACAAAGTTTCCCCTGGAATTTACTGTGGCACAGGAGAATGAGATGATACAAGGAGAGGAGGGGGTTTGTGCACAGGAGGACCTGAGGAGCAGACGGCAGCATTTCATGGCCACGTGAAAGACTTGTAGGAAGCCTCTGGGGCACATTTACCATCTGTGATGTGTTTCATTTGATGGCATTTACTTTGTGAGACATAACAGATTGTGACCCTTCCTTGGCTTCTTTCTGGGATCAACTTTTCTGTTCTGGAAAACAGAATAGCTGGTCCATGAGCTGCTAAGTATTTATCTTTATTTTCACAAATGAAATATCTGTAAATATCTTCTGTGATGATCTGTTGTGTTATCTAGTGTCAGATGCTATACTGGGACAACTGACTTCTTTGGACAAAGATTAATGGCTTCAGGTGGAGCTAATATTGTATTTTTACCTGTGAAGAAAAAGGTTAGGTAAGTTCAGGAACAAGATGAGTGATAACTCTCAGTAAATTCATGAAAGGGGGTAGTTTTCAAGGTAAAATATATGAGGGAAATTGTTCCTGAGGAAGTGGGTGAGAGATGTCAGAGATGCATAGGAATGAACAATAGATGATTTTCAATCATAAGTTCATTTTCAGTTGCTAAAAAATGAAAGATAATTATGACCAAAATAGTATCTAACTTGCTGAAATTCTCATTCCACTAACTTACATTACCAAAGGGAGATCTGGATTTCAGAAATCATATGAGGAGCTGACGGCCCTTTCAACCCCCACCACATCACTGTGCTCTCTCTGCTGATGTGCCCCCCTTTCTGGATATCTCCAACGTTTTAATGTTATTTGCTTTTGCTCTAAATAAACAGACACTTTCCAGGGAGTTCCCTCCTTGTACAGTGGTGGCTAAAGGCAAACCACCTTTGACCCTTCTTGATTCATTTTACCTTATTCTGGGAGGAACCTCACTGTTTCTTACATTTAACTAAATAAACAGCATAATCTGTATAAAAAATTGGTTTAAATGTAGTTATCCCACTCTTCTTTGTCAAGAAGGAAGCAGAAACAATAGATTAGAGAATGCTTTTGAATACTGTCAGGAGGGACAGTCTGGGGAGGCACTAAAATATTCAATTCCTTTTGGCTGTGTCAAACAGGACAGAAGAAGCTTTTCATAGCCCCATTCTGCTAGTCTGGAAAGTGTGAGAAATGAGAGGCATCCGTCACAGCTCCTTCTCAGCCTGCCCTCCTGGATGTCTTTCCAAAGGCAGGCAGCGTGCAGCAGAATTGCCGCACCCTCTCGTTGTGTCCTGCGGCGCAGCTGGGCTGGGGGCTGCTGGCACAGGCACAGCACAGCTGCCATGTCAACAGGCTCAGCCAGCGCCTCTGAGCACAGCTCTCCGAGTTTCAGAAGTTTATACTGCCACCCATTGCTGTATCTGAGCACATTTTCCCCGAAAGTGATAGAAAGCTCCTGAGCAGATTTAATTCGCAATAACACATTTCTCTTTCTGGAATCACAGCTCTCCATCACAGCAAACAGATATATTTGGGAATAATGGTGTCTGAAGTGTGCCTGCGTAGGTTAGAGTGGAAATGCTCTCTCAAAGGCAAAGTGTGATCAGACTGTGGAGTCATTGCATCTATTTTCAGTGCCTGCTTCTTCTCAGCCAAGAATACTTTGGCCCCAGCTTTGTCCCTCTGCCACAGGGGCTTTGTTCCAGATGTTGTCAGTATGTTGCAGTGATAAAGGGGAAAAAATTCAGGTCTTCATAACCTTTGAGGCTGAGCATCCATTGCCTGACAAGACACATTACACCACATGATTGGAAACAACTGCACCTGCAGAGCAGATACAATGGCAACTATGGCTCCTATAAAATGAGATAAGGAAACTACATTTGGGACTGTGCTGGTACACCTGGGCCATAAATGTATGCTGCTGAAATAATGGAATCTATGTTCTTCTGTAGACAGAGCTTATAAAAAAAGAGGCATTAAACCAATATATCAGTAGTCATTGAAAGCAACAAATTCAAGAACTTTTTTTAATGGCAATGATTCACTCTTTTTCAGAGAGTTTGGGAGATTTCATATAATTGTATAATTCTACAAACATTTCCTTGCACCATGATTGTGCTATTAAAAAAACTTTAATTTTAATTTGGTTTCTTCCCTTTGGCTTCATCTACTATAACTATACACAACCAGCTTGCATCTGTGTCCCCAGCACATGCACATGTGCATAGACAATAAATTCCTTTACACCAGTACTTGTCATTAATGAAGTTCAGTCTCACATATTCTATGCCATTGGTCAGCATCTCATTACATTATCTGGCAGAACATTTGTAGGCATATATTTGTAAGAATGCATTTCTACAAGTGGGACTAGGAATAAAATTAATTTTGTTTGTATTTTTAGAAAAAATGATGCTCATTTCACCAGCATCATGGCACTGAGGAGCTCCATGATATGCCTAGAGTAATGCTCAGCTCTACATGAGTCGTGGAAAAAAACCAGAAGCCATTTGTGCATGGCAGCTCAAGCTGGAGGGATTATGGGAGCTCCATGTCTCAGCAATCATGCAGAGCCCCTTAGGGGACAGGATAGGAGATCAGGATTTTCCCTCTACTTTTTTCTTCCAACTTTGAAGCTGAGAAGATTTTGCTAACTGGTAGCTAGGACGTATCTCCAGGGATATTTGTTTTTTCCTTTCTAGTGCTCAGGAAGCAAGAAGTTATTGAGGAAGAAATCCAGCTCATACTGAGAGAGAGGGCAGCAAGCTTGGAGAGGAGGAACAGGAAAAGAGCCAGGGAGGAGGAAAGGTATGTTTCAGGAAACAGGAAGAAATATATGCAAAAAAGGTGCTGATGGAGGCCAAGACTGGCTGCTGGGATGGAATAGGAACTTATCCTCCCTGGCCCAGACTGAATTCAGGGCTACTCAACAGTAAATGTTCAGCTACTCCCAGTCAGTGCCTCTGAAAAAACAATAGATCATTACTCAGCTCTGTCTCAGCCCTTTTAAGAGACCAGTTCACATGGAGGTCAGTAAAAATGATGGAAGGGTCTAGTCCTTTCACATACCAAACTGGATTTTAGTTTGGAATTGGAGAGTTGGGAGATTTAAAAGGACTCTTGCAGTGTGCAATAGTGCAAAAAAACCCCAAACCCAACCTGTCCCTCATCCTATAAAGAATAGATTGAATACAGTTTATATTAGGCCAAAAGAGCTTTTGGGAAGCAGAGTGAGCAAGCTCCCAGTCAGCTCATGGAGGGCTCCTCAGCACCCTCTCTCCATTTTCTCACTGACAGTGCAGCCACATAATATGCAAGTGTGAGAAACTACAAGTAAACACAGGGATTTATAGCACAGCAAGGAGAAAACTACATAATGAAATTAAACAAGGTTCCCATCTGAACATAAAAGAACTTCAATAATTGTAATTAATGGCCAAGAGACACATTACAAGATACAAGACAAGCAATGAGGCATAAATGAATAAATAAACACATCAAGAATGCTGAATCACAGAATGCATTTTGTTAATTTTATTTGTTGCTTTTTCATTTAAATTACAAAAAAAAAGAATTAAATTGGAGTTGTAGGTAATATTCAGTTCTTGTTAATGCTTTAAAAATAAATCAACGAATCAAATTCACTACAAAATATTGCAGATGCAATTTCACTTCAGTAATGCATAATCAGCCATAGGATGCCAGGGAGGATCAGCAGTACATTCATTGAACATAAGACAGGTATACCAGATTTTATAAAAGTACCTGCTGTTAACTCTGTACTCATGCTTGAGTAATCTTATCCCTCACTTTAGTGGCCTGGGCTTATCCCTGTGGATTCATGAATAGCACTTGAACTTTAAATCTACAATTGGAATTTTCTGGGTTTGTCCTCTGACTGCCTATATTTAGACCATTGACTCAGGCAAACAGAATACCTCCTTTTATACCTCTAAGTGAAATTAATTTAAAGCATATCTTAAATGTAAGCTAAATTAGATATCACCTAGTTTCTTCAGTTTCAAAATAACAGTGTAAGACTTGGTCTATAATATTGATATAATTTTTTTAAATTAAAAAAATAATAAAATTATTATAGTATTGTGCGAAAGTAATAAATAACTCTGTTTCTTCTATATTAAAAATGCTGTGAAAGACAGCTCTTGCATGACTGAGCATTTGTTCAAGTAGTGATTTTAAAGGGATTGTCTAAGTGACAGTTCCCTCCAGCCCATATGGGTTGCTGAAATTCAGCAATTAAGGGAACTTTAAATAGCTGCAGCAATCTACACCCCAGTACCGTCTCATACCACTGGTAGAAAAATCTGAGTTAATGGGAGGTCACAGGATAGAAATCACTTACTCTGCTCTAGTGAACAAATTGTCACTTATATTCAAGGACTGCATGAGGGTTTGTGGCATAAGCATTTGGAACATATTTCTGTATACTGGAGGTGAGGAGGAACCCTATTAGTTTCAGATGGAAAGAGAAAAGTACATTTTGAAAATGAAAATTCGTCATAACTATCAGAATGAACTGTCACAACACGAAAACTGACATGAGAAAATACCTTCTCCAAGACTGTGATTTCCCTTCTTCCCTGCTCTGGTCCACTGACATAGTCCATGGCCAAGCAGAAAACTCTTTGAAGGCAACTTTGCACCTGGCTGGATTCAGTCTATGCTCAGCAACCTTTCTCTAATGAGAAAAGTAACATCATTAAGTATATTTGGGATGGAAAAATCTGCTGGTCCTATTCCTGAAACATTAAGTATCTCCTGTGTTTATCCACCTAGAGAAAAGGCACAGGTCAGTTCAAAGATTACTTTTATTAACTACAAATGGATTTTCAAAGCACTAATAAAGGATCATTTACCAAAGTTTGATACTAACTGGTGGGGCATAGCTAGTCAGAGTCAGAATGGAGTAGCAGGATATTAATCACATCCTAGTTGGGGGTAGAGAGGACAAAGGATATTCCTCTCCATCTGTAGATGCTATCTTCCATAACATTTTGATGGCAGTTTCCTTCTTGTAGACTTCTCTTGCACCATATTGGATTAATGTTGTTTTGCTGCTATTAATATTACTACTGCTTTCTCTGGATAAATGCTGTCTGCACCAGAAATAATGAAAAGAAATTAGCAATCAAAAAAAATTATAAAAAGACATTCCACAGTGAATTGTCAATCTCTTAATAATTTCCACCTAAAATAGTCCAGTTTTCCAAGTCATCTCAACACCTACAAATCAGAACATTCTGATGGAATGAAAAAACATTTTGAACAGAAAAAGCAATTCAAGCAAGCTGTTGTTACATTTACATGAAAAACTAAGAAAGCTAAGAAAGCTAAGAAAGCTAAGAAAGCTAAGAAAGCTAAGAAAGCTAAGAAAGTAAGTTCAGCTCTAATTATGCTTAAACCCCCTTATTTTATATTTTCGACTAGAACTTCTAGTCCATATATAACCCTTCAAAGACACCCCCACATTTAGAGTCAGGAAAGTTACATTAAACTTCAGAAAATGTTTAACAGGTGAGCACAAAAATAATCTGGTTAGTTTATAAAAATATCCTCAACCAGCCCACTCTACTCCAACCTCAAAAATATAAAATGTCATCTGATTTCAATATGTCAGTATTTTCCAGGGAGAAAGTACTGAGAAATAATAGGCTTTTTAGCCTAGCAAGGAAAAGTATAACAGGCAGCACATAAGGGGAAGGTAGATTGCTTCAAAATCCCGAGAAGGTCTGCATTTTAAGACTGAGATTAGTCACTGGAACAAGCTGCTAATAAAAGCAGCAAATTCATTTCTTTGGCCTTCAAAAGCACAATAACTGGATTTCTGAAAATAAGCATTAGTCAAACTCAAGTGATGAAGCCTGATAAAGGAATGACTGAGTGAATGTTAATGGCTTGTGATGTGCAGGAGGCTGGATTACACACTCTAGTGATAGCATCTCTCCTTAAACGCTCTGAGTAAATCAGGAATTGTACTTGCTTCAAGCATAATGATCAGAATTCAGCAAATCCACCTTTTTCTTCTCCTCAATTTTATGTTTCTTTTCAGAAATCAGGGAGACAATTGCCATGCTCACGTCTGTCTGCTTTGCTATTTTTTATGCTCCTAAATCTTGAAAAGAAGCAGAATTCACTTTATGAGCCCTTCATGGTGTTATAATATAAATGAAAGGCCATTATATTTATTGCTGCTAAACCCACAGAAATGACAGGCATTCACTGGACATGCTGTAGCCTCAGGCATGTGGGATAAAAGGCAAGATTTTAGGGACTCCTTGGGAGCTTCTGATCTCATTTCAGTTCTATGAATAAATAAACACTAAAGATGTTTAAGTAACTGTTTTAAAAGCTTATTTATTTAATTAAAGCAGTAATTTCAATTCTGCAGATTTGTGGCATGCCTGTCCCATACCAGCCTTCTGGCTGTTGTATCTTCTCTATTTCTCTTCAAGGGCAGTTCGTTCCCTTGCAGATTGGATTTCTGCCCGTCTGGTACCATCCCCGTGATTTCCTGCCGGGCTGGAAAAGGCTCTGAAACAAGGAGGGGACTGGGCGAGACGGATCCTGCCCGGTTCCAGCACGGTGTGCCCGTCCCCCCACGGCGCACAGCCGGACACTCCCGGTGCCGGTGCGGGTCCTGGTGTCGGTCACGGTGCCGGTGCGGGTCCTGGTGCCAGTGCAGCTCCGGGTCCGGGTCCTGGTGTCGGTCCCGGTGCCGGTGCCGGTGCCCGCGCCAGGTGGCAGCAGAGCAGCAGCGAAGGGCGGGCTGGGGGCGGCTCGGAGCCAGCGCCGCGCCCCACCGGAGAGCGGCACGGGAAAGCTGGAGGGCTGCTTGGGAGTTGTTTTAATCGCGGAAAATATGTGTGTGTGGGGGGAGGGGGGGGGGTATGTTTGTTTGTGTGGTTTCAAATTAAAAACAAATAAAAAGGAAAACAGGGAAAGCAGGAAGCGCAGTTGAGTTGTTCCGAAAGTGACCTGGGCTCCGCGGTGCCAGGGCTGGTTGTGCACCACAAACTCTCCGCAGGCTCGCCCGGCTGCGGACCTGTGCAGTCACGGCCATGCTCTGCTTCTGCAGTAAGAATTTAGGGCAAGGAGAGTTTGCCAAAGAGCAACAAACCCCGTGAAAGGTTCAAAATGTGTCGAATCTTTATAGACAGAATGCTGTGGCCAAGCTCTCTTCCAGAAGACAAAATCTCATTCATTCATTTACCATCTAACTTCTCTTGCTATGATATATTGTAATGCCACTCTGCTGTTTTAATCGTTAGCAAGTGAGACACAGCAAGACATGTCTTTTTAGTAAAATTGTTGTTGGAACCAGCGCCCAAACCCTTTCTGAGCAGTAAATTTTGAGCACTGAAACTCAGGTGAGTTTCCTCGGTAATTCAGTCCTCAGGACAGTTTCAATCTTAATTACTGACTTTTACAGGGTCAATCTTAGACTGCTAATATGAAATTTTCTATCCTGAAGCTTTTACTATAGAAGCCAGTCCTACCCCGTGCTTGATCTTATTTGTAATAATTATAAATCAGACTTTTAACCTGTCAGTATATAAGAATAGTAGGGTGACTATAATTTTGAGGATTTATTGTAGTATTTCTTACAGACTGCTCTTAGACCATATAAAGCTGTAAATCTGAAGACTAGAAACTAAAGCAAGAAATTGTAAAATCCTTTTTACGGGGCAGCCTTTCCCAGGTAACATTACATCAACCTTTAAGTGGTGTAAGCTTGCTCGTCCCCAGAGCCATCGAGGGCTCGACAGACCCTGTGCCACTGACTGGTGTTGTGTCTCCTAGCTAGGCAAAACTGCATCTCAAACCACACATGAGCATTAAAAACTGAGGATGAGAACCCCAAACGCATTCCCTGACCTCTACCTGTGAACACTTCCTACCCGAGATGGAGGGACAGCTACAACCAAACAATACATTTGGCTCCACAGCTCTGGAAAAGTCATGAGAGTGCCCTGCCGCAGGTCCCTGGCTGCTCAGGAAGAGTCTGTAAAGCCAAACACAGCCACAGGGTGGAGAAAGAGCTGTGTAATTAAAACTGCACCCGGGGACCCAGCCTAGTCATACCTGGGAGCACAGCCTGTGTAATGTCCCCACTTTCCTTTGTTAGAGAAGCCCTTCGAGTAGTTGCAAGATTTGCATCTATGCAAGAGTTCAGACTGTGAATGTGAGATGAATTAGACGGTTGCCTTTCTGCCGGCCTTAATTTCTGAAAGAGCTTAATTTGCTTTATTTAGAGCTACCGCAATAGTTTTTGTGAGTAATCCCCTATTTTAATTAAAGAAAGTAAACATACATGTGAAAAATGAAAAGAAATGCAGAATATTCTGCACTTGGGGTCAGAAACGCACCCTCAGACCTAAAGTGGTCATTCAGGAAGATGTATTGACAGGGTCCAATGGCAGATGTAGTGAATCATTGTCTGGTGTGGCTCTCAGAGATACTGAAAACATGTGCGGGAAAAGCAGAGACCACATCTGCCATGGTAGATTGCAGTCTATGTAGAGGTTTCTCTACTCTGCAAATGCTATTGCTCTCCTTCTGTAATAGGCAGGCTGACAGAGATCACTGAGGTAGTAGCCAGCACATTTTCATTGCAAACTGATGTGCCTAATGACCTGTGTTGAACCTTCCTGCCAGTATCACATTTATTCTGTGTTAGCAGCCCTTCTTGGGCTGCTTCTGAGAGACATGGGGATACATGGGGCTGATAACCCAGAAACAACCCTAGCTGGCTGGCTCCCAGGCTTTGGCAGGCACACGTGGGTTCCTGGCCCTGTAATCAAAGCCTCACTGGTATGCTTTGCCTCAGATCTTGTGCAGCAAACTGTGCAATTGCCAAGGAGCCTAATTGCTTCCAAAGGCAGGCTTGTCCTTTGCAGGGCTGCACGACCTTGCATGAAGCTGACCTACCCTGACTGTAGAAGTAGCTTCTCACTGCTGAGCCCCTGTTCCCAACAGCCAAGTCATCAGGACAGGTATGGTCCTAGACGATGGTGACCAAGTCATTGATGTCCTTTGGGTCCCAGACCACATAGAGCTCAGCTGTCAAGAAATAATCCCTAGAAAACATGTTTCTTTTCCATTGACTAGAAGGAAACTGGGGATATACAATATAAGGCTGAGCTATGCACTACAAATATCCTTTCTAAAGACCTCTAGGATTTCTTTTCTCCTTTTCTCTTCTGCTTACCTGTTGCCTAAAGGCAGAGCCAATCTCTGAATACTTATGACATTTTTTCTCCAACAGAATTTTCTTAAATATGGTTAAAATTCAAAGTGCATCTTGTTCTATTTTATAGGTAAGTTCCCTGAAGGATGTATTCAAATCAGAGAAATCACAGGCACATGCCTACTTGTTCTTCCACATATTAGCTGTACACGCATGGCTCAGCTTAAGGAAAACTCTATCATATCGATTGATAAATGCATACATACATTCAACAAAAATGCTGCAGTGTTGAAGAGAACTTGAAAACATTTTTCATTTAGGTGGGACAAACCATGCCTTTGTATCAAAGCAACCCTCTAATACATAGCTGATGCCTAATTTAAAATATGCTTATTAAAATTAACTAACACATAGAGTAAATAAAACAGCCAAGAAGTATTGGGGAAACACACAGTAGAAAAATAAGTGGCTGGCAAATAGTGCTTTCACAGAGCCTAAGCACACTTCCAACCATCATAAATAAATATTGCATAACATTATCTTATTTTGCACAATTACTGAATCACAACAAAGAAAGTGAAAATCCAGGCTCCTTTAAGACATATCAATGAACATAATTTCAGTTTTTAACTATAATATGAAAGCAAGATTAAGTAACAAGGCATCAAAGTAAAACACTGATAAGGGTGTGAAATTTCTGTTCTAAAATAATTTTGCACTTGTTTTCTCCCAACTGGCAGGTTTAATATGGCCAAACAAGTTTCATATATGGAAACTGTTCCTAAGCTCAACAAGGAGACCTCTGCTCTTTCTTTTTTTTCTTTCTGATACTTTTCTAGTGCTTCTTCTCCATTAGAAATAGAAACATTAAATAACATAAATCTCTGCAATGAGGCTGCCCCCAATAAATATTGTTCGCATATTTAAAATTGATATTTATTACCTTCAATATACATATGAGAGGGTTTTTTTTCCAGAATCACTTCTGTCAACACTCTCCTTTCTTCCCCATATTTTTCCTCTGCAGTGTCTTGTAATGTAACAGAGATGCTTGCCTAACCCTGCCACATTCTCTGGGCTCTGCTCACTACCTCTGACCTCTCAGTATACTCTGCTCAAATACTGACAGTGGTTTTCATACACAGAAATACTTGTGTTTTGTGTACTCTCCCATCCAAAATGTCCTTGGATTTCAGAGAGTGTATTTTCTGTCCTCTATGTCAGGAATTGTGAAAAGTGTGATTTAGACAGTGATTTACATCATCTGTGGCACAGCCTTCACAGCACTCAGATGGTGCTTAATGATACCATTGTAGAGTAGCTCATAAAACTTGGCACATAAATGTTTTTATGATTATTGATATATATGGACTCAATTCCATATATATTCCTGAATTTAGGCATTTCTGCTGAATTAGCTTTTGATCGGTTTTTGCCATTCTGCTGTGCACCTGATAAGAGGTCTTGGCTAAAAACAGCTAAGACATCAAGCCATTTGTTTCTCCAGGGTTGCCAGCCCCTCGAGAAACATCACTGAATGGCTGAGAAACATTAAGAAAGAAATAAGTAAGACCTCCCTTGTCTTCTAGCTTAAATTTTGTTCTTTGTGTGAAGAAAGAGATCTTTTATGTATTAATTTGAGAACACACAAGATTTAACTGGAAAAGATTCCCTTCAAATCATCTCAAGCTGTTATCCTGTCAGCAGGAAAACAAACATGCTACTAACTGAGCTGTCATTGTCTTTGAGAAGTCAATCTTTAAGCACTGTCTCTCCATCTTTTAAAGTAGTATTACAGAAACATGAACTGTCAAGTGTGAACAAGCCAAACCATAGGAAAGGAATATCAGCCAGAAGGATTAAAATACTGAGGCAGGAAGATGCAGAGAGATGATTCCCATGACTTTGGATAAAGGGCCTTGTAAGAGAAAAGTTTGGTAGTTTGGCAGAAAAGAGATTTGGGAATGAGGAAGAGAAAGAGGTATAGATGGAGGATCATTTTAGTATGGAAAAGAGTTTGAGGATGTCTTACTTTGCAATAGTAGGAGAGAGGGGAGATGGACACTGAAGGGATTTGAGAATTGAGCCTAAGGGTATTGCAAAATGGAAGACAGCAGTAAACATTACAGGAGTATTTATTAGACAAGCTTGATGACACTGATTGTTGTCAGTGCCCTCCCCATGCACATACAAGCACACTCCCAACGCCTTCGTCCTGGGCAAGCAGCTGCTGACAGTGCAAAGGGGCACATTAGGATCTGTTGGCAGAAGTGTTGGCAGTAGCAGATTAGCTGTCCCTTCTGTTGAGAAATCACTTTTCAGCCACAGCTAAAACTGGTTTCTTCCAGGCTAAATGTTTTCTGTGGAGTGGCTGCTGCACTGTAGAAGGCTGACATTAGTGTGAGTCTATGCAAACCTGGTGTTGGTCAGCTGAAGACCCTCATGACCCACCTAATTGTCTTACTGTCAACTTAGTTGTGATTTCTGTCTAAATGTCCCTCCATTCCTGCCTAGATCCTTTTGAACAAGAGTCATCCTGAACTGGAACCAGTAGTCTACCTCACATTTTTCAGCCCTCCCCAGCTGCTCATATAGCATCCCTGCTCAGATGTTTTGGTATGGATCTGGCAACATCATATCACAATTATTTTTGTCATTCCTTCAGCTTCATTAACCTAATATCTGTCTATGAGCTGCTTTTCTGGGGGAGAATAAAAAAAAATTAAAAAAAAAGAAGAAAGAACATATTCAGTTAATATGTTACAAGAAAGATTTTTAAAACAACTCTCCTTTTCAGTAGAATAGCTATGCCATGTTTTCCTGGCCAAAAGTGTTGGCAGTACAAAAGTATTGACAGCTTAAGTTGAATAACTTTATTTTAAAATATTTGCATATATAACAATTATTTTCTTTAAAAATGATTGCATTCTACAGCCTATTTGCATGTAGATAAGTAAGACCAATAACGTTTTACGTTCACTGTCTTGTTCTTCAGAAACAGACTGAGCAGAACTAACAAAGAAAATTACAGTTAAAGAATTGTTTAAAGATCTATTACTTCCCAGCTGCAGCATCTCAATTAAAAAACTGTGTTTCTGTGAAGAGGCTTAACACCTACCCATGAGTCCAATGGAGATGCCAGGGGGACACAGGAGCAGTCACACAGTGATTTAGTGGGACATCAAGAGCTTGATCACAGAAAAGGGTGCTCAGCTACACTAGTCATAAGACTATGACTCCAGGCACAAAGAACATACCTCCACAGTAGTGTTCAGGGAAAAGAAATGTAGAAAGAAATTTGGAGATAAGTTTTGGTAGTCTTTCTGTACAAACACAGGGCTAGAAAAGAGATGCAATACTTTCACAGTATTTTCCTATAGGTTGCTGGTAAAACAATTACTAGAATACTGCTTTCAAACAAATAAAGATCCAAAAAAGTTATAGATTTATACTACAAAACCTTTTATAGATTTTATATCTTTTAAAAGATTGTTCTATTTAAATGACCAAAGATTAAAGGCCCCCTGATCACAATTTATAAATGCCAACTCTAGCTGTTGAATGTATAATGAAATTCAGTGACTGGAAGATGAAGCTAAACCATTTCAGGCCATAAATAATGCTCTCATTAGTTATCTGTGTACATATTAACTCTTGAAATAATCTGTCAAGGGTTGCCCATCACTAAAAAGAATTAAATTAACATGGGTTTTTTTTTATTTGGTAGACATGCTTTAATTCAGCAACATCTATTGAACTTGAAGCAAATTAAATAATGGATGTCCCTTGACCTGTGTTACTCAGAGGACTGAAGTAAATAATTTTAAGGCCTATATTAATCACTAAGTTGTTTAATTTATCCCATGAAAATAACAATGTCATAGCTTGGTCAGGTGAGTTAATCCTTATGTCTTGATTTGTTTATTCTAATCATATCCTTTGCAGGGGATACTTCATTCCTCCCACAGCCAGCAAAAACCCTAAAACAGACCACTGGGACACATCCTGGCCTCTAGATCATGTTGACACCTTTGTCAGCAAGCCTTCACAGAGGCCATGCTGGATCAGACTGGGACATTTTCACCAGCACTGTTGTCCAGAGGGATTACAGAGAAGGTGAAATTTTTTGGGGTTGTTACCATACCTGTTGAGAGATGTCCCATGACAGTTGCTTCTTTTAAAATGAATTGCAGTGCAGCCTGGAAACAATGTGGTCATTTTTCAAGGAAAGAGACATCTAAGTGTGCTTCTCATTACGTTCCCAGTCAGGAGTTCCAAAGCCTAATCATCCCTCTGTCTTTTTACTTGACTGGCAGTGATTCATTCACCTCCCTGGGACCATGTGTCAAATGACAAAAATCTGCTCTCTGGGGACTTCCAAGCATTAGGTACTGCTATGTATTGTGCTGCAACTTGAAGGTGCATTTCAGCATGTCACCCAGACCAGCACAGTGACTGGTCTTTCACCTCCATTGAGCTTAAGAAGAGAAGATGGAGGAAGGTGTATGATCTTATTGCAGCCTTCCAGTACCTAAAGGGAGCTTGCAAGACAGCTGGACAGGGACTTTTTACAGGTTAGATTAGATCCTAGGAATAAATTCTTTATTTTGAGGGTGGTGAGGCACTGGAACAAGTTTGTCTGAGAAGTTGTGTATGTCCTGTTGCTGAAAGTGTTCCAAGGCCAAGTTAGATGTGATTCTGAACAGCTTGGTTTAACAAAGAGTGTCCCTACCCATGGCAGAGGGAGTTAGAACTAGATGATCTTTAGGGTTGCTTCCAATATGATTTGATTCTGATTTCACCTGACCGTTTAATTATAGTTTGTCATTTTTTCTTTCCTTAGTTATTTGCTAACAGTCACTGGTCTTGCATCTGACATATATGAGCAATAAGAACTGTATATTTAGGGAAAAGGCTGTTGCAACTTGCTGCTAGTCAAATTATACACTATTTTACATTTGTTGTAATGTTAATTTCTTTTTTTTTCTTTGCCAGTTATATAACACTTTGGCCTAACTTAAGGTCTGTGGTATATGGATTTGGTCAAAGATTTCTCTTTTGTAAAGAAAACCCTTACACCACTTTTTCTACTATTAAAGGCTGGTGCTTTATGCATCTTTTGCATATGAAATCAATCACCACCCGTTCTGAAGAACCAGACAATGGACTCTCTTTCTCCAGCTCCGGACTGTGTCAGCTAAAAGGACCTGGCAGGTCTGCTGCTGGACACTCCCCTTCCATCCCAGCTGTTACCTAAGGTATTTGCAAAATTGTTTCTTCCCTACCTGGAGCTTACTGCAACAGGTCAGAAAAGGATTACTGGCCAAGGTAGCCCTGCTTACCTTGACAGGAGTATAAGCAGCTCAGGAACAGATTAGAAGGAGCAGTAAGCTGCAATATGAAGGGTGAGGGAGAGGTGGTCAGCGGAAGGCAACAGCTTCTGCTAGCACAGCCAGATGTTGCAGTGAACACGTGCAGCAGTCTTAGTTTTGCTTGATTTCTCATATAAAATAAGGAATGCGATAGAAAGTAGGATTTTCCGCTGGCAACTTCTACTTATCCCAATCTCATATGCATACCTCCCCCTTAATGCTGGATTTTAATTTGCCCATTGAGCCCTCTAAAAGCTCCCTTCTTTGTTCTTATTCACTTCCCACTCATTTCTAAAGACAGTGGCTGTGATCTTATTGTGAATTCTGTTATGCAGCAGTACCAATTAGTACTTGAACTTATTCCTATTACTTTGGAAGAAATTGAAAGTATTTTCTCGTTTTCATTCTTCAGGTCACTTTGTGAAAAATCCACCTTTTGTAATAGATGGTGGGTTTGTAAGTCACAATAACTCAAATCACAAACTTAATTTAACAAATTGAATTTATGTAATTTATGTAATTTGTTGCTATTGCCAGTGTAGTCACTTCTTTCATGCTGCTTCCAACTACCAGTTCCAGTTCTGTATTTAATACAAAATGGAGACTGGGGAATATGTATGAGGTAAAAAAGGAAGTGTATATCTGGATCCTTATGTTTGAGCTTCAGGCGAAGCTGTTGAAATATGGTTTTGATGACCAGATTTCCTCAGAAACCCGTAATTTGGAAGTACTCAGTATGTTTTTGGTTTGTTTGTTTTTGTTTATCCTCTTCAGCAGTGGTAATGATTAATCTGATTCTTTTAGCATACAGTTTTAAATCCAGACACTTCAGCAGAATGAAACTTTAACCTTAGCAAATGGAAATCTACTGCCTCGTTAGTGTAGAGTTATTTTCTGTTTGCTGAAGGGCTAAATGTTCAGTAAACTCTCCTACAATGATTTCATGAGTGCACCTGCTCTCTCCTTGGTTGTCATTTTGATTTTTGGTAGTGTAGGTAAATTTATATTTCATTTTATAGGGAAAAGTGAGCTACTCCTGCTAAAAGCCTTAAGGGAGGTTTCATTCTGTGCACCTATTTCACCCCTTTCTGTGAAAAACATTTCCCGAGGGACATTTTATTTCACAGAATATTCTGAGTTGGACAGGACTCACCAGGCTCATCGAGTCCAGCTCTGGAGTGAATGGCTCATATAGGGATTGAAGCCATGACCTTGATGTTGTTAGCACCATGTTCTAACCAACTGAGCTAATAACGAAATCTTTAATTACCTTAAGACCAAATCAGAAATAGAATTACTTGGCAGCTAAAATCTAGTTTCTGTTAATAGCCTATCCCCTGGAGGTGCTGGAACAGCAGAGATCCTGCACCTCTGACACTGTAAAAACTGTCTCCCTTTAACACAGGTGTTGACTCATTAACTCGTTTCTTTTGCCTTTGGTTTATTCTCTTTTTTTCCAGACATTAATTTCATTTGGAATGCTTATACATAAAGATGAGCCTGATGCATGGGAGTTTTGGTCTCCCAAATAACCAGAAAAAAACTAGGGCCATTGTTTTCTATAGCTTGTGTAAGCAGGTGTTACTTTTCTGTCAATTAATAAATACAGCAGCTTCAGTACAGACAGTCACCATTATAGGAAAAAAAATGTACTCTGATTACACTGAAGAGCTTTGCTATAACTCTCAATGGGGCTTTTCCACTATCAACATAATTGATTGCAAAATGATGTGTTGGAAGACACAAGAAGGCTAAGAATCAGTTAAATGTTCACAGAATGTGGATTCTTTTTTCAAGAACAAGAAAACCAGCTGACTTCACATTTAAGGAAGTTGTCGAGTTCTGTGGAAGTGAGAAGAGAGTATCTAGTAAGAAGTTAATCATTTCACTGAGGGCTGCTTTATTTAGGAGTCTATCCATGTGAAGCTCTAAATTTATGCAGAATATATTCTAAGTTTCCTTGTGCTGTATTTTCAAGTGCCTAAGCCTTCTGAAATAAAAGGATGGAACAATAACTAATACTCATCTCCAAGACACTGTACACATGTAGTGAACAAATATAGTGTGCTGTACCATCATAATTTCCAAAGGAAGGAGGGTGGGTATATAACTGGAGTCCCATTTAGCTTTCACACCACCAAAAACTGGCTCCTTTCATAGCCCACTGCTCACCAGCAGGGCCATCCACAGCATTACCCTTTGAACTTGACAAAATATTTACACATAGATTTAATAGATTACAGCCTCAGTCCACAAAGTCTTACTTATGCTTTTAACTGTGAGGAAACCCACTGAAATATTGATAAAGTTGGGTATCAACTTTTCTAAGAAAAAAGCTTGAAAAGCTTATTCATATTCTGAGTGGCTATTATGGATGGCAAAATGCAAGGCAAAGGAAACTTGTTTCCTGTAATTCTTCCATCTGAATTTCCTCTCATAACACGTTATTCCCACTGGTCTACTGCCATCCTTAGCAATCTGCAGAATGAGCTGGCCCTGTGCATGAATTTGGTGATGAGATGTTGAGTTTGAGCTATCTCTGGTAATTGATGGACCTGTAGCCAAACAGGACAGAGAACTCTTGTTTTGTGGTGCAGCCTTTCTTTTTATGGAGTACTAACCAGGAGTTTCTTTCTACTGATTTCTATTAAACTTTTCAGTTCATATTTACTTTTGATGAAACCAGCCAACCAGTTCAAAACACAATATAAAAATCTCTTGTGAGCTGATGTGCAAAGGATAAGATTATATAAAACCTTATTTCTTTAAAATTCTATGATTTGTTAATTGTGTGTTTTCCTCTAATTTTTCTTAAAATACTCTAAAGGCTACTACAATGGATTATACCCATAACCTGCTATGGTTTATTTCAGTGGAGTTTTGATTAAGCTTACAAGAAAGAGGAGAGGATAACTAGCAGAAAATTCTCTGACACGTGTTCCTTCTCACCCTTGAAATATATTCTTTTCCCTCTGTGGATATGACTTGTGAATGAAATGCCTAAAGTCTTACCTTTCACATTAAACTGTGTGATGAACTTACTGCAGAATGCAAGAGTCTGGAAATAGTGAAAAGGCCAGTTTACTCTTTACTGAAAGTGAAAATTCTGAAAGAATGGAATACAAAGAAATGGAGAAAGCCCACACAGGGCCTGACCACGAACTGGTATAAATCAGTTCAGTGGCCATGTGCTAGATGATGCTTTGTGCTTCAGCACACCACACCAGTAAATAGCAGACTGGTGAAAGCTCTAGGCTCATTTAACACTGACAGATTTGTGGCAGACATCAAATATTTGACTCCTGACCATTGCACATTAACCTAGCTTTGAGGAGAAAAGAGGTATTAGGAAGATTTTGCAGCACCACAGGCTTAGTTAAATGAAAATCTGTATTAAGGATTAAGAGATAACATAACTGCTGTTTACTAACATTAGTATGTGTAGAACTTATTTTTAGAAATTCATTAAGTAAATGGTAAGAATCTTCTTATTCTAAACAAATTTAAATAGACTATATTAAAAAAAAGAAAAAAAAAATTCCATCTTTTGCAGGTCTAGCGTAACCTGCCATAAAAGCAGCTTGTTCACAGCCGTTGTTTTAAACATACATTTCTTCCAACTATTCCTAGCAAATGTTGTAACAAAAATTATTTTCCTTTTCACTTCTAATATTAATTGTTGCTTTATACTCTTGTAATTGTTGCACGGCACCACAATTTGTGAAATAACTGAATATTTCCACATGGATCAGGCTGAAAACAAGAAAATAATTCATCACCTTCCATCTTCTTTGCTTCTTACAGACTGCTTATTTCAAGAAACCATTTAAGCTGTTCAGAATCTTCTTACTATGATGGATTTGCTGTCATTTTGCTGAAATCCCCAAAATTAAACTTGTCATATTACTGACTGAGGCCACAGAAATGTTCATCATTTCTGCCCACTGCTGCCACACAGTAATTGTATGGTCCTTAACTTCACCTCAGATAATTTTCACAGTAACTGTTTGTAGCTGTCTCCAGATACAAATGAAAGATGGAGTGAGATGATACCTGGGATCAAACCATTGCTAAAGACCCATTGGTAAGCCAGTCACTGGCTGCTCTCATTTGAAAAACATCATTTTACCTGCTGGTAAATCCCCTAGTTTCTATTCAGGTGAGACTACCTGAAGCTAAATAAAGCCCCAGAATGATAAGCATGTATTCCAGGAGACAGACACAGTATTTGCCTTTGATTCCCAAAGAGGCACTGTGTGAGAAATGAGAAAGAAGGACTAGACGTTCTAGGTCAACCTGAAACACCAGTTAAGACTAACCTTCATGACTACAGCTGTGAAGCAAGAGCTTAAATACTAAGGCAGAATAACTTGTTCCAGCAAACATTGTTAAGACATGTTGTTTGGTGAGGGAGGAATAAAAAGGTTCAACTGCAAACCTAGGATCTTATCATCACCTCGTGGTAGTTACCTGAAGCCAGCCAGAAGCAACTGAGGAACTTAAGTCCAGGACTGAATACAGTTGGTATTATTCTTACTTATTATTCCTATGCGGTAAAAGAAGGAGTCAGTGACACCAGTGATACTGGACACTAGAATGTGAAGATCCTCAGATAGGATCATAAAGAGGCATTGACCAGACAAAGGTAGTGAAAAGAAGAAGAAGAAGAAGAAAAAAAGATTAAATAAATTTAAGCAATGACTCAACAGACATGTTTATGGTGCACAGAATATAAAGGGAAGCTTGCAAAATGGAAAGAGACTAAGAAGTCTGTGGACTGAGACATGAACTTAAGGAGACAAAGAAGAGGTGAAGCTGCAATGACTTATTATTTGCAGGTTAACTGCAGAGCCAGCAGAAAAGAGAATTTGAGATTCAGATAAATTCATGACACAAATGGTTGGAGCAAGGAGAAAAGACCTTGAGAGTGTCATGTATTAAAATAGAAATAAATTAGGATTAGGAAAAAAAAAAAAGATAGCGTATTTTGCCTTAAATGGGATTAAAAGAATGAGAAGAGAAGAAATAGTGAAGGAATAATTGCCCAAAGGCTGTACTTAGTGAGGTCCAACTAAACAGTGGACAAGGAATAGCCAGATGTCACAGGTTCAGCATGGGAATGAGTAATGTCCTGAGCTATGTTGACATGTAACAGAGTTTTTGGAGTGAAATTGAAGTATCCAACACTCAACAGTGGTTGTATACCTCCAATATTTTCATGGAAGTTCACAAACAGAAATGGGAAATAACCTTGAGAGGGACTGAGTAAAGAATCTCCAGTTTTTCTGTGATCATTATCACTTCCATTATGTGGAAAGATTCAAGCAGGCAGAAACCAATGGTTTCATTGCTGTAATCTTCTCCATAGCTGGTAGCTCAAAGTGTGGATGCTCAGAAAATCCGAATTGTTTAAAATTTTGAAATATCAAGTGTTTCAAGGGAACTATTTTCACTATCTGTTCTGAAGCATAAGGAATAGATTAATTTATTTAAAATTGACTATAAGTGAAATACAAAAAGAGTTTGTGCAGATCTCCCAGTACTAAGGAAAGCATAGCAGTCTAGGTAGATGAATATTATGCAATGTAAAGACATTCTGAAACCATGGCACACATGAAAGCCTTGTAATACAGGTTTTCTAAAAGTCAAGTATAGTTCCTATTAGCTAAGAGGAAAAAGGCCTTAAACAAGCATGTTCAAAGTGCTCATTTTAACAATTGTGATTTGCATCTAGGAATACTGCATAAGTACTTGTTGGACAAGAATCAGAAGAACTTTGAGAGTGTGTAAACCATTGAAAAAAACCCAAGATTACACATTTGGAATTGCCACAGTATTCCTTGAGGCAGGCATGCAGTAAGCCTCCCACTTGAACCAAAGCTCTCACAATTAGCAGTAAAGCTCCCATAGATTTGAACTCAGATTGTAGATTAGTAGTTGGAGAAGGTGTAAATTTCGGTTTAAAAAGAGAATTCAAGAAGCATGTCACTGAAATACAGGACTACGTGACAGGTCAACCTAAATTGTGCATATATGCATGAATCAATGTCTATAAACATGCAAGCTTTTCAAAACTTTGGGAGCAGAGGGCTAAAACCTTTTGAGAAGTCAGTGAGTTCTTTGCTTTTGAATTAGAAGTAGACTTGTTATCCTCTATTAGGAAGATTCCCAGCTCAGGTTTTATTTATGTGACTTAGTTCAACATACACTGACTACAAGTGTTTGGTACACTGGAATTAAAAAATGAATGAAAATAACCTTAGGCAGTAACTTGAGTTCCTTCATATTCTACTTAGAGGATGACAAAGAGCTATAAAATTATCAGGGAATAGCCTCATCAGGTAGGCTTTCTTCCAGTCTCCATCCCTTTTCTTTTGCAACAGATAACTTCTGGCCCCACCATGCCATGTGTCCTGCAGAGAGAAAAATCCTCTCTGTTGCCACAGAATGGCTTATTGTGAACTTTTCTGCCAATACATGTCCAAGGCAAATGTTTACAGGACAAACAGTTTTCTGCAATGGATGGATTAATTTGATAGTAGGTTTGAAACTTCTTTCTCAACTTGGTCCTAAAACACATTACTCAACTCACTGCGAATGGCAATGGAAACACAAGTTAGCTGTATTCTGTATTCCCACCACATACACACAAAATCCTACTGTAGTCATCCTTCAGTCTCTGTAAACAGTAGGCTTCCCTCTCACTGAAGGTGTCACTGGTTGGCTTTGTGTCCCCCATACTCATCTCCTAACCTTTTAATGCTCTCACACCACCAAGAGGGAACTAGTCTGCCTCTGGAACCACAGGGAGCAGGAAAAGGTCTTGGGATCATGGCATTTTGGTTTGCAGAATAATGAAAACAAAAGTTTTAAAACTAATGACATTTTAAACTATCCTTATGTATCTGTGTATTTATAAATAAAACAAAGGAGCTACTGATTTGTTACTACAGGCAGTTTTTAATTATTGCTATGACACTAAGGTATTCAGGTTCACTGAACTAACTGGTACTTGTCTAAAGAGTTCCTGGAAATTGGGCGTGGGTCCGTTTGAAGCAGCAGTATGGTCAAAATTACCTTCTGAAGCCAACATACATACATATATGTATGTTACATGTATGTAACATACATATATTTTGGGAACAGTGTATCCTGAAATAATTTTCAATTCATAGCAGAGATGCAACCACTTGTTTCAAAGCAAAAGGCAGCCCCCATATGGTGGAGGATATATGCATGTAGACATACATACATATATTTTATTACATATATACATGGATCCCTGCCAAGAGGTGCTCTTTCTCTTCCAGTCATGATATTCTGAAGATGCTGAGAAAAATTGAGACAGTCCAGATAGGAAATTTAGCTTTGGATAGGGCATGCTCTAGCAGTCAGACAGAATGTCTGTAAAAGGGAGAACTGAACATGGCATAATGTGGAAGATGAGCTGCACTACAGGAAGAACTACTTTGAAACACCTGAGGTGATCATAATGAAACGCCTATGAAAATGCTGTTACTAAGTATGGTTGTAGTATCAGTAGAAGATTCAGAAAGTAGCACTGAACTATTTCAACATGGCTATGGCTGCCAGTAACTAAAAAATGTGATACTGCTTTGAGAAGTCAAGAAAGGCAGCAAAGACAAAGTCCATAAGAAAGACAACAGACAGTGATCTTGCTTTTGACATCATGGTCACAGTTCTTTAAATGTAAATAAAAAAATCTCCTTCCTTGACAACTTAAAGGAATTATTTAAAGACAGGTTGGCAAAGAATAAAATTGGGGAAAGCTAAAAACACATGCCCTTGGTAGATAAGTCCCATCATGTTGCTTGAGAGAGCAACTTCCTCCAACTTCTTCCCAGATTTTGCTTGATCAGCTTTATCATCCTTTCAGGTTTCCCAGGACAGCACCTCCTAGAAAACAGGGATTGATAAATGAATATCCACCATCAGCTAGGAATTACTTTTCAAGTGAGAACTCCTCCAGATTTTTCACTTCACATCTCTCAGGCCCTGTGGTCTGTTTTCCCCTTCAGTGTTAGTAAATGGCTCTAACCCAAGTGCTTTGCAACAAATTTACTCTCCCTTTTGTGAAAAAATGAATCCTCCTGTCTACAAGACCAATTTGACGGAACTTGCCGTTAGGATCCCTGTCACTCAGTTGTGCCTGCCGTACAAAATCAGTATTTTGGCCGAAATTTTTTGCCCAGCATTTACTGCTGAGCCTGGTCCTCCTGGTCCTCCTGAGGTTACTGGTAGGGAAGTGGCAGGTGTGCACCACCTGTGACTCAGCTCAGTGGCACACAGGTAGTGTCTGGGTGTGTAGACACTGAGCCCTGATGTCCCTTTGGGCTGTCTGCAGAGGAGCTCAGAGCAAAGGTGCCTCAAACCCAGCACATTAAGAGGTAGGTTTTGTCAATAGACTTTCCCAAGAAACAGGTGTTTCTGGCTGCCTGTATGTAAACTACTGAGGTGGCATACGAACAGATCATACTTTTCACAGAACTCATGTGTTGGAGTCAGTAAGCCAGGAATCTCTCTGAATTCTTCAGAGAGAAATCAGAGTGCAGGGATTTAATTAAAACCTTTGGATGGATTGAAGTATGTTAAGCCACTCACACATAAAGTAGAGGTGTAAGTTTAAGTTTTAATATAAGCAAGCAAATAAGTAAGTAAAATCAATTTTAAGTACGTTTAGTGAGAAAAAGGTCTTAGATGCCAGAGTAGAAGTGCGAGTTCTAGTGAAGGTTGAAAAACATAGTCTTAGATACTGGTGTATCCGTGGAGACTCCAGGAACAGAGTTTTAGACATAATAAAACCGTATTAAGAATATTGCTTACATTTTTCAGATAGAACAAAATAGACCATATGCGTAGTTTATATGTAACCTGGCGTGCTAAGAAACTAGAATTCTAATAGGTTAAGAAGTAGCGATCTGAGTTTGTGTCTTAGCTTGTTGGGAAGTTTCTATATAAGAATATGCATTAGGGAGAGCTGGTGCTTTTTGCCATTTGCTTTAGCCATTTGCTTTTGTTCCTGCTCCCTTGCCACCATCATCAACACCCAAGAAGAAAATAGGAGCTGCAGCTTCACTGGCCCTGTTGGGACCTCTAGCAGCAGCTTCTGCTTCTATTTGGGACTCTATACCAAAACTTAGCATGAACTTTAGCATCTGTGACTTTTGCTTTGAGACTGATGTGCTTCTGCAATAAACAACTTTATAGCAACTATTAGCTGCTTGGCTCCTTAAAGAAGACAACCTGACAAGCTAGTGCCTAGAGTACTGGAGTTTTAACCCCACACTCATGGGTCTGCCACAGACCCTGGTATCACATTAGCAATTAAAAGCAAATGCACAAAACCCCTGCTGACCAGTTATTCAGTTATGGTGTCAGGACCCAGTTTTCCACAGGGAATGGCAGCACTTCCCTCTCCCCGCCTGGAAATAAAGAACCTGTCAGACTGTCAATGCAGATTTTCCAGCTCTGGTCTCTCATCATAGGTAGACTCAGGTTAGGATTTCAGCTGCTCTAGGCCAATCTTCCATGTGACAGAAGTTGTTGCTTGGTTTTATTTGTTTTTTTTTGGTCGCTCTTTTTGAGGAATCACTTGATCTGTTGTGGGACTGAGAGTTTCCCTGGCAAAATTCAGAGTCCCTGCCAGTCACTCCTATTGAAGACCAAATACACCGCGGGTGCGGGACTGTCACACAGCCGAGGAAGCCTCCCGGGGTAGTTTCAGTAACCTCGGGAGAGTCAGCCTGAGTCACTGGGATGACAACATCAATTGTCATATACGAAGAGAATCATGTACCAGAACATCGTGACATCCATTTAATAACGTGCTGTCTTTAATGAAACGGGATAATTACAGCTAAATGTACTGGCTATGCCACCACTGATATTTCTTTTTTGCTATCAGTCTCGCTGAGCAGGCACCTCTCGAGTGTTATCCTCCCAGCAGCAGCGATGCCAGCGCTGCGCACAGGCACAGAAAGGCACCTTGTAAACAAGGCTCCCCCCGCCCGCGTGGTACAGCCGCGCCTCCCTCCCCCCATCCCACGGCGCCCTGTGGTTGGTGCTGACGGCGGCGCATGCGCACAGGGCGCTCGGCGGCTGCGGGCGGTGCTGTGGGACCGCAGGGTCGAGCCGGGGCTTCCCCAGGCGGGCTGGGCCGGGCCAGGCCGGGCCGGACGCTCCTGGGGGACCGGGGAGGGCAGTCCCGCAGCCGGGAAGGGCCGTCCCGCCATTGCGGGCAGCGCTGTGGGTGAGGAGCGGGATTTGTGCGTCGGGGCCGGTGTGCGTGCGGGGATCAGCGGCCCCGGGGGCGGGGGAGGGTTGCTGGAGATATCGGTGCCGTGTCTGTGCGGGGGCGGAGGGGCTGTCGCGGCACTGTTAGAGCCAGGACTTGCGGTTAGTGGGTCGTGCTGTTCAGGGCCTGGTCGTGCCGTGGGATTGCTGTATTTTGCCCTGGTTTTCCTCGGAGAGATGAGGGCGGAGGGTAGCTGGGACTTCCAGTCAGTCTTGCCAGGTGTAATGCCGTGGAGTGGGCGAAGGGCCTTCGGGGCTCCCGGTCCGTCCCCCGCCTTGGAGCGGGGCACTTGCGAGCAAAGGGCAGGGCGAGTGGGTGCCCCACGGCTTCCACCACGGGGAGCAGCGGTGGCATTTGCTGCCTGCTGAAGCAAGGCGGGAGGGAGCTCCTCGCCGGGCGCTCTGCCCTCGGTGGGCTTGGTGGCCTTTTCACTTGCGTTCACTCGACTCCCAAACGCACAGTGATGGATGTTAAGCATTCACAGGTTGCGGCGGGTGTGGTGGTCGTGCTTATATCACCTATATGGTTCGTAAGACGAGCTGGAGTTGGAAAAATTTCAGTGTTATCTGACTTATCCCTCCCCACAAGCCTTTGTTTTTGGACTACAGTGTGTTCAGGAAGTTTCGGACAACTCGAGGCACTTAATGCTGGGCTATTCAGCTAATTAGACTGATGTTGCCAATAATATGTAATAATGTTGCTTGTCTGCATTCCACACTCTTTATCCATTTTTGATTTTTTTTTTTTTAAGTGGCTTAATGGTCAGAAACTGATTGCAGAGTCTTGTTTTGAACCATGATCACTGCCAGCCCCTTTTTGGTGTAAGTTTTGCATTAGTTTCCTGTAGTTTTATGTCCTGGATCTGTGTTTGAGATTCTGAATTGCACCCAAAGCTGTAGCAAATGCGGGAAAAGCAGGGGAGTAGGATAATAACTGGGCAGTGCTGTTGAAATAAAAGTTGCATGAGTAACAAAACAGGATTTGCTTCTTGTGTTTTCTCTTCCCCTTTCTTGCCTTCATACTTGACCCTCTTCTGTTTTTGTATCAGTGCATTACTTTGTACTAGTAGGGACTTCACAGGACTGTTGTAAATCCTGTTGTTTAAGTTTTTTTTTACTGTGTACCTGTCTTTGGGATGATTGTGGCTAATGTCAACAGGACCAAAGTCATAACTGCAGTGGATGTGAGCCCTCTATGGTTTAGAATCTATATGTGTGGAAATACTTAAAAATTCACTAAATTTTTTTCTCCTTGTTCCAGATGGAAGAGTTCATGCTTACTGGTTTGCATAATAGCAGAGGCTAAATAGGCATGGAGGAGACTGTAGTGGGGATGAAAAGTGTCAAAAGAGAAGAAATGAATCCTACAAATGATGATCCGGTGTTTGGGACCATTTTTGACTGGGACTATCTCTTATGGGAAATTCGTTTGACATTTTTAGCTGCTGGTTTTTTAATCTACTTGGGAGTATTTCTTCTGTCTCACTGGTTGTCTTCTTGGAGAAGTACCACTTACCGTGCCTTGTATGCAAAGGAGAAGGTGTTTTGGAATATGGCAGTCACACGTGGTGTGTTTGGACTTCAGAGTTGTGTTGCTGGGTTATGGGCTTTGCTCATAGATCCCGTTTTTCATGCTGACAAAGTCTATTCACAGCAAAAGTGGAGTTGGTTTAACTGTTTAATAGCAGCTGGATTTTTCTTACTTGAAAATGTAGCAGTTCATGTGTCCAACATTATTTTTAGAACATTTGATGTTTTCTTGGTAATTCATCATTTGCTTGCTTTTGGTGGCTTGGCTGGTTTAGTAATTAATGTGAAATCTGGACATTATCTGCCTTTGATGGGAATGTTGCTGGAGATGAGTACTCCCTCAACATGCATTTCCTGGATGCTTCTGAAGGTAAGAATGTGATAATTTTGAGATTATGTTTGTAACAGTATTCATGCATTTCACTTGTCCATAGATAATCTCTGTAGTTTGTTTGGATAGTTTTTCATCAAAACTGCATTTATCCAGCTGATACCTGTGTTATTGTCATACCTGCTTTTGTCATGATGGCACCTGTGCAGGCCTCCAAGTAGTGTGGTGCTGTGTGTAAGTGCACAGTGGGACGGTGTAGATCCATACCAAGTTTGGGATGCCCTATTGGAGTAACATTGTGGAGTAACATTGCATGCACTGTGAGGAAAACATGCCTGAGAGTGTGTGTATATGAAGGCTGGATATTGGCATTAGTTCTACAAATTCTTCAGTTCCTTATCTTGAAGTAGCAATCTCACTTCTGCAAACTTTGTGTTCTTATTTTTCTAGGCTGGCTGTGCTAACACCTTTTTCTGGAAGGCAAACCAGTGGGTGATGATCCATCTGTTTCACTGCCGCATGATTCTTACCTACCACATGTGGTGGGTGTGTATTTTCAACTGGAATTCTATTGTAGAAAATCTGGGACTACTTCACTTTATTGTTTTATTCTCGGGATTATTTGCTGTTACACTAATACTTAACCCATACTGGACATACAAAAAAACTCAGCAACTCCTCAACCCAACTGACTGGAACTTTGAAAATAAAGCAGTGGAAAATGGAAAATTAAATGGTGAAACACATCAAAAGAAGAGGATATAGCACTGAAACAAAAAGTTTCCCGGCAGGGTATTAGAAGAATACAATGCAAACTCATTCTTTGCACGTGAACTAGAAGATTTTGCAAGAAGCTCATTGATACAGTGACTCCTTGCTGGTAGTACTCTATGCATCACAAGTATTGAAAAGCATTGTTTATGTTTCTTATGTGCATACATATAAGAACTTCAATCCTCATTATGAATTACACCAATAATTTGTCACGTTGGACAGTATTTCATAATTTAGCAGTGATATGCTCCCTAATGGCATGTTTTTTCCCCCAATACTTCAAAGTAGCTTTACAGTAAATCATTTATTAAGCTCAGCGTGAATCAAGTTTAACTTGAATCCTGTTTCACATATGATGGAGATACTGATACTGAAAATTATGTTAAATTGTTTATTAAGATCAATTATGATCCAAGTTAGGTATGCATGGGTACCTAATTCCTGTGTGCCAGTGAATCATTCCAAGTGGCAGAACTGGTCAGTATTCAGGTAGAATGCAGTCATGGCCCGCATTTGCGTTTTGTTGCTGGTTGGTTTGTGGGTTTGGGGTTTTTTGGGTATTTGTTTTTTTTTTTCTTTTTTTAAGTGCACTTCGAACAGGAAAATAATTGTTTGAGAGTTTGCTGTCAAAGCTGTAGTTTTCAGGTTGCCCTCAGTATGGAAGGAACTCATACCCTTCAAAACCATGCATGTGGAGATCCATATGAGTGGTCTGGTAGGTCATCATAGTGGCCCCTTCTGGACTTGAAACCAATGAAGTACAAGTGGCAACACCAGAAGGTGACTCTGTATCATCCTTGAAAAAAACGCTGCATGATAAGTAAAATTACTTTGTTTGTAAGTCCCACATGAGGGATCATGTAATTAGTTCCTCTAGTACTTCTGCTGTGGCTCCTCTTATTTTTGTCAATGCGCTTAGGTTTTTTTTAGATGGTTTCAGAATCCAAGGTGACTTCTCTATGGAGGAAAGCCCATATCACCTCTTGTAGGAATTTGATTGTTTTAATATTTTTATTTAACTTTAAAGAGCATACCATGAGACACTAAGAGTCCTTTGCACTTTATCTGCCACATGACAAAAACCTTTCCTTGACCTGAGAAACTGGGTTGCTCTTTAGATAGGGAGTAATGGTGATGGATATTCTCCCACTAATATTGGTTTGATGGTTCCTGGGTGAAATGTTGGGAAGTGGATGGAGGGATAAAGATCACAACAGAAGAGAGTGACGCCTAGTGGCAGGAGGATGACAGGGTATTATTTTTGGTGCTTGGAACAAATGAGTTTTTTTAAAAATGGTTAATTGGAACTCTGTGTGACATGACTGCTACACAGATTTATTTCCCAAAGCATTAAGACTGGGCGAGCCCAAGCTGTGAAGAATTTTAGATTAAGCCATGAATTAGAGACTTTGTGGACTGATCTGTGGTGGAGCATATTTTTTAAAATGACTGAGGGAAGCACTCTTTGGTGTAAACAGCTCCATTTTATTAATTTTTGGTGAGAATGTCTTTGATTTGTTCTGAGTGAATGGAGTAGTTGGGTTGCTGTGTTCCATAATTCACTGGATGTGAGCACAGAGTTGAATTGCTGTTCTGTAATGGGGAGGAAGCTTCTTACTTCAGGTCACAAATAGATAGCCAGATCCTGTTGTTAATGGTGAAGTGGTGAGTGAACTGAAATTGCCCATTCACAACCAGGCTGAGAGGGTTACAGTAATTTTACACGGTAACTCTGTCTGTTATTGTGCTGCTATTTAATAGACAAAATCTAAATTTGAAGCTACCTTCTTATTTCTAAGCTGGGCAGAATGAAGTTGCAGTGTTGTCTGCCTGGGCACCATCCTATAGTAAAAAGGGTTCTCAAAAGTTTGAAATAGTGTACCTGTTTTGAGGAGTTGTATGTGGGAGAGTAATGTTAAAAGTACTTTGGAAGAAACCAGAGGGATGAATTCCCTTGCTATGGAACCAGAAAATATGATCTGAATGCATATCTTGCAGAGTCCAAACCTCACTTGCAGGAATTCTGGGGAGAAAAGCAGAGAAGAAATCATCAGGTATCAGAATGATGGTGTACACTATGAAGCTTAAAACTTGAAGGTTTAGATTCGATAAAACAAGGTAATAATTGTTGAAATACCAGCTACAGAATTCTGAAGAATCCTAACAGAAAATGGAAACATCAGAAAAAATTTGGGATGAGTGTGTAATTCTTACAGTGGCTGGCCAAAGAATGTGAAGCTCCTGTGTGCTAAAAAAAAAATATGCAGGGGTGGGGGGTTAGTAGTGAAATGAGACTGAAAAAAGACAGGTAGGAATTTATGTCATAGCATCAGATGTCTATAAAGTTTAATATTTTATATTATTAATTTGTATAACTTTATTAATTAAATTTTAAATCTTTCATTAAAATTACGTTTATATCATCATAATGCAGTCTTTCTAGTTTTCATCCTAGTGTGAGTTTTTTCACAAAAAGACTGTTAGGGTTTGCATGTCTTAACTATGTAGTGAATATATAGAGCCCCTGTTAACCTAAACACTGGTAGACCTGCTAGATCAAGAAAGCTATGCAGTAAAGCAAATAACAGCACTTAATTTATTTCTGTTGGTTTAGGAGTACTTTACAGTCCAGCTAGAAATACAACACAACAAAAATACAGACCTTTCTTCTTCATCTTCTTCATGGCTTAGTGTTTATGTTACCAGTTCTGTTACACAAAGCCTCTTTTTTACACTTGAGTATTAAGGGACCTTTTATATGGGCATGTAGTGATAGGACAAGAATAATGGCTTTAAACTAAAAGAGGGGAGAGCTAGATTATATTAGGAATAAATTGTTCCTTATGAGGGTGGTGAGGCACTGGAACAGGCTTCCCAGAGAAGTTGTGGATACCCTATCCCTGGAAGTGTTCAAGGCGAGGTGGGATGGGGCTTTGAACAACCTGATGTAGTGGAAGGTGCCCCTGCCTACAGCAGGAAGGTTGGAACTGGATAATCTGTAAAGTCTCTTCCAATCCCAGACTTCTGGGATTCTTCATTGTCTATTGACTTCTCCCTTTAGGAGGATTTGCTGGTTTATTATTGTGGAAGTCACATTGCTCTGAAACAAGTCTGAAAAAGTTCTTGAACGGAGGGTTTTGGTGTTTATTTACCCTTATAACTAAGTTCTCCTTTTCAGCCCAAAAGTAGAGTAGCCATCTCTTGTTTGTAAATTTTGTTGAAATGAAATTAATCCCAGTCTTGTTGGACCTTATATAGCCTCATTCACAATCCCATGTAGAAAAATTCAGTCAGCTTCAGTAGTGGCTGGATTGAGTCACAGGGTATGATGCTGTGGATTTGGAAAACTTGCATAACATGATTTTGAGTGAATTACTTGTTTGCCAGGGTGATTGCTAGGGACTTGGCACCGCTTTCTTGTTCAACAAGAAAAAACCCAAACAAGAACCAGCAAACTGTGGTGGGAATAATGATGTTCAGTTGTTTTGGTTCGGTTTTTTTTTAAAGAAAAATGTCTGATCTGAGACACTTTATCCAGTCATCTAGTTCTTACTGTCTTCATACAACATTCCTAAATCAGAGTTTGTGTTTGCCTCCATTTCTATCCAATGTTTTTGTCCAAAACTTAGCATTGTTTTGGAACCCCTGAACCCACAATTTTAAAAAAAAATTTATTCTTACTTGTGGTACTGGTCATGATCTTGGAGGAGTCATATTACTACTGCATTGTTTTTGTCTAATAGTTTTCAATACATCCTGTCAGGCCCATCTTCCACTAAATATTCATGTCCAAATCTTTCAGAGTGTTTTTGTGTTTTCCTGATAAACATGCATTAAATACTAATGTGATAGGCAGTTGTAAGAAACCTTTAATCTCAGGGAGACTCTCCCTTAAAGTGAATTTAAAACTGTTAAGCAAACTCAAGTCTGCTTTTGTACAATATAACGTTTGTTGGAAAACATCTTTACACTGTACATAAATAAAAGTATTTTATTGAATAGCTGTCTATCATGAGTTTTATTTGCTAATTAAAATAATGCCTGTTCTTTTTTTACTTGCTATTTGTAGCTTAAACAGTTTTTGCAGTGCATGCACTAAAGTGATTTATTTTGAAATGTTAAACTTGACAAAGGTAATGTCATATTCATGGAAATAGCTATAAAATCTTGTAAACCAAAGTCCCTTCACCAGCATTTCGTGTGTTACTCCCACAAACATGTTTAGAACACTAGAAGCTGTGCCATCAGTAAGTATTAAAAACAGTTAAAAAACATCTCTTGGGAATGACCGTTCTGGCTTGTGTATTTGAAGTGTGTGGTCCATTTTTGCATTTGGCTCTGACTGTGAAGACACTTTATTTGGTACCACATGATGCTTCATCGTTTAGTATAAGCTACCATAAATAAACAACAGAAACAACAAACATAAAGACTAAAAACTTACCCTGTTGCAAAATAGTAAAATACAGTTCTGATCATTTCTTTCAGGATGTTTTTCAGGAATTAATTCTTGATGCTTTTTAGATTAGTGAGTCAAAGGAACACAGCATCATTACTGGCATTTTAATTATTATAAGAATGCACAGTGCAAGCAACTGGTTGGCTGCATCTGCAGTGAAGTCCCCAAGACTAATTGAAGCAGAAGCAAGACATTAATGTGTACAGCTCTACTAACTGTGAGATGTGTGTGGGTACAGATTGGGATGAGAAAAACAATGTATAATAGTGTTTGTATGAATACAGTCCCTTTTTAAAATTTTCTTTTTGGGTTTTTTTTTTGGTAGATGATCTATAAAATGAATTTAAATGTCATTGTTTTGCTATTTAGGTGTTTCAATTAATAGATAAATACATTTTACTTGGTAATGTTAAACATATTCTCAGAAAAAATATTGGAGCAGACTTGTGCCAACAATGTTATACAGCAGTTACAGTCTTTTGGTCTTGTGTCATTCCACTGTTACTTAAATTGGAACCAAAAAAATGCAAGCAGTGGTCATTGATGAAGTAAGCTATGCCTGCTGATGTAGTTGTCAACCCCCAGATCTGTTTCCAGTGTTGGAGGAGACATTTCATGCAGTGCATCTGATTGCCTAATTAACATGTTCTGCTAGTGGTGGTGCCACAGAGCAGGGACAAATATGTTGCAGCACATTTTGCCTTCCTCTTGTCCCTAAGTTGAAGACTGGTGAGTGGGATGGAATGATGATGATACAGCAAACCTGCAAGGCCATAGCAGACCTCATTCATAGTTCAAGGTGGCAGGCAGGCCAAGCTTGGAAGGAGAGGGGTCTGCTCACCCATCCACAAATTAGAAAGCAAGGAAATTGGCTGTGCCATTGCTTTCTGCTATTGTGTGTTCTGAGAGACAGTTCGGGTCGCTTCCGAGTCCTTAGGAATATGACCTAAGGAGAGAGAGAGTGGAAATTTAATACTAGCTTTGTCAGATGCATTACTTCTGATCTGAAATTTTTATTTCCTTGTATGATTGTAGCTGCCTCTGCTCCTTTGACTTCTTGGCTCACATTAGTGTGCTGTATAAGCTGACAGTGTTTTTCATCACTGTGTCCTCTGTAAAGAATTGTGAGGTTTTAGTACTGGTAATTGATTCTGGCAGCTCTAGGTATTTGCTTGGATTTATATATTGATACATACATCTGCAACTTCCTTCTCTTGCCTTGCTGCTTCTACTACTAAAAGCAGCTTACTGGATAAATACTGCATTTTGTTACTGAAGTTGTGCTCATTCAAGTTTAAGCATGGGGCTTGCAACAAGAAGGGGACAAAATATACCTGATAAAGGACTAATTTCGTAGAAGGTAGAGGGTTGACTTTCCTATATTTCTGAACCTTGCAGTTCTGTCAGGATCTTTTAAGTGTAAATCAAGGTGATAACTATGATACCTTGAAAAACAAAGCCATGCAGACAGACTACAAAAGTACATAGAGTACTTTGCATGGAGCTTTGCATAGAGTAGGCATATAGCATGTGACAAGAGCTTGTTCATCTTGTTTTGTGGGTCGTATTTACAGGAAGAAAGTGTATCCTGGAAAGCAGCAGCAGCCTTCTTTCCTAAGGAGTCATTAAGAATTTAAAAAAGCTAGGAGGCTTTGGGATGAGGTCGATGGAACTGGTTGTTACACTGTATACTGCTGACCACGTTGTGGTTACATATTGAATATGTAGATTTTTCTGATGGTTTAAGTATTACTTTTTCTCTCAGCATCATATTGAGTGTTACTGTGACATTGGTTGAGGCTAAGTTTAAAAACTTTTTAGGGCATCAAAATTGCTAAGCGATACATTGCCCAAGGCTGAAAGAGCCGAAGGTCTGTTCTAATTTAAAGTAATTTATTCTTGTATCATCACTACCTTTTTATCTTACATAATTATTTTTCACCCCTGGAGACTCTTTTGCATATTCATGAGTACAACTCAATCTGTTCTTTTGTTTTCCCAGCCATCCTAATACTTCTTGTTTGTCACTTTTCCCACTTGAATTCCTTTTTATTACATGTTGGTAGCTTAGAGTTGTGCATAGTATTTGATATAAAGTCTTCTCAGTATCTTGTATTACACCAGTACCTCGTTCCCTCCCCTGGGAACAGTTCTGCTCCAGCCAAGGGCTGCATTTGTCTTTCAGGGTTGCATGGCCTCAGTGCTTTGTGGTGCTTCTGAGAGGAAATTCACTCAAGTTTTTCCCTTTATCAGCTTCAGGATGAAGAAGAGCCGTCAGAGAAAAGTGAAATAACTGAAAGTAGGAATGTAGTGTTATAGAAACAACTTGTGCATAAGGCTGTCAAGGATGTGGGTGTCCAGGCCGCGGCAGCAGCGGCAGCTCCGTGAGGGGAGGCCGGGGCTGCCCCAGCCGGACACAGCCGGATCCGGCCGGATCCATCTGGATCCAACCAGCCACCACAGGGCACGGCTGAGCCACGGCCGGGGCGGGGGCATCATCCGGGAAATGTACGTAAAGAAGGGCAAAAATGCTGCACAAGAGTGAGGAGAACAATGTGAGAGAAATGGCTCTGCGAGCACCAAGTTCAGTGCAGAAGGAGGGGGAGAAGCTGCTCCAGGGCACCAGAGCAGAGATTCACCTGCAGCCCATGGAGGAACCCTTGAAGGAGCAGGTTTATCCTGAAGGACTGCAGCCTGTGGGAAACACCCACACTAAAGCAGAGGAGAAACGAGAGGAGCTGTCATTGACTGACCACAGCCCTGGTTCCCACCGCACTGTGCCCGTCAGGGTGAAGGAGGCCAAGGAGTTGGAAATGGAGTGATGTTGAGCCTGGTGAGAAGGAAGAACAGAGGGGGTTGGGTCTTTTTACTTTTATCCCATTTATAACTGGCAAAAAATGAATTTGCCCCAAGTTGAGTTTGTTTGGCCCATGACAGTCGTTGCTAAGGGATCTTCTTGTCTTCATTTTGATCTACAAGATTTCCATCTTATTTTCTCCCACAATCCTGCTGATGAGAGAATGAGAGAGCAGCTGGGTGAAGGTTTGGCCAAGGTAAACCCATCACAAGAAGTTATGGCATCAGCTGTACTATCACTTATGTACCACCTATGACAATAAGAGCTCTGCTCTTGAGAAATAATAAAATATAGGAAAATTTATATCTAGTCTGTGTAAATTGCCAGTCTGAGAATTTGACTTGCAAATACTCCTCATAAAAGAAGGAAAAGAGTGAAATGAAATGCATTAATGGAAGAAGTTCTAGTGCTGGTAAAAGATCACAATATTATAAAATTCAATTATAATTGAATTTTAAAATTCAGTTGTCAGATTAACCTGTACTGGTGTGCTCAGAACCGAGGAACTGTCTCCCAGTAGTGGTGCTGGTGCTTCGAGAAGATGTGGAAGACGAGTCAGCAGTAAGAATCAAAGCAGAATGTGAATAAACAGTGTTTTGATAAATCCAAATGTTATTTTTGATGTAATAGTCTGAATTTAGGAAAACTGTGGTTTGCTTTTATTTTTTTAAATATCTGTTGTATATATTATGTATAAAAATAAATAAAAAAAAAAATATTGCCGCTCAGGTCTGGTTTGGTAAGGAAAGTATAGGGGACTTGTAACTTTAAAGGCTCCAGCATGTGTTCTGCAGATGCTCGAGTTAAGCAAGCTCATTGGATGTCCTGGCTTGGAGTGGTTTCTGAGGGATTACAGTAAGCAGATGATATTCTGTCTTCATGGGGATACAACTGGGAACAACAATTTCCAGTGGATGAGTACTCCCTAGGAAAAAGTGCCAGCTACATCAGCTGTTAAATGGAAGAATCTGAGAAAACTGGGCTTTGCTGGGGAACTTGATAACCCAAGTTTTAGTTGTTCTGTTCAGATTTCATGCGGTATTTCGGAAAGCACATTATTGGAATGATATCTTATATTTTAGGTGTCATAAATTTAGGCATTCAACCATGCCAATTTCTATGGAGGGAGAAAAAAGGCATCCCATCTTCATGGCATTGTGCCACAGGGGGCCAGGACACTGGCCAGGGCTGGTGGTGTACTAAAGATACCTGGAGCATGAGCTGCAGTGGGTGGATGGTGTAGATGTGTGGTGAAGATGTGTGAGGTAGATGATCTATGTGCAGTAGCTTGGAGGCAAAGTATCTTTGCTGAAGCTCCAGTAATCAGAAATGAAAATAAATTTTGGTGAGGTCTCATGCAAGTATCATCAGTAAAACCAATTTAAACATCAGCTTCTTGGAATCTGGTAGTAAAAAGCATTATGTTAACAGTGGAAACAGCCATTATCTGTACTCTAATTATCAACAACGATTAACAATAGGTGGATACATAATGAATTTATGATTGCAATGATTAGGGTGCTAATTATTACTCCTAATAGGCTGCTGTCTTATAAAATAGTAGGAAAGTGCAAGTTATTTTGAAAGTTAATTTTTCTTTTTTATAAACTCATAAAATTTTATAATATAGAATAATATAAAAACTTATTAGATCAACTGATCTGCTATTGTTGGATTTGTCCAACCAAGTTTCCACAGAAACCTTTTCTTGGAATGTACGTATGGTCACCAGAATCAAAAGAAGGAGTTGTCAAAGATCAAAAGGGTTCACAAAAAGACTTACAGAAGGATTTCAATTTTGTCTAAGATAATTGTGAAAGGTAAGATAATCTGTGAAAGGTAATTATGAAAGGAAGAATTTAATGCACATAGATTGTGAGATAAGTGTCAAAAGGAGAGGGATATTGCTAGTAAATTGTATTTTTTTATTACAGAATCAAGGTAGTTGTACTTGGTCTGGGTATGTGTCTGTTTTTTGACGTGGCTTCTAATGATATGTAATTATTGAACAGTTTGCCAGAGATTGATTCCCCACCATTTCACCTCCTGAAATGATAGCTTGGTGTGAAATGCAACATATTTTAAAAATTACAAAAACAACAGGATAAAATGGTCTCTGATGGAACTGAGTGGTGCCTGATATGAACTGAACATCATAATGGTATTCCTGGCCTTAACTTTTACTATGGCCCAATTTTCTTGTTTGTTTTCTTACATAGAACTTATAGAGTTATGTGAAAGCTATTTTGAGGCAATGCCATAATGAACTGCACTAAAAAGAAATAAGGTTGTGAAAACAGAAACATTTTTTGAAAGGAAAAAGTTTAAAAAAATTTGTGATTCACACTGTATGAATCCACACAAAGACGTGGATAGTTGTGAATCTGTGTTGTTAAAATACAGACCAAGGAAAAATGTAGGGAAAAGGCAGATTAATCAAACGTCAAATGCCACCATTTTCTAGTAACATTGTCCTATAATGATAATGAATTTACTACTTACTGAGTGTATTTTATTACTCACTGTATAATGAGTTTACTTAAATAGGCAAGGATCACTGCTGGATGACGCATGGATCTTTGAACAGCATTTAGCTCGAAGATTTCATTCTTAAAAGTGGTTCAAAGATTTCAGATATTACTTAACAGTATTAAACAGTTGTAATGTCATAATTTATTTAAGAATTTATAATGTACTTACGAGCATTTATTTTTATTGAAGTGTGACAGATGTGTACGTGGATATATTGTAAGGTACACATTTGCAAAATGATTGCATCTTGCAAAGGTTTTCTGTATTTTAACTAAGTGGCACGGTCAGTCCTGAATGTACACGTGGTTGGTGTTACTCTCAGGACAAGCATTCCATGCTTGGCTGTGTGGTTGGCTTGGTCAGTGCGGGTCTGCAGCGATGCTCGCTGTGAGGACTGTCACGCAAGAAGAATGCGAACAGCAAAAATGATCGGTATGAGGTGCCAGCGTCTCTAGATAGCATTTAATTTGAAAACTATAACTGGATTTTAAGTTATAAATGAGATTAGAACCCAAAATAGTGCCGTGGCCCAGCGTGTACCCTGGCGTGTTCAGGAGCTATTCGTGAGCAGGAGGCTGAGTGTGCCGAGTTGTCCAGCCCGAGACCGGGTGCCCTCCCGGTCACCGCAGCCGGGGACTCCGCTCTCCGCCCGTTGCGCGGACGCCTCGCGGGGCTGGCCCCGCCAGCAGGGCCCCGGGGCGAGCGGCGGGATGTGCTCCGGCCCCGGGGCGGTGTCACGGGAGGCGCCAGGAATGCGGCGGGTCCGGGGGGACGCGAGGTGCTCAGCCCGGCCCGACCGGCGGGGCCGGCTGCGACCCAACGGGGGCGGGCGCCGGGAGCGGCGCTGACGGCAGCGGCGGCCGCAGCGAGGCGGGGCCGGGCCGGGCCGGGCCGGGCGGCTGCCGCCGGCGCTCAGGAGCTCCGCCCGGCGGCCAGTGCGAGCTCGGCGGTGAGTGACGTGTCCTGGCAGCGGGGCTGCCGCCGGGGCTCCGGCGGAGCGGGGCGGAGCGGAGCGGAGCGGGCCGTGCCGGGCGGCGGCCGCCTCGCAGCGTTTGGCGGCGGCTCCGGCCGCGGCGGCGGAGGTGGGTGTTCGCTTGGCGCCGGGGTCTTGCTCCGGTGCTGTCGCGGAAAGTTTGGTTCTAGGAGGGTGGGCTCGATGTTTGGTGCGGAGACGCCCTTCAGGGGCGGGGGCTGCCTCGCTGGGGCCCGGGGCCGCAGCCGCTGGACACTGCCGCGGGCGAGGAGGGGGAGACGCGTGGGGTGAGATTGTCAATAAATGGGTTTCGCCCGAGCGAGGTGGGTCACTGAAGCGAGGGTGCGAGGGGTCCGTCAAGTGCCTTGGCCAAACTTCTCGCTGTTGAACTGAGGTGAAGTTTCTTCCGCGAGGTTTTCGCGGGGTGTTTCTGGCGTGTGCGCTGGTTCGTGTTCCGCGGGGTGGGGAGCCGCCGGCTCCAGCTTCCCTCCCCTCTCCATCAGCTACGGACACGGCCATGGAAAATACAACTCCCGTGGGGGCTGGAGTCCTTTCCTTCCCCGATCTTCAAAGCTGGTGTCGACCAATTTTTTAGTTGGCATTTGCAATTATATTGGTTGTGTTGAAACAGGGGAAAAATACTTCTTCAATAAATGCTGTCCTTTTATGTATTCTTTTCTTTGGTTTCTTTGTAATTAACGGTGCAGCTCTTGGAGTTACATAGTTGTTTGTGGTGATCTTAGACCATGCAGTTGCTTTTGCAAGACGCCCTGCACTTACAGGGTAAAGTAAGAAGAGCTTTACAAGATTGCCCAGTCATGCACTGGACGAGTGAGTGAGTAAGCTGTGTCAATAGGCATAGCAATAGCACTTTTCCAAGTGCTTGGAAAAGCAGCTATTAATAATTTGACCACAGCTAAGGCTTTATTGTACAGATTTTAGGTGGGGCTTTTATTTTTGGCCAAAACAATTTTATCCATCCTAAATTCTGCCCTGTTTCATTTACATATTTCTTCAATCCTTTTTCTCCCCCCCTTTCTTTCCCAGAGATACTAAGATCATGGCTTTTACCTTAATCTAACAGGTTTTAAGTTGTTTAATTATAATGTAAAAAACATATTTTTTATAAGTTTTGCACTTTAGCTGTTAGCATAAAAAGGTATAGGGTTAGGGTCTTCTTTTCACGAGTCAGGAAATAAAAAATATTGCTTATAAACTGTTTCATGCTAAATAAATACAGTGAGGTTATACCAACATGTCTTAGTTTGTGGCTATTTTTATTGTAAATAAAAGAATTTTTTCCTAAAGCCTCCACTCTGCTTGGTGAACCCCAGTGAGAGATCTGTTCTATGGTAAAAATGAAGTATAACATTTTAAAAACTTTCTGTTGGCAATCAGGAGACACAGGTTTGTTGCCTGAATGTGGGGCATGTTTGGTGCCTACGACTTCAAACCCATTATTCAGGCAGAGGTTCTGGCTGTTCAGCTGTTTCCTTCAATGGGCCCTTCATTCTTTTCACTTGGGTGATCTGTTTGATCTTGATAATCTGTCTGACTTGCTTTGTTTAATCCATCTTGTCTTTTTTCCCTCCTTCTCACCCTCAGGCTTAGTACTCCATGAACTAGTTACATGTGTTTATCTGGTTTTGAACAGTTGTTCTTTAGATAGTACCTTGAAATCTGATATTTCCAGAAGCTTTATAGTGAGATTTCAAGATTTTTTATAATATATTCTATAGATTCCTTAGATTATCTATGGCATTGTATGCGAGATGTGACTTACTGTGTGTGTGATGACAAGTGTCTTGTGGTGGTACTGGGTTTCCAGTGTGTGGGGCTTCTGTGTCTGATCGCCACAGATGGATGTGGTAGGAGAAAGGACCACAGAAGCAGACAGACACTTGAGTAATGGGCTGTCCATCATCTCCTGCTGAGTGTCGGGACCTGGCAGCATCCTATGGGTTGGGGCTTCAGGAGTTGGTACTGCAGGGTATGGAGAGGAGCCTCAGTGCTGCGTGATGGGTGCGTGCAGTCTGGCATTGCTGCTCTGAGACGTGGAAGCCAAATGTGCAAGTCTTGTGCTATTGGCTCTGACAGGCCAGTGATGGGCACACTGAAGTACTGAAAACAGGGTTCCCCTTTTTTCCCCTTCCCTCCATCTGAGGAGGTCTCTTTTACCCTGAGCTATGCTAATGCTTAGCAGATAGGCTATGATTTCACTCATCAGTAGACAACAAAAATCCTTTCCCATACTGGAATACTGTAAAACAAGCTTTTTCTTGCCAGGCCAGGCTGGATGGGGCTATGAGCAATCTGGTCTGGTGGAAAATGTCCCTGCCTCATGCATGGAAAGGGGGTTGAAACCTGGATGATATTTAAGGTCCCTTCCAACCCAAACCATTCTATAATTCTGTGAAGAGATCTCAGCAACAGAGGGGTTCTTCAGTTGATTCTAAGCTGTTTAGGAATCATTGCATACTTTATAAACATTTGAATAAAGACAACAAACCTGAAGGGCCATTGTTAAACTTCGTAATTGTTAACGGAATTTAAAGTAATTGGGAATAGCACATTACTTATTTATAAAACAGGAAGTCTGCTTCTATATTAATTAGAAATTATTTTTAGAATCGGATGTAAAGAATTTATAAACTTAAGTCTATTTCTGAAGCAGCCAGGAAGCAAAAGCTGCAGTCTAGAAGAAGGAGGTTTTGATTCAAACTTTCAGACTGAACTTTCTATGTTGTGCAAAGCTGCAGTCAGTTTATTTGTTCTCAGTTTTGTTAGTGATGGAGAAATGAGCTATATTAGGTACTTATTTCCTTCATTTTACATATGTGGGACAGTAATTTTGTTTCTGCTTATGTACAGTGACTTCTATTTCACTTTATTCTTTATGCATTTCCATTTTACAGTTTTACTTTAGAATGTTAGAAGGGATCTCATGAAGCTGTCATATGATTTCTAAAATGTATTTTTTAAACTACCTTTCTGTAAATTCAGCTTCCTGATGTTTTTTTGAGCTGTAAGTGCATTTCTGGATTATCCTTGGATGCTTCTTGTGGAACATCTATTTGCAGCAGTTGTTTCTTAGAGAAACTTCCTTTGGAGTTACAGTGTAAATGTGAATGCAATTGTTCTTACTTTTTGAACATTTTGAATGTTATAATAAAATGATAAATGAGGTTTAATTGATAGTGTTATGAATTAGTCTTTCATTTTGTATGTATTTGACAACAAGCTTCGAGGGATGCATTTTTCATATCTAAGATCATATTTTGTTAAAATCAACATTTATTATATACTTTTTCTTCACTCTCATTCCTTTTAATACAGTGTAATTCTTGTTATTATGTCTTAGTGGAAAATTAATATTGATAAATTCATTTCTGAATCTAGAGGTAATTTAGCAAGTAGAAAAGCTGTAAGCCTGGATGCTTGGAAATTTTCAGAGGTTGTTTCATAAACTGAAGCCTGAAAATTACTTAGGGGAGACTGCAGGCATATCATGAGGGAGAGAGGCTCTTTATTTTTTTTTAAGAGGTAGGAGGCACATGAGCAAGGTAAACCAGAATTCTCATTATAGACCTATACAATTGTGTCTTAGTATTCTTTTTGTTTTCAAATCTTTCTCAGTAATGTCACTGTATGTGTGAGCATGTGGTATGCAGAGAGCAGAGTACTGTGACTCATGTTCTGTCACAAATCTATGGAAGAAAACTGCTGCATTATTTTTAGCATCTTTTGAGATTTTAATCCATTGGACATTTTCTTATCGTAAAGAATCTTGAGTTTTACTTGCACCAAAATAGTATAAGTTACTTAGAAACCAGGAACATGTAAAAGTAGAACTTGTTTTTAAGGGAGTGATGACAAGTAATGCTAAACAAGAGTTGAAAAATATGTTTTCAAACTTGTGTTTTTAGATCAAAAACTTGATTCATGTTTATTCTGAAATGCCTGAATCAGCAAGACTGTGGGAAGTGATGCATAACTGCACAACATTGATTATGTCCTACATGTTCACTGCTCAGTCAGGAAGCCTGAAGCTTAATGTCAAATGCGTGGGTGAAGCAGTTAAGCAGAGCAAAATAAATTGTTCTACTTACGTGCTGCTGAATAGGGGCATTATCTTGGAAAAATCTGTTTCAGTGACTTACTGTAATGTACAATACTTGTTACTTGGGACTGAACCATGAATGTGAACTATTAAGATCCAAGCTCAAGGTCAAACATTCACTCTTGTTTCTCTTCTGTAATCTCTTGTTTCTCGAAATGTATTAAAAAATTTGCAGAAATCACGTGGGTATATTTTCCCCTAGAGATACAGACTGTACATCTCAAAAACTTCCAAGAAAGAAGGTAAACATTATTTCTTCATCTGTAAAATGGGATAATAATTTACTGAGAAGTAGATGGCAATATTTAGATTTTCTGGTAGGATCACAGTGAGTCTTGAGCTTATGTCTCTTGATTTTATATTTTTCACTTTTTTTTAAGCATTCTCAGTCTCATCCTCAGTGTCCTTTTGGAATTTCATACTTAATATTGTTATATTGTTGCAAACCATGGATTGAATAATTTGAGTTTTAAAAACGCAACTTTCGAATTGTAGAAGATTAATAAGAAAGATGTCTACTAGATAACTTCCAAATCAAGGAAAGAGTGAAGACTGCTAGTGTTTGGACTAGATGCAGAACTTAAATTTCTGTGAGAATCTAGATTCCATTATACATTTTTTGAAGACATGGGCTGTTCTTCACAGGTGCTATTACTATTTTTCTTTCTTCCTGTAATTAATGATTCAACGGCTGCATTATCTGCTTTCTGATTTATTTGAATAAAATTTTGATGTTAGAAAATCAATGCAAATAGTCTTATTTTTCTAGAGCATGCATTTTAACTTTGTTATTAGAAATGTATTTCCATATTTTACTCCATGTATTTTTGAAACTCAGTGATAAAATTCTATTTATATTCTTAATAAATTTATTCATTAGGTGAAATACATTTTTTCAACTGGATGATTTTATAATGATCAGATAGTGTGAGTTGTCCTTGATGAGAAATAGCATGGTTACTTTTCCAAGGACAGTAGTACCCAAAGAGCTGAAAATGTTTAGGTAAAGAGTCTCTGGTTTGCAGGCAGCAGTATATATCCATTTCAGTGTATCCTTTCACTTACGTGGTTGGATACAGCTTCTGGTGGAAGTTTTCATCAGTTGTCATCAGTATCTTGAAAGACAACCTATGCCTTGTGAAACTGGGATGCACAGATTTAGTGCAAGTTGAAACAAGACTTTCTGCTTTTGTAATGAATGTACCGTTGGAGGGGGAAAAATGCTTTATTGACTGTATCCATAAATAACATTTCCGTGGCTATTTTTTTTCAAGTTAAGACCTTGATTTGCTGGAGAATGAAACCACGTTTCAGGAAGTGATATACTCCCTGTGACAAAATTACTGTATTTTATATATAAGGGTGATCAGAATTACTCTACTAAACGATATTTTGGTGCATTTATAATAAAAAGCATTTCTAAACTCTCTGCATATTAATTCTAATTACACATGTATTTTAATAATATATATGCAACTAAATCCTGTATAGGTTTACATCACAACTGAAGTGTGCTGCAGCATATAAGGATTTTCTGTGATTAAAAAATAGAAACCTTCATGAGGATATTTCCAATTAAGGTAGTTCTTCATATCCAGCATTGAAAGGAACTAATCTGAATTAAATTTTAAATAGGAAATTGCAGAAATATGATTACTTTTCCAGGTGAAGTTACTTGATTGCTATCAAATTATAGCATAAATTAAGAATAATTCTCCTAATAGTCATATATTTTTATTTTGCTTGCATGTCGGACATGAAGGATCTTTGTCTTAACCCAGTGGTGCAGTTTTCTAGTTTGTGTGACACAGAAGAAAAACAGATCATTCTTGACTTAAAGCTTATGATGCCAGTGTTCCCTTTTAATTCTTCAGATTCTTGCAATTTGTTGCTGTACTCTTGACCTCCAGGATGGTCTGTGAATCCTGGGGTGATGCTTGTCTTCTCACTTTGAGTATTCAAACAATTGCCAGGACAAAAGATGGGAGCAAGGCTCATTCACTAATAAAGTTAGGTGTCCTACGTGCATGATTGGGAGCCTCTTCCTTTCCCTGGTTTACTTTTTATCCATATTCTTCTCATTCCTCAAACATTTGTAGGTCCTGCCTTTTCTATTTGTAAAGTAAATATATTGCTACTGAGCTTAATAAAACCATATGCTTGTGTTGAATTCAGCAATGTCTTTTGCAGAATGTGATTGTGATCTGGGTGGGTATGCTGCTGTGATGGGTGGAAACCTGGTGAGATGGTTGGATTTGGAGGTGGCTGGTTGGCTGTAACTTGAGGCAGGTAACCAGTGGGAAGCCCCAGCTGCCATCATAGGATGTCTCCAGTTTAATGTTATGCATGAAGTGGAAGTCCATCAGCCCATGCTCATGGAGTTTGCAAGTGACCCCAGACTGGGGAAAAGGGGCAGGCAGTGGATGTGCTTGAGATTCAGGCTGTCATTCATGAGGACTTGGGTGGATTGGAGGAGCTGGCTGGCAAGAACTCTGTGGAATTCAGCAATGAGGAGGGTAAGGTTACACACCCAGGAAGGAATGTCTCCTTGGAGGGGAAGGGTTCCTCTCACTCAGCACTTGTCAGACCACACCTGCAGCATTTTATCCAGTTTTGTGTCCACACCTCACCCCAGTACAAGAGAGATGAGGCTAAAACTGAGCAAGTTCAGCACAAGGCTGCTGCCATGTCAGGGAGTAGCAGCAGTGCCCTGGAGGAGAAAGAAGCTTTATGGGGGCCTGGCAGTGTGCTCCCACCAGCTGGCAGACTATGAGGAAGGGGGCAGGATCACAGGCTGTGGTCATAACTGAAGAGTAGTTCTAGCTAGATATAAGATCATTGTTTTTTCCAGAAAAACAACAAAACAAAGTGGCAGGATGCCTGACATGGTTGTGCAGACTGTCTTTAGGGATTTTTCAGTATCTCAGTAAATAAAGCAGCCTGGTCTCACTTGGTAGAGGACCTGGCTTGGAGAAGCAGGTTGGACTACATGACCTGCCAACCTGAATGAATCTATCAAGTATTGATTCTTTAATTTGACTTGCAATAATAATCTGTAGAAGAAAAGAACATAAATACTAAAAATTTAACAGTGCTGATTTCACTGTTATCAGGATCTTTAGACAAATCTACAAATGCAATCTTTGCTTCCCTCCTCTTTTCCCTTCCTCTAGGTGATGTACTGAGCAGGAATCTAGGTGAAGAGAAGTTGTAAGTCCTTTAAAAAGAAAGATTAGAAAACCCATCTTCAGCCATGTTTTTGGGGTATCTCTGTAGATTGCTTCTTTTTCAGGGCTTGCTGCTGCTGTATTTTCTCTGGCCCTGAGCAGGATACTGTTTGGTGTGAGAAGGGGGAGCAGAAAAAGAAGCAAAATAGCTTTTGTCAAAGTGGATTCTCAGTTCTGAAAAATGCTCATCTCTGCAGATCTGGCCTTGTTTGAATTGCTGTAAGAAATAGAATGTCACCCAACTTTGTCAGGAATTGGGCTTTCTTGTAATTTTCTACCTGAACCTATGTACTTCCCTTTTTATTCCATTGCTTACGATTTCAGTAATTTTCTTTGATAAATTTAAGGATAAAATTTGTATAGAACAGGACTCTTAGCTATTAATAAAACTAAATATGCATTAAAAGAAATAATGATCCAGTCTTGATACAGACTTCTTTAATGGCTTACAGCATGGGATGGGAAGCTGCCATATATAGATGGCTGCTTCATTCATACTCACGGTAGAAACCTCTTAAAAATTTACGATCTATGTTTCTTAGAAATAGCTTGTATGGAGAACAAATTGTACAAGCAGTTTTTATTTTTTCTGTCTTGTTAGAGAGCTATAGGAGGAAAAAATAGGCAATTAAACTTCTATCTTCTGCTTTCTTCTATCTTGTCATTTCTCTGCACTGCTGGAAGAGTCTCCATATCATATTTCAGCAAGAGTTACTTCCCAATGGGAGTTTCTGTAGTTCTAGGTGGAAGAAGACTCAATTGGGCATTATACAGCAATATTCACTAAGTGATGTGGACACAATGGTATTTTAGATATTCATGGGCTTTACCTTCGCAAGTTTCTTGTTTTGATGGGGTTTTTTAGTTTAATTTTTAGACTTTCAGGCTTTCTCAGAGACATTGCATTTCTCCTTGGACTAAGCTTTCTCCACAAGTCATAGTTTCTTAGAAATTAGTCTTCTTGATTCAGCTTCTGTTTCCTATTGTGAAATGTTCATTCTCTCTGCAGTGTTAAGAATGAAGAAGCCTGATGTTGCTGCAGTTACAGTGCACACACCGTAAAGAGAAGGTATGTGAGTCCCTTTTACAGTTCTTAGGGTGACAGAGCTGAGAAAGCTTGGATGCATGTGCCCTTTGGGAGCTCAGTACATAAGTACTGTGTCCCAGGTCTGAATGCTGCACTGTCTTGCAGTTTTGGCAGAGTTTGTGCCGGTGCCATTTTTGTTGCATTGTGACTTCTGCACAAGTAGTGGCTGTTGGAAAATAGTTTTGTTGAAGTGGAAACGCAGATGTTGATCAGTATTTGTAATCATTTAGCTGGGAACTGATAGTCTGTTGTTTGTCCCACAATTAGAGGAAACCATTGAACAAAATCAGATATGCAGATGCAGCTGAGAAGCTTAGTCCTGGAGGCAAAAGGAGTTACCAGAGGTTAGGAGAAAGGAAAACTGAGTCTCAGAGAGGAATGCGGACATTCTTCTATAGTCTCCGGACAAGAATAAAGGTGTCTTTGCCTTTGTTTCATTTGCTGAAACTGCCCTTTGCTGTGGAATCAGAATTTCAGTCTCAGATTTTGCAGGTGTTAGCACTTTGAGGTTGTGAAGTCTGCTGTGGAACATCACAGACTCCCACTTCATTCAGTAGCAGCTTCCATGGTCAAAGGTGAGTGTAGTTGGTGGAAAATTTGAAGTGCTGGGAGCTGTCCTTAGGGACCATTTCACACTTGCATAATTTTGGTTTCTGGTGTGAGTGCCATTGGATTTCTGACTGCTTTAACTGTGGGGGACTTCTCTGCATTGGAAACACTGCCCATGAACATCTGATTTTAATGTGGTATTTTAATTCCTTTTTTCCTTAGGTATCAACTTAAAACTTAGAAAGCATTACAAACTTGGTCAGGAACTGAATATATTGCATTATAATAAGGGACCTGTTGTGGTTTTTTTCTTTGAAAATGCATGCATTTAATATGATTGTTCCTGATTTTTAGTGCCAAATTTAGGAAGTTACTAGCTAAACATCTGGAATAAAACCATGCTATTGTGCTACAAGTAGGTTTTTATTTTTAACAGTAGTCCCTTAGGCTTGGAATAGGGGGAAAGGAGACAATCTGTAGAGCACTTTTGTGGCCCACAGCCATCACTGCTATCTCTACCCACATCTGAAGCAAAGAAGGTTATGAGCACGAAGTCAGGTGAATTCCTTTCACATCTGGATGCCAATGGGAAATGTTAAACTTTCAGCTAAGTAACTCTGGACGGGTGCAGTTTGAGTCATTAAAAAGAGGTTATACTGTGTTTGAGAAAACAATGTTACAAGAGGGGAAAGAGCTCCATATTTTTATAGCCTCTGTGTCATTTTGAGTAGATCAGGGCAGTTGTTCAGGTATTCATATTCATAATTTTATGCTGAAATACGCATGAATAATAATAGCACATGTGTTTCATGTTTAATAAGGTATTTTTATTTTGCAGTTTAAAAATACCTTTGGAACAAGATCTTGATATTCTGTGTCTTAAAAGCTGTTAATTTTTAAAATATACTTTTATGTTAAACTGGGTAACGTCTACTTAGTGATCTCCATGCTGCATCTGGAGTTCAGTGTTCATTGTGAGGCCCCAGTACAAGTGAGGGACTGGCAAACTGGAGCAAGTCCAGTAAAGGCCACTGCTATGGTTGGGGGTGGGAAGAGGTCAGGAGAGGCTGAGGGATACCAGGTTTGTGTCATTTTGAGAAGAAAGGAAAGAGGGGGATTAAATTGCTGTCTTCTGCTTCCCAAGGTGGGGTTGGAAAGAGGGTGGAGCCAGGCTTTTTTCAGGGGTGCACAGCAGGAGAATGGGAGGCAATGGCTGCAAGCTGCTGCAAGGCTGACTCCAGTTGGGCTTACGGGAAAAACTCTTCCTGGAGTTTCTGGTTAAGCTCAGGAGCAGGATGCTCTGGGGGGTGGTGAAACCTCCACCTTCATGGTGTTTCCGAACTTGGCGGGGGACAAAGGCCCTGAGTAACCTGATTTAATTTTGAAAACACCTGTCTTGAGTGTATGAGAGAACATTCATAAATCCCTTTCAGCTTAATTTGAGCTTTGATTTTCACTGTTATTGTCCAAATGCACCTGTAAGATGTGCTGTGTAACTCTGTTAGCAGGAGAATTGATGGGAAAAGCACTTGAGCTACAAATGTGAATGTACCATATGCTGCTAGTCAAATTAAATCATCTGCCTTAATCTTGATTTAAACATCTTTAAGTTGAGGTAGTTCCTCTACCTCTCTAAAGAAGAGTGAAAAACTTCTCTTTGAAATATGGTGTTATTAGAGATCATTCATAAACGTGCTGTCTGCTACATAACATGGCAATTATTTCCTTTTTGGAAGGTATTAATGCAAGCTGTAATACACAAGCTCTCTTTCCTGCTGCAGGGTTTTTCTCAGCATCTAAAAAGTAGTGAAAAATATGTGGAACTTCAAAATGACTTAATGTAATGTATAAATCAACCCCTGAGGCATTCTTAAGTGAGAAAGTGTATCTTTCTTCTTGTGAATAACTGCACTGTTCAGATGGGAGCAAGCAGGTCAGTGGCTAGGACTCTAACACTGGGTCTGTGTCCTTCTTTGACACAATTCTGGTGTAATTTGAAGCACGTCACTGTGAGCTAGATCAAAATGGAAATCAAGCTCCATGGCTCAGCTCTGTGTCTTGTTAATATTTGCTGGTGAGGAAGGAATTGATTTTAAAAAATCATTGTTGGAAGTTAACTTTGATAGATGTTTAAAAGTTTGCATCATCTATTTAAAGAAAAAAATAGTCTGAAAGCCTTTTAGCTGCTCTCTTAAAAAGGTACAGAGAACTCACTTTCAGAGGTTTGCTGGCTCTTACATGTGTTCACACTTGAAAACCTATGCTCCAGTCATGAGCAGCTTTAAAAAAATATAAGAAAATAGCCATTTCTTCAAACCATAACTATCGCTTGTTTTGGCTGACAGTTTTGGTGTGGCGGGATGCATTCCAGACATCTGTAAGCAGGAACAGGCCTTGGAGCTCTGCAGATACAAACTGTAGAGAAGCTTTAGAAGGAACATTGTATAGGGAAAGCACATAATGGAATTTATTGTGTTATATATAGATGTTGGGTAAATCCTTTCTGAGCCTTAGGTCTGAAGCTACTTGATTTTTGTCTAGGACTGGATTAAGAGTTACCAAAGCTTCAGAGAGTTTAAGAGAGAATTTTGTATGCTTGGTCAATGAAGTTGTTATGAATTGTCTCATCATAATAGGATCTTGTGCTACCAGAGTTGTTATCCTTCCTGGTACATCTATCCTGATAATTCACCCTTGCAAACCAATGTTAGGGAGGCAAATTGCCTGGTGTCTCCTAGGATTGGATCCTTTTTTGAAGTATGTTTTTTTTTTTATTCACTGCCACTTTTTCTGTAAGTGGCAATTGATTGGAACTTTGTCTCCTGATCCATTTAGTTTAATATTTTGCCACTGTATCTTGAATTTCACTGTCTCCTTCAACTTAATCTTTTCGTATTGGGGCCATGGAGACTTTCCAAGGGTTTGAGCTGTTTTGTTGCCAGCAGAAGAGATAACTCCTTCAGATTGACATCTATGAGCCACTCAAGAGTAGGACAGAAAATTCAGCATTGGCTCTTCCACTGTTCTTTTGTAGCTTTTGGAGACTTGCTTTTCCTCCTCAGCCTTATTCTGAAATCTATCCTTTTGACATTCTATCTCTTGAGTTAGAGTAAAAATGGGCTGGGGGCAGAGTGTGTACATTGCTTAGTACAATAGATTTTTCTTCTGGATGATACTGGAATGTCACTATTAAGTAGCATTATGGGGAAGTAGGGATGATATCTCTCATGGGTTCTAGGCTTCTTTCTCTTCAGTTGTGTATTCAGTGCCAAAGTAGGGGAATGCTTTGTAGAGTTATTATTTTCCTAAAAACATGAGATCAATGGCATTTAAGAAAAGAAGATGAACGAAAAGATCCTCAGTAACTTGCTTGCTAGTACTTCACTCTCCTTAGAAAAGGTGGGAGTAAAGGGACTCAAGCAGAATTTTTAAGATTAGCAAAAAAAAAATGAAAGAATCTGTGTACAAAGTATATAGTTAAAACTTATTTCTGATTGTTGAATAGAGAAAAGTGTAATGAAAACTGATAAGCTTCCTATAATTTTTATTCTTCACCCCTTCACGAAGATTTTGAGATGGAATATGTACTCAAAACAGACATTGAAATAACATGTTTTAGTAATCTCCTTGTGATTGTCACAGTGGGAACTGCAAAGTACCAAATAGTTTAAAAACTTCATCTTTCTTCAGCTGGCTTACTGAGATCATTATAAGAATTGGCTCCAATACTGAGGGCTGTGTACATAAAAATTTGGACTGTATTCATATCGAAGCAAGAAGCCAGGGAAATTTCCTCTCTTCCATAATAGTATTAGCTAATAGGTATGAGCTTGGCCAAATTGAAAAGGAGTGTCTTGATATTTGGAAATTGTGTTCATCTACAAAACATGTTCCCTTCATTTTTGCAGAGTTTTCCAGTCTGCTAAAGGTGCGGTGGATACACTAGAATGGACACAGAGGATTTCCCTCCACCACCACCAGAAGGTAATTGAAATAGTTTGGAGTTTAAAGCCAATTTTTCTGTAAGAATTTGATTATCTTTCCAGCAATGATTTTAGCTCTGCAACTTTCCCTTTCCCCATATCACCCTAAGGCTTGGTCCCAGTGGTATTCTGATGAAACGTGAGCTCCTGTCATTTATCCTGTCTTGTTCTTGGACTTCACTCATTGGTGTAGTTAGAACATGATGGAAAGAAACCTGGGAGCAATTGGTCCTTGCTGTCCAAATCTGGAAGTATGTGTTTCCTATGGCAACTCCGTGTAGTCAGAGCACAGCCACTTACAGAAGAGTATTACAGATGATGGACTAAGGGGCTCATTGTGTAAAGTTAACACTCAGTGCCCCTTGCCTGCTGAATGCTGGTAGCTGGATGGCCTCTGGTGTAAGCCAAGTTTCTGAGGGCCCAAAGGTAGGATCTACAAAGACGCTGTCTCACTGCCTTTTATGTTTATGCTCAAAGAGAACATAGCATGTGGTGATTTTTTTAATCCTGTTTGATTTCCTGTAACCACATCATTGTGTAGTGCTTGCTACTATATGTTTTAATACTTAACAGGATTTGGCTTTTAGTGGCTGGATGCTGGGAGACTTCAGAGAAGTATTATGTGCTTGTTCTGGTCATTCCAAAACATAAATTTATGAAGATCTGTGGTTGAACCTGCTCTTATTTCAGTTAAGTTGCTATTATAGTTAGTGATTTTTCTGTAAAATATTATCTGTTCCTTATATAGGACAATATTACTTATGGACTTGCGCTTTATTATATACGTTGATAAATGGATATATTAATATGTATAAATAATATACATTAGTGCCTATAAGGGCATTTCACTTAATGTTCACACAGTACTTACATGAAGCCATTTGAGTATAAAAACAGATTTAGTCTTAGCTTTGTTCAGCTGTAACTCTTTAGGAATTTGGGAATTGTCATTCTTGTCATTGTCATTGTCAGAACTGCTTTCTCTCTAGTTTAGGCACTGCTACAGATAGAGGTCTGTTTCTAGATACTACCTAGGGTGTTTGGAATGTAGAAGCAGAAACTTGTGAAATCAGCTTTTAATAGGCCAGATTTCTGGCCAACATTATTGACAATTTCATTTATGCTCTGAGATATCACTGAGGTTATTGTTGGCAACAATTCCTTGGCTATCCATATCCTAATCCATGTGGTCAGGACCCTGAATTTAGTTCTGTTTTGTTTAGTGACAGTTCCTGTGAAACTGTCTCTATGGGATAATCCATCTCCAAAGCAATGTAGTGCTGTAGGGGAAGAGCCATCCCTAAGGAATCAATATTTCCACTTGAGCAAAGCCTGCTGTTTTTCAAAGAGAGCCAATAATTGTGGCAGCAGCTCAAACTTTGTACAGCATTTCAACTTGTGGGATATTCTGACAAGATTTCAGGGTTGCACAGTACAGTATGATTCCAGAATTCAAGTTCTATCTTGGCAAAGGTTTTTGTGACATGTAGAACTATCTGTATCATGTCCTTATTTTCAAACATGTCAGTTCTTAATAGGCTGGGATTAGATTTATTTAACATAAATTGAAATTCTTCTTTACCAAATCTTGCATCAATGTCAATTAATACTTTTTTTTGCGGGGGGGTCGAGAGGAGGGGAGTAGGGGGGAGTTGGAACAGGCTCTCCAGAGACCAGCACCAAGCCTGACAGAGTTCAAAAAGTGCTTGGTTACGTGGCACATGGTATGATTCCAGGGTAGCCATGTGCAGAGCCAGGAGTGGGACTTTGATGAGCCTTGTGGGTCCCTTCCAGCTCAGAATATTCCGTGTTTTCTCTTTCATCTGAAAAAGCTGTGTGAAACTAGTGAAACTTGTATATTTTTTTAGTTTGCCATTGCTCTCTTAAAACCACATTATCAGTGGATATCAGGGATTATCAGTGAAGATAAATTTTAATAACAACACTAAAAGACATTTTAGTTAACTTTCTAGATAATTCTCATTACCTGTTTTGCAGGCGGAAAAGAAGTGAGGATTTTAGGGCCAAGTATGACAGCAAATACACATAACAACAAACAAATGAAGGTTTATTTTGCATGCATGTACACTGGCCATCCATGTGTCTGTTCAGGAGGGGTGAGCAGCACCTGTCAGTGCCTTCAGACAGTGATCACATGGCTGGGTTATCCTAGCTCATAGTGAAGGTGAGATTCCTGTTGGGTGCTGAACCCATTGCTACACCATTAAAAAAAATTCTTATATTGACTTAATGATTCTAAAATTCTGCTCTGGGACCACAGATAAAATCAATTGCTTTTTTAAAAAGAAAGTTCTTATGATGTTGTGGGAATTTTTTTGTTTATTTATTTTTTCTCCTAACAAAGGTAGCTGTAGTGCTGAAAGTCATGTGGGCTCCTTTCTATCTACAAGTCTATACCCTGCACTATAAATCTCAGCTTATTCTTATTGAGTAAGTTTTCTATGGTTTTGCCCAGTAAATTTTCCAAACTTATTTTTTATCAATCCTAATGTATAAAAAGGGGGAAAATAGTAGTAAACCATCTTTTTCATGGGGATGTTGCAAGAAAATAGGTGAAAGGTTAAATAATGTGTTTTCATTAGCCATAGCCATCTGAATCTATACCTTGTATAAGTTAAGGTTCAGTAAAGGTCAATAGTGAAGCTGCTTCTGTCACTACTTCATAAGGAAAACTACATGTGATAAAAGAATGGAATGTAACATATTTGATTTGTTTTAATTTATTCTGCTTATGCAACTTATCTGTTCATAGGTGTTTGGACATTCCATTCATGCATTGCTAATCACATAGTGACAAGTCTGTGCTGGTTACCTTTCCTACCTCAGAGCAAATTCAAGTAGTGAGTAACTTGGAAAAATTATTGCCTATGTGTTCTGTCCTCTAGATTGCTTTACAAAGAACTTCTTCTTCTTCTAGCCATGATTAAAAATTTCCTAGTATTTTTCTCTGTGTATGTTGAGGGAATCTATGTTTTAGCAACCAGGGAGCAGTTGGAATGGGGTAGATGCAAAGGCTTCCTTGGCTAAGAGCAAAATCCAAAGAAATACTTCCAAAATGGATACTTGTGATGATAGTGCTAGCTTGTGTTCCCTTCTTTAGTGAGTCTGTACATATGAATTTAGGCATGAAGTGCAGGTATTTAGAATTTCTTACATAAAAGAATTACATGGCTATCTTGTGAAATAAAATAGAGGATGATCCTTGTTCTGTCAACAACAAAAAAACCCTTTCTTGAAAGCTAAATAAAAATGGAAAATTTTATTGCGGCTGTAAGTTAGAATTATGCTTTTAATTGGTTTCTGTAATGGAGTGTCCTTAATCAAACCCATTTAGACAAGACGAGGATATGCTGTGGACTGCAGATTGTGGAGGGAAGAATTACAAAGCTGATAGTTGTGAGAATCTGGAGTCACATTCAGTCTCTCATGTACAGGACTTACCTTCACAGTGAACAGCTGGGACTGGAGGCTGCATGTGAATGTTAGGATAGTGTTTATGTGTGATGGCCTGTACTTGTGAGATTACTGCTATATTAGGATATGTCATGTCTGGCAGCTTTTCGTTGCTCTACTTGGAAAATATCTGGTCATCTCACAAAGTGGAAGTCCTTGTCTTTAAGTGAGGACTTGAGAGGTGTTTATCAGGGCTGGTTTCCTTTGGAGAGCTGTGTTTGTTTGCCTGGCAGGATGAATACCTGCGAAACAACTTCTTGCCCAAAGGAAACTGGGGGTACTTTCTGTTTCAAGGAGGCTTAGTTTTGCAGTTTCATTTTCTTTGAATATGTCTGTGTCTCACTCTTTCTGATACATGGCACTATGCCTCATATGATTTCTCTCTGAAAACTATTAGAAAGCATTGGGTGTATTTCCTTATACTGAGTATACTTTTGTTTGTCTCCCATTTATAGAAAATTAACATGAATGATATGTTAAAATTTCCAAGTGAAATACTGAAATTTCAGTGTTTGTACATAGACATTGTGAGAATTAATTTGTAAGCATAGTCTTCATATTATTGCAAAATGTTTTCTCTACCTGAGACAGAATCATTTTCATTTGAGAAGTATGAGAGATGCCCTTAAGGACCAAGTGTAGTGGAGAGCTGGATGTTCACTCACCCACACCATTGTCCTCAGTTCCTTGGGTAAAGCTAGATAAGAAGCCTTGTCATGCTGAAGTTTGGGATTTAAGATATTCTTCTTTGAAATGAAGGGTTTGGTTTTTTTTTCTAAAACTGGTAATAGACTAAAAATGTCTCCTAGACACCAATTTTGTACACCTTTTTATATAAAAAATCAGCTCTCTCAACCTGTGAGTGGGATATTTCTTTGTGCCTGATATGGAGACATGATATAGAGCAAGGAGCCCAAGGACTTAAATCTGGATATCCTGTAGGCAATTGAGTGCTGTGATTGTGTCTTTCCGCAGTTACTTTTTGTTGTTTCCCGGTCAGGGTCAGAACACTAAAATAGTCCTTGCTCCTCTGTCTCTGAGAAGGAAGTCTGGCCTGAGTCCTTGGGTAAGAGTGAAGTAGAAACAACTGTGCTCTCATAAAAGTTTCCATTGGAATGACCTTACACATTATAACAAAAAAAAAAAACCCAAAAAAACCTAAAACAAAAAACCCCACCAACCCCAAAAAACTGAAACTCAACAAAAAACTCACCAACTTATAAAAATTTTTGTTTAGTAATGAGCTGCTAGGGAGCTGCTGTGTTTTGCTGTAGAGATCACTTTATGTCTCTGCTAGGGGAGCTGCTTTTTATTCTGTATCCTATATGTATTTCTTTCAGATTATTTAGGTACCTTTTCTACTGTTTAGTGAAAAATTTCATGGTTTATTTATGTTGTAACAATTTTAAATAGCTAATTTTGCAACCAAGACAAGAGGTGGTTAAATTGGGCTTTTTTTATATTAACAAGAGAAGCATTTGTATGTTTATGATTTAGTTTCTGAAAGTACAGAACATTGAAGACTCTAAGATTGTATTTATTTACTGTGATTGGGGAAAGAAGAATTGCTTAAATTAAGCTGCAGATATAAAAGGAGTTGGTCATGGGCTAAACAATATTGTTAGGTATCTATTGTCAGCATACAGACAGTTACAAATGATTGTAAAAAGGGAGCCAAGATTTCAGAAGAATGAGAACAGAATATGAATTGTAGTTATGAATGGCTCCTTGTTTTTGAAACTGGCAATAGCTTGCTGGTGTCTGACATCCCATCTGTAACAGAACAATTTATTTATTTCTAAAGGTCACATTTCTCTCAGTAAATGAAGGAAAATGCATTGTTTAAGGTAAGGATTTATTATTTTATGTGACAATTAAGTTGTGTAATGAAGACTTTGTGAAAGTCATTTATGTTGTGACATGTCACTCTTAATTACGTATTTCTTCTGCTAGCCAAGTATATTTGAGTGTTGGAAAAAAATAGAAAGAAAATAAATATCTAATAAATAGCTCGTTTCTGGTTTTAGCACCCACAAAGAAAACACAGTATACATAAATGTAATTATATCTTATTTTGAAGAAAATAGGTAAAAACTTTGCTAGATGTTTAGAACATATTATATGATGTTACTGTTATGGATTTCTAGGTGGGTGACTTCATAATTTTGATAGTATTTGATGCTTTCTTTCTGAATAATAAGATGTAGTAGTTTTCTTGGGTTTTTTCCTGTTTACTCAGCTGCTTTTTAAGGTGACTTGACTTTACTTGCTAGCTCTGTGTGGGGACAAGGCCAGACATGTTAATCACAAAGAGTAATTGAGGTAAAGGCTTTTCAGGGGATTGCAGCAAAACCTGATCATTGGTTGGTGGTAACTAGTGTTGATTGCTTAAGAACACCCCAAATATTGTAACAGAATTTGTGCTGATTTTTGAGTATTCTTTCAATGAACAGTTGAAACTAAGCTCTGAAATTTTGATTTCAGTGAGCCAACATGTAAGAAGAAGGTGAGTTATTTTTTTCTGTATTTCCTTTGCCTTTTTAGGACTTGTATCTATCATTAACTGGCTGATATAAATTGCTGGCCAAGAACTGAGAATTATTTTTTTTTGGGAGGTTTTTTCTTCTGTTTCACTGAACTCAATAAATACTCACTAACCATGCCTAAAGCCTCTGTAGTGATTGTACTCTAGAGTTTACAGAAAGATTCACATTATTTATAAATTGTTATCATTCTCTTACCATGTGCATGAGCTTGTCTCAGATAAAAGTCAGATAAAAGTTTGTCTTCATTCCAATAACTTAAATAAAATATGAATTTTTGAATGAGACATTTATTAGGTACTGCTTGCTTTTCCTGCATGGAGGAACTGAAACTATGCCTAGTAATCTGAGGAAAACATACTTTTCGAACACTTTTGGGAGAAGACCTTTCCAACCCCCTGTATAGATTTTCTTTTTTCTTCCTCATTGAAATAATCTCTCTAACCTTAATCATATTTTCATTAAAATGAATGACAAAGATGCTTTAGTAGGTCAAAGAAGGGTTATTGCAAGAATATATCTTACTGTTAAATAGTCTGTTGTTGAGCTTAATAACTTTGTTTAGATGAAAGCATGATAGTTTCTGGATAACCTTATGCTGGTAGAAGTTTCTCTAGGGGCTGGAAGGGAAGATGCCTGTGCTCCTGTGCCATGGGGATGCCAACTGATGGGTGACATCCCCGTCTCTGTATTTTCCCATTCTATATGTTGGCAGGGGGGACAGAAGGAAATGCAGGTGCTGCCCTGGGAGCAGTGAATTGCTTAAGTATAATTTATCTGGAGGATCTTAGCAGTCTCCTGTATTGCAAAGGGAAGTAGAAGTAAAATTAACTTTGGCTGGGATTGCTGCTTCCCCACGCATATCAGATGGTGACCCATTCATATTTGCATGAGAAGAACACTTGCCAACTGTACTGGGTCTAGCTGAGGTGGAGTTCATTTTCCCCACAGCAGCTCTCTCAGATCTGGCTGGCATTGGCTCTGCTGAACATAGGAGAAGCTTCTGGCAGCTTTTCACAGTAGCCACCACTGTATCAAAACCTGGCAGTGAAAAACAAATGCACAAAACCAGTTCTTAACAAGACGCTTTATACTGGAAGAAATTCCTTCCTGACTTCCATGTGGACTAACTGAATGTCTGAATGATGATGTTTGCTTATGGTGGTTTTCTTTGACCAGTCTTAGGGCCAAGGCAGAGCTTCCATGGCTAATGAAAGGGGGCTCTGAAAATGACTCTGAGGCTGTTGGACTGAAAGGTCCCAAGGAAGCACCACTGTTGCCCACTATCCACTAAGGTGATAGAATTTCTGGTAACAGATGTCTTAAAAGAATACTGTAAAATAGGAATTCTGAGAGTTCAGTGATGTAAAAATTACTGTTTTCCTGAGTTTGCTTGAATTCCACAGGGGTTTCTTTTGAGCTAAAACTGGACCATGTTACAGCAAAGAAGATCAAGATGTGCTCAAATAATAATTAAAAGAAATACAAAGTACGGGGATGCTATAAAACTCCCTCCTCATTAGTTGCTGAGATAATGGATTTGTCATATTTTGCATATATTATGCTTAGTTTACAAATCAGTCCATCTTAGTAGTGCTCTTTAGGCTGGATGAAGGGGTAACCATAGAAATGAGGATGTAAGAAGCCAGCTGAAATCCAAAATATTTCCACTTTTGTCCTGGATTTACAGGACATAACCATTCTGTTCTAGTTTATACTTTATTTAGTAAAAGATACAGTAAATTGCTGTAAAATTTAATACCTAGTTGGTTTCTTTGTCTAGAATTCATCAAGGGGAAAACACAAATAGTTAAATCTTAATTATTTTTAAAAATGTGAACAGGTTGCACTCCATGCTCGGAGTGTTAGATGGAGTTGTAATGGGAACAAGAAACCTTTGGTATGTGTCCAAAAGGACAATGGATTCCTGTAGCTGTGTGCATCTTCTGATCCCTGTCTGGGCTGTTGCTGTGGAGGTGGGCTAGTGCATAAATGACTGCATGTCAGTATCTGTGGGAAGTCAGAGGCTTTTAGGTGTTCTGAGTGGTGCTTTTGGGGGGACCCAGTAAGTGCTTAAGTGCTGACATTGCTAGACAAAGGGTTGTTCAGTCTGGACCAATGATCTAGGGTTTTGGCATCCCTTTGCCTAAGTCATCTGAAAGTTCAGTATAGGAAGTATGTACAATTGCTGGCAAGGTGGAGGTAAATAACATGATCCAAAGATGAAGTCAAAATCCTTTGCTAACTTCTTAACCAGACTGCATCATCCATGTAGAAAGGTGTTGCTGGAATGATCCAAGACCTAAAAATGCAGGCTTTTGCTTTGGTTGACTTTCAACTTTCCTTTAGTACGATAGTCAGTTTATGTACCCGAGCTGTATGTTTTCTTCTATAGAGGTGAGACCTCATACTCCCTGTTTTAGATCTTCAGGGTGTGTCTGGCTGCCTTCTGCTTCATAGGGTTTCCAATTGCTTTTAAAGAGCTTTTAGTCCAAGCTATTGCTAGATGATTCAGCAGTTTTATATTGCTAATTAGAATTAAAAAGACTGTATTAGAGAAATGCATATACCTCAAACCATTAAACAGCAATTGCTTCAAATTAAAAGGAATTATTTGGAAAACTAGATATTAATAGTTGATAACTGATAGAAAAAAGAATTATACAAGTAAATAACAAGCCAGACTGTTCTCACTGGTGGAAGTTTCCTTTAAAATGGTTATTTTTTCATAAAATTGTTGACTACATAATGAAAACTGTTTTCTAGAAATTTTTTCTGGTTTTCCTTTGTATGTCATTTGTACTTTATGTTACCTTATGGTACCTTAATGTGCTCTGCCCTTCCACTGCCAAAGCTGGATATTTCATTTTCTCAATGACTTTGTAGTCGTCTGCTGTTTCATTAGAGCTCTCTAGTTTTCCTATTCCCTGTGTGGATTGTCCATTTGGCAGCACGTTGTAGGTGAGCTCAGCAGGTCGTGTGTGCAGTAGCTGGGGCTAAGCTCGGCTGCACAGCCACCCTCAGCAGACCTGTTGTACCTCAGCTCAGCTGCCTGGTGGCATTTATACCAACCCAGGTGGGTGACCTCGGGGGTACTAAGGGTTAAGTGTATTGGTATTTCTTTGAATACTGATGGAAAGCTAGTAGCCTTTAATATGGATAGGTGCTTTTCAGCATAGGGAGGGATCTATCATGTATTTGTGCAGAATTCCAAATAACGTCTGGACAGGCTTTCCTTACAGCACCAGCAAAATTTCTTGGTGAAATTTGTGTGTCAGAATGTGCTAATATGGTGCAGAAGTGGAAAAGACATCCTTGGGACCAGGTTTGATCTGTTTCTAGTGGTAGCAGGAAATACCAGTGCCACCAGTGTGCTGAGTATTTAAAGTAAATGGCTACAAACCACTGATTTTACTTAGCTGCCTTTCTGGTTATCGGGTTGCCAGTACTGAAAAGCACGTTGAGGTTTTACAAAGGAGTACGAATCTGCTGGTGTTGCTCCTGCTTTTCTCAGGACAGCCTGCTTCATGCCTTAATGCTTTTATTTTAGACTTTTGGGTTTTTGCAACTCAGTTCTTTTAAATTTTAGCTAATTAAGACTTAATTTTTTAGCACTGTGAGTCGTTTGTAAACTTCAGGGTTTTTGCTATTGGTAAATCTCTACTAACATCCACAGACCTGGGCTTTATTTCCAGGAATGCAATTTTTTTGGTTTTAGGCGTGCTGCTGTTAGCAGGCTCTCTGAAACTTGAGCAGGCAGATTCATTACTCTTCTGACTCTGGTTTTGAATTTGTTTTTTTATCCAGAAGAACAATATCTGTTGTGCATGCTCAACAACATAATTAGTATGTAATGTGTGTATTTGCAAAACACTGAAGAGGCATTTGTACTTATTTCTTTGTCATTTATTTGCAGGGAAAGCCTGTTAATTCATGTGGTTTTGTTTTTGTTTCCATCACTGGAAACACTTTTTGCATGAGTGTATGTTCTTTAGTTTGGTTGGGGTTTTTTTGTAACTGTTTTCCACAGAGGCTAGTAATGCTGGCATTGTGGTCATGCTTTGGATGTGTGTGCGAGCTGTGTGTAATTAGCAGCGTGCTTGTACCACAGGGATCTGGGTTCCCTGCAGTGCTGGCTTAGCACAACTGTGAGTGCAAGGGGAATGAAAGTCCTTGGCTCCCATCTGCTTCCCATGGGAAGGAGTGCTCACTCATGTGTTTTTGCATACACAGTTTTGTCCTAGATGTTTATCTACCCCAGCAAAATAGATGCTTTCCACCTGTGTGACTGTGTGAGGACGTGGTTTATGGATGCCAGTGGCATGCTGCTGGATGTCCCGTGTGACTGTGAAGTGTCAGTGAAGGGCAGTGTTGGCAGGAGCACTTGCTTGTCCAGATCAGCCTTTCTCCTGCAGGGTCTCTCCTGCCCTGCAGCTCACCCCTCTCCCTGCAAAGCTGCTGGTGCAGGTGCCCTTTGAGGAAGGGCAGAAGAGTGATGTGTCAGCTGAGTACTAGACTGAAAGAATATTTAACTGCAGTTTTCTCTCCTGGAACTGAAGAATTAGTGGTTACAAGTAGGAGATTGAGTGGGTTGAAAATACCATGTTGCTTTCTAGCTGTAGGAATGCAACCTAAGTAGTGCTTTCAAGCTGGGAGAAGCAAGAGGCTGTCCAGTGGTGACCAAGTTTCTTGAAACCTGTTTTCAAGTTCTTGCTGAATATGAGGCCAGCTACTATTTTACAAAGTTGGCCTGATCTGGAAGCTTCTGCAGGCATGAATGTTTCCTAGCACAAGGCTCACCATCCTGACAAACACCTAGTCTCTGCTACGAAATCTCATCTGAAATAAAAAGGAAACAGCTTGAGATGCCATTTATCCTGGAGCACAGTCAGCAGGGTGTTTGGCCACAAATGATTAGTTATACGAAAATAATGGTAACTTTAAAAATTCACTCGTTTCCTGGTATCTGCATGCTTTCAATACTTATTTCTATTTTACACTTACATAAGGAGCTCGGCAGATTTTAATTGTCGAGAAATACATGTCTGTAAAGGGAAGGGTATCTCATCAGAGAAATCTCTGGAATGTATCAAGAATAAATAATAAACGTTTAGATTGTTATGTCTGGCAGTGTGTTTTGACTTGTAACCTGTATAAGTTAGCAAATTATATAATACCTAAAAATATTCGGGGATAGTAACATTTTAATTTATTTTTTTTTTACTGAAAGGTTTTGTGTATTTCAAGACACTCAAATATTTGTAGAAAATTGAAACATTTGGGAAAGTCATTTGAAAGGAAGGTAGATCTTTGCAGTCCTAAGTGTCTTATTGCAATCCAGAATAATGAATAAAAAGATAAATGTTTTAAAACTGCATGTTGGAATAAGAGCAGGCAACTCCTGCCAGTGTGTTTTAGATCCAATTGTATTAATATTTTTCACTAAATAATAATTAGATATGTGCCATTTGAAGCATTGTGCACTTATTTCCTTCATTGGCCATGATAGAAGCAACTAAAAATATTTATTGAGTTCTTTAAATATAATAGATGCATTTCTGCTTTTTGTTCCATAATATCCTGTGAACTTTAAAAGTAAATGAGTACCACTGATTACAAAGATGACATTCCTAATTATACAGAAGCCTTCAATTTTTAAAATTACTTTTTAAACGTTAAAACATAAAATATTCATATTTCTTGGTAACAGCATGCCTGTTTATGTCCAGGTCTTCCAGATTTATTGTTACCATGCCCCGGACTGCTGAACTGTTTGTGCTTGAGGTTCTACTTCATTCTTCCTTTATCATGGTTTTTCATGGAAGAAAGTTGATTTCTTCAGTTGACTTCTTACGGGTCATCATGGATTTACGAAATTGCAAGAGGGGACAGACATTTGGGGTGCTTTTATTATTTCCAGTGTGTTCATATGGTATTCAAAGTGCACTTGATAGTGAGTGCAGAGTTCTTTTATCTTACTTCTGTGTCACTAAAATAAACTGTTTAAGAAAACTATTAATGAAGCTTCACTGACTTAATCTGGGCTTTAAAATTAATGTAACTCTTTCAACTCCTTACCTGTATTATATTGAATTATAAATAATTTGAGGATAATGGATGAGAAGGCAAATGGTGCCAAGAATGCTTTGCAACTTGCAGAGCAACCAAACTTTTGAAAACCAAACCAAACATTTTTAAAATTTGCTTATGCCCCAGCAGGTCGCTGTAAACACAACCTAAGTGAGTTTATTATTGAAGTAAGCTTAAGAAGTGTCATTGCACTGGATAACAAAGCACAGAAAAAGTAATAAATCTGTGTGCTGTGTGCAGTTATGAGAACATATATTCCTCTTTCTGATTCTAAATTAGCACTTTCCTACTTAATTTAACTTGAAGGCAATGTTTCCACTATATCAGATTTTTTTCAGTCTTGAAAACTCTAAATAGAAATTTTTAGAAATGCGAGAATTTCCCTGAAGCATTTACAGAGCTCTCAGAGTGATAATGCCATAAGATGAACAAGTTCAATCAAGTTTTGTACTCTCATTACTCTGGTTGCCACACATAAAGCTAAGGATGTGAGCAGTGGTGAAAGGGAAAACTGGATTTTTAGTAACTAATTTAATTGTTTGAAGTAATTCCAGATAGAGTTTGTCATTCTCAGCATTGTGTGACTATTATTTCAGAAAAAAAAAATCAATGCATTTAAAAATTATGTTAAAAAACAATAGCTGTCCTCTGTGTGTTTTTTGCCTTTGAAAATCTCCTCCTCACACACCCAGCCACCAGACTCCCCTCCTCCCCCCTTTTTTGTTTCTGCAAGAACACTTGCCTCATGCACTTTTTGGCTTGATCCTATTGATTTGCAGATAAAGGGTAGGAGGAACTGGGGCTTTCTTCATGAGCATGAAATTTTGCAAGATCTGTGGTGGTATTTAGCATCCAGATTCAGCCTGGGTCTGACTGCTGTCTGTCTTCCTAATTGTAGCACTTAAAAAGAGCTTTTGTCTGTGTGTTGTTGTGACATAACACAAAGAATGTGGAAAATAGGTATTTTAAAAACAGGAATTTATCTTTTTTTGTGTGGCATAATCTGTATTTATCTGCAGTTCTGATCAGCTCTTAAGTTGAAGTAAAAAGCCCCCATCCTCTTTTTATTTTATTTTTTTGTTAAAATACTTTTTCCATCAATTGAAATAGTATGCTCTTGATATTAAAAGCTTAAAAGAGAATATTTTTATCAAATATGAGATGGAAGGTATCTGTAAATTTAAAAGGCTAAAGTTTATGCCTACAGAATTAACCAAATGTAGAAATGATGCAAAGCTGAAATAGTTTTAAAACTTTCTGAACTGAAGACATTTGTTTGTCTCCTGTCTACCCTTTCTGACAGACAATGTATTCTTTCTTTTTTTGTCTCTTTTTGTAATCTTAACCCACTGTCCTGTCAGTGATGCGATTATGGGATCTTTCCAGGCTGCAGTGCCCGTTTATCAGGTTCTGTGCCGTGTTTATCTATGACACAAAGTAAATGTTTTGAAATGAATGAAGTGGGGCAGTATTAACAGCCATAACAGAAAAAAAAAAACTGGCACACCCAATTTTTATTTTTTTACTCATGTTGAACAAATATCTTCCTCTCCTTTTGTTTCTTTTCCCCATTACACAGACAAGCAACAAGTATTACAGTTTAGTCAGATGGATGCTGAATCAGGAAGAATGCCATGTTTGTCTTTAATCACTTGGAAGAGCTCTGAAGAATTTCTTGCATCTTTCAGGCAAAAAAGAATTGCTAATGGACAAAGCAAAAATGAGAAGCCTGACTTCATACAGAAGAATTTTTGAAAGGAATTAATCAAAATGAAATTAAATGTCCTGCTGCCTCAGCCATAACACATGACAATAAATGCAGGATAACCCAGGTTTTTTGTTCCTTACTATTTTTGCAATTAGTTCACTTTTTCTCCTGCAGAGAGGCTGCATGAAAGATCTTGTTATTTGTGTCTGTGGTAAAATATGCTGGCTCAGCCTGCCTGAAGAAACAGAAGCCTTGGCAAGAATGCTGATTACCATGACAATCTAAGCAGTCTAGAGCTTTGGGGTGTTGTGGGTTTTATCATGAAGATAAAAAATATGTCCTAGATGGTAGGATATCTGATAACATCATCATGATGCAGCAGATCCAATTGTCTTAGCAAGACCTATTTTTCATTTTGTGTTACCTGTGGAAGGAGGGGGGGAACCTTATTATCTTCAGGTAAATTTTTATAACATACTTGTGTGTTTACATCTTTATCTATTTTAGGCTATTTATGCTGTAGGTACATGAAGGGGTTTACATTTTCATGGGTTTTCCCCAATAGCATGGGGGAAAACTGCCATGTGCTTCTTCCTGCTCCCTCTCCTGAGCCCCATGTATAGTGCCAAATCTGTGCTACAGTATCTTCACAAGCAAAGAGGAAAAAAACCCCAAACCCACCTTTCCTATCCATATTAGGGTGTCATTATTTCAGCCATTACTTCTTCAAAAGGTCCACACCCTCCCTCCACCAGAATGCACATATGTATGTTAATAGAGCTAATAGCATGTTGCATGAGATCCTTGGTTTAAAACTATCTCAGACAGGAATAGGAAAACCAATCTGCTGATCTCTCTTGGAGTGTGTGTACTGAGTTATTGTCACTGGTATTTGGACACTGTAAGAAAAGAACAGACTTAGGAGTTTGAGTTAGAAAGGAAAAATTAATTGAAGTTATAAAGTTGCAAAGTCCCTGTGCAAATAAATTCATCTGTGAAGTTTTCTTGTTCAAAAATTGGCTGTTGAAGTGTTTTTCTAAAAATCTTTTGGCTCATTATGACAAAAGCAAGAGTATTTACATTATTACTTATTTCTTTCCAAGTAATTTCCTTGTTTTCACTAAAAGATTTATTGGAAACTGTATGAGGTTATCAACATATCAATCAACTTTTGTTCTGTTCCAGTAACCTATAAATCTAAGGGTTCATTGTGAAAGCTTCGTTTGTAATGAAGAGCATTTACTGGTCCCATGAAATCATTATTTAGAGCAAACAACCAAAGGTGTGTCTTTCTGCACAGTTCTAGAACATGAACCAAAAGCCACGGGCCCGAATGATGAAGAAGAGGATGAAGGAGAACAGTTTGACTTTGATAGTGGAGATGAGATACCAGAAGCAGACAGGCAAGCCCTTGTGCCACCTATTCCTGGGAATTCCATAGAGCACCAAGAGGCTGGTGCTGCAGGTAAGTCAGCCTGTTGGTCTGTATCTCCACGGGGCTAAATAGTCAAGACTGATCTTAGGACGCCTTTTCTTGACAGTGCAATAAAAGTACTTTAACAGGAGTTTTCTGTGGTGTTAAAGCCTGCCCCTGAGGGTAACTCAGGTTCTTCTTAATGGATTTCTTGGAGCAGATTAGAGTGAAATGGCACTGAATGATTGATGTTTGTAGATATAAACATATTTGGTTTATTTTGGAGCAATTTGGTTGCAATGGAAAGCATATATGTAGCCTTTTTGTTATTATTATATATAGTAGTATGGCAATATCAAAGCATAAAAATACCACCTGCTTAATAAAATGTATAAAGGAAAAGAAAGGAAGAAAGAGAAAGAAAGGGTAGGAGTAGGAAGATACATAGTCACTGCCCATGGATCTGTGATGAGACTTGATTGAAGTGATGATTGAAGGTCTCTGTCAGAGGTGGGGGAGAAGCCCACAAAATACAGTTTGGTGAGTTAATACACTCTCAGGTTCAGGTGGGAGTGCTCAAGCCCCTCCTCTGTGAGGCAAAGTTTTAGGCTGTGTTTGGATCACGTGCAGTTCTCTGATGGAGGCTGTCAGAAATGAGTCTGAGGGCACTTCAGGGGTCGTTGACAGTTTATGTGCTCTTCTAAGGCAGCTGCCTCTTCTGTCAGTAAACCTACCTGTGAATGTGATCTTCCCTGGGAGGGTGTGTGTGTAAGGGAAGGCAGTTTGGCATGATAAAAGGCATCATCCTGTCTCCCCAAGATCTGCCTCTTACAGGTCGCAGAGCCCAGTTTGTAGCCTCTGGTGGTGGTCAGTTCACCCTCTCTGTCTTATGCAGACCAGAGGTTTGTCATTACACACCCAAAAACTCACTGCCTTCTCTTTGCAGGCTTGCAAACCTGGCCTCAGCAAAGCACCCAGGCACCTCTGAAAATGGTCAATTTGTTTTGAGTCATGATCCAGTCTCTCACACATGGAAATACCCTGCAAGTGTTTTGAATATTCCTTCCAGTTACAGTCATGGTAGATCTGACAGGGCAAGTGACCATCACGTGTAATTCCTGTGATGTTTCCCATTCAAGTGTGACATCCAAACCAATGGATTGGACATAGTCTGAGTGTCATGCTACAGGAAAAGTGTATATCCTTGCAGGTCTTAAGGCACATTAATGGCTTGAGATAAGCTGGTTCACGGCTAAATTTGCTGGTTGCTGACCTTGGAGATGTTGTGTGCAAAACTAAGGGGAGTTTGAGTGTATGAATTTTGTTGATAAATAGAAGTTATGCTATATATAGAAACATTTTTTATGACATATGCAAATGTTCCCAGTGCTGAGGTATAGTCTGGAAATTGCTATGTTCTTCTCAGTTTGCTAACAGCTGATTTAGATTTTTGATCCAGCTTCCTTTTGTAAACAGATTCACTGTGCTTATGGAAATTAAAGATAGATAACTCTTCAGGTGCTGTGCAGTTGTCAAACTGAACTTAAACACTACCTTTCCCTGAGCATCTGTTGCTTGTTCACCCTAATTGTGAGGTTGTGCTTACAGCTTAAAATTATTCCATGACTTGGGATGCAGTTTCCTTCAGAGGGGCCTGTGGTTCTGCTGTACCTCAGCGTGTCTCAAAAAATACTCGGAATTTTGTGTAACAGAAAACAATACATTTTCAAAGAGGAAAACTAAAGTTATTTTCTTCCTCCCTTTCTTAACAGTGCATTTTCAGGACAGCTCTTGGAGGAATGTCCCTCCAGCAAACTTTTTTTGTCCTCACCACTACCCCTAAAATATTTCTTGTGTTTGTGTTTGTAAGATTCAAATTCATCTAGAATTCAGCTTTTAACCTTTAGGATTTAAGACTGTTTTGACTCATGTGCTTATGTCAGTCAAGTTACTGTTTTTCCATAGGCATCTTTGTAACTCATCTTGTTTTGCTCTTGTTGCAATTCTCATCTGTAAAATAGGGAGGTTGGCACTACTGTGTGGGAATTTTGAGTCATAAGTTGTAAGCAACTTGTATAGTAAAGATCAGGTCAGTGTTTAGCGTACTTGCAAAGAGATTTTAGAGCAGCTTGAAGAGGTATGAAAAATAAAACTTTGCATTTTTGTTTAATCTTTCAACTAAAGGAGCTGATAATTTAGAAAATAGCGAGAAGCTGCAAACATCAGAACCTGCTGCAGAAGGCACTCCAACCAAAGTAAATCCCTACTCAGTCATAAATATTTCCCCAATCCAAGACAAGGATCCGTCCTCATCACCAGAACCAAGTCCTCAAGATGAATGTGCAAGCCCCAGCTTGTCTGGTGGATATTCTGTTCCTGTCCCTTGTGGATATGCTGTGCCATCCAACTTACCTTTGCTACTGCCAGCGTACTCCAGTCCTGTCATCATACGCAGTGTTTCTGTAGATGAAGAAGGTACTGTAGTTACACACCTTACTTTATTTGAAGGGGAATCCTTGGTTAACCTCAGGTACCTTTCCTGTATAGCACTCACCCTGGGTGAGTGTGATTAATGCTAATTCCTTTTTAATGTAATGAAATAATTTTCAGATCCAGAGTTCGGTGTTCAAGCCAAATGGTTTATTTTCATACCTTTTATTGTTTTTTTCTAGATCCTGGCAAAATTCCTCTCCCCTTTGCCTTTTCCATATGCATTTCTGTTTGTTTATTTTCCAATTCTTGTAGATTTAGAGTTGCTGTGGGATTTTTCCCTTGATGATTTGATGAATTCTCCATCTTCTAGTACAATTTTAAGACAGAAGAGGAAACTAGAAAGGGAAATAACTATGGATTATTACAGAAACAAGAGATCCATTTTGTAACCAAAGTTGAGAAAGTTGACAGCTTAATGTCAAGACAGTAGGAAAAGAAGGCTCCTCATATCCTGCCTTTTCCTTTTTGTATTTTGAGTATACTTTTCTTGAGCTAGGCAGCAGTTCTTCTATAATTCCAGCCTTTATTCCAGCCCTTGCTTTTTACCACCATTAGGAACACTGTCAAGTAAAAGCAAGTGTTTGTGTGGTCCTTATTACCTGTAGAGGAATATATGTTTGAGAGATAGAATTAAATCCATCAGACATTGTAATTTCCTCTTAACAGCTCTTCTAACAAATGGCTGTGTCTTTGAATTACTTAGTTCTCAAAAATACATGGTATGAAGGAACTTCTAAATTTTTTAACATGTGTAAGAATAAAACTTACAAAAAATGAGATTATTCTTTAGCAATGAACTGTAAAATCAGTTTCTTATGCTAAAATGTGCCATTTGAGCCAAACGGACGTTATTGCAAGCATTTTCTTTTTTTCTTTTTTTTTTCTACTTGGCAGGTACACAGTCAGCAACTGAAGAATGTCATTATAATTCTGTAAACTTGGAGGACCCTCAGAATAGGTGATTGCCAGTTTATCATGTTTTAATGATTTGTAAAACCTTAATTCCTAAGAAAGCTTGCATTTGATAAGTATTTTCCTTGCGTGATACTTCCATGTTTGTTGGTTTGTGTTTTTTCACTTTCTTAGTCCTGTAATTCTGATTGTGTACTAAAATCAGCACTGATGTGTGTGTGACTGTGCATGACATTTTTGAAGACATTGGGTTGAATTTTTATAGATTGATGGCAATGTCAGCTGCAACAGATTGCTGGAGATTTTGTCTAGCCTGCTGCTTTCAGCAGGACCACTGCCAATACTCCATCAGATCAACCATGGCCTTGCTGGCTGACCCTTCAAACCCTCCAAGGATGGAGGTGCTGCAGCTTCCCTGAGCACTCCTCCCTGCTGTACTGCCTTCCCCTTTCCCCTTTTTCCCCCTACCTCCACAAAAGTCCAAACCAAATCTTCCAGTGGGCAGTCTGTTGACCATTCCCCCTTTGTCTGGAATTAAAAAAAAACCGGCCCCAAAACCCCCAAAACATACCCAAACAAAAAAATAACTCTGATTCCATCACCTCTGTAGTTCTCTTTTGGATAGTTGTAGCTGCTCTTGGATCACCCCATAACATCCTTCTCACCAGACTAAATAATCTCCATGTCTTTTACTTCCTTCCTTGTAAACCATGTGCTTTAGTCCCTGACTTCAGTTTCTCTACATCTCTCTAGAGGTAGCTTCAATTTCTCCACAGCTCTCTAGCAGGGGAGTGTTGGGAAGCCAAAACTGGGCGTGCTGCTACAGGTTCAGCCTCACTGGCAGGAGGGCAGAGGAGGATAACAGCTTTGCCTGATTGCTCCTGATGTAACCCAGAATGTCTTTAGTCCTATTTACCATGGAAAGGAAGTTCTCACTTCACCGTTTCTGAGAGAATTTCCTGTGTTCTGGTAGATTAACTCAAAAGAAGAGTATTTTTTAAGATTGTAAAGAAAGTGTTTTCAATTTTCTGACTAAAAGTGTCAGACTATTAACTAGAATAGATTATTCATCACCCAACTACATGCTGAAGCAATATTTTTGACTAATCAGCAGACTTGGAATGGAAGCTAGAAGACAGAAATACATTTCTTTTCTTGTTTTCATGGATGTTTAAAAATATCGTGGTGTTAACTTTTACTTCTTCTATTTTATGGCCTCTTTTTCAAGTGAAGATAACCAGACCAAGAGAGAGGATGATGCCCTGGCCAAATGGGTTGCAGATCCTGCAAATACAGCGTGGATGGAAAGTAAGTACAAGTGAGCACTGAAGTACCACTGTAGAAGGTGGTCAGTTTTAAGTTTGATCAGCAATGTATGTGTGTCTATGTGCACAAGCAGATTTTATGGGAATGTCCAAGTTCACTTTTACTTTGTGTTTTCAGGTAGGTTCCAGAACCAAGATGTACCAGTTAGAACATTCAACAGTGTAATAAAATTGCATTTTAGAATAAAGCTAACATTCACTTTCCCACCTTTTGGAGTCTGTGGAATCATGTGTTATGGAAGTCATTTGGCTCCATCGATGCATTTGCAGTGGAATAAGCTCCAGTTCAGAGTCTGATCTGTGACCAGATTTGAAATTGCTCTTCTTGTGCAGTAGTTGGCATATAAGTATTTGGAGGAGGTGGAAGGGAAAGAATTGCCACTGTCTTGGTCTGTGCTGTTGATTCTTGGCTGCTAGCTGCATTTTAAACCAGAACAGAGACTGTGTGGTTTGAGGACAGGTTATCCTGCCTGTTTGCAGCTGTTTCCACTGGGCTGGAGGTTCATCTTACGTATTTTGTGAAGCAACTGAAGAATTTGCATTGTCATTCTGCCTCTTAATGTACTATGCTGATCATTACATTATTTAGTTTTGATTCTTTTTCAAAAGTCAATTTCAGCTTTTCTACAGTCATTCATTAAGGCAGTGTGGAGCCTTCAACAGCACAGAACATACTATACCTCTGTAAGAAGGAGGGAGAAATAGTGGCATTTGAAGTGGATTTTTATTTTCAGGCTACCAAAAGTCATCATAAGCAATGCAGATAAAACTCTGAAATTTCACAAATATCATACACTTCTTTGTGCATTATTGCAATATTTGAATGATTAGATTTGCAAGCAAAATGCTAGTGGAGAGTGAGCCATATCTCTGTTGTATTCATATATGCCAATATAACCAAAATTCTTTAAAATAGAATAGAATATATCAGTTGGAGCGGACCTATAGCATTTCAATTGCCTGACCATTTCAGGGCTGACCAAAAGTTAAAGTCTTATTAACAGCTTTGTCCAAATGCCTCTTAAACACTTGGTCTCATTTACATTTTAGGAAGTTTCTCATTTGTTTTTTTTTTTTTTTTCTGTCTTGGTTTTAGACCCAGATGAGGTAATTTATGATGATGTGCCAAGAGAAGATTCAGACTCTGAACCAGGTTTGAGATCTTTATTATGTTGAAAGCAATGTAAAGTGGAATTATGTGCATGTATACTAAACAGATACATTGGTTAAGTACCTAAAATATATGTAAATGGAATTAACATTGTGTAAATAATTGGTAGGTCTTAAAAAGTTCAGAATTGTACTAACACTTAAAGGACTATCTCAGCAGATCTCCTATACTGCTCTTCTCAGAAGCTGAATTCTGCTTTGTTTTATAGACACTGTTCCAAATATTTGAGTATTCTGCATATTAGAGAATTACAGTGTTGGGTGTTGTAGGGCCCTGAAAAAGGCCAGGTAGTTAGGAAAAGGGTGTTTTAAATAATTAAGCAATGTATGATAATGTATCATTGTCATGGTTATAGAGAAAAGCCCTTTCCTTTAATGTCCCCTTCAATATATAAATGCTTGATAGAAGGTCCAGAGTGGCTGTTCACCATCCTGATTGTGACTCTACAGAAATGTTTTATTTCAGCTTTGAAGTGGTCCCCTCCTGATGGTTGTGACCACATTTGGAGGGGGCAGAATAGATCTCAAAGTATTTACTAGTAAGATTTTACCTTCACTGGAGATGATGGAGTTAGGGCTCAAGAAGAATATTTCATTGAGTTCTTGCTCAGGTTTGTTTTGCAGTTTTTGAGTATAGTGAATTTTCTTAAAGATCAGTTGCTACTTTAAAGCTGTAACAGTTTCCTTTCTTGTCCTTAGTAGTGTTCAGGTGTTCTACAAATTACTACTGAATTTTTTTTCATTTATTATTGGAAAGTACCGTGTTACATTCATGACTTGAATGCTTATATTCCTGGAAGTTCCCTCAGGGGACTGTGCTACTCTGAGCAGGGACATCTTTGTGCTGTTGCTGATCAGTCAGGAAACGTGTACACTAGGCCCAGGTGGCTGAGTTAGGTGGGATATGGAGCAAAGCTCTACTGAGCATATTGGTCAGAATCTTTAGCCTAACCCACAAGATATCGATTAAAATTTTGATTTTCATTTCTTCCCCAAAGACATTGAAAGAATCTGAGGAAATAGGTAGTAAGGGAAGTTTCATCTTTATACATTCATGATCTTGATGTTTATATTTGTATATTTTGTCAGGAAGATGCAACTATTCCAAAAAAATTTCAGTCAGACAATCTGCATTAGCTCATGGACAAGAGAAATTCACCTAGTCATGGGGTAAATCCTGCCCCAAAGTGAACAGCACGGGAGTAGACTTGCATAAGTCTTGATTTATTTTTACTTACTGTGGTGGATCCTTTAAATTACTCATTGTGCTAGATTACCACTAAGATGTCTTCTTCGGTAACAATATTTTAAGGACAGTCTTGATATGCATGGGGATTTAATTTTTTTTTTTTTTAAATCTGGATCTTCCAAATTTGACTAGAATCCTCTGTGTTAAATAATTTAATTAATGTTAATATTAAATTCCAGGGTTTAGATGGATGTGTAAAACATGTCAGCTTTTCTTTTGAGTATATATTTTTTCTCTATTTAAATTAAATTTCAATCTTAAAAGCACAGCTGCTGTTTCCTGAATTTAATATGAGACAGTTGTAAATTCTGCATCATAACCTCTGACAACAGTGATTCCTGGCAGAAGTGTTGTACCATAACATGTGTCCTCACTTTTCTACTTGTGATGACAAATGATGCTGCTTGTAGAGTGCATTCCTGTTTCCTGATAAGCAATTGGCTCTAAATTTTCCATTTTATTTTGAGTAAGTTTTATGTTCTTGACATCTGTGCCAATGGAAAGACCTGTGTCTTTAACAGGAGGTACTTTGGTCAGCCTTTGCAATATAGATTTGAAAAGGTTATGTCTTGGAAAGGTTAATATTTCTAGTTTTTAAAGTAAATTATGAGCCAGGTAGCTGCCAGGTGTGGGAGACTTCGAGTGACTGGAAGTATGAGTCATAAAACACTGTTGTGTAACACCTTCCTTGCTACTTTGGTCTGATCTGTTCTGCTGGAAGTACTGACATTTTCATTTGATTCTTGTAATGTTTTAGCATTTATCATTTTAGCTGATGTCCCTAGGGACAAATGGCAAACTTACAGATGGAAGGATGATGCTTCTCAGTGCAGATGTGCATTCACAGCTACAGTGTAAATTTCCTTTGAAGTTCTAAATTCTGTGGGATTTGGACACAACAGTGTCATTTGAGTAGCACATGTTTCTAAAAGGTTCATGGTGTGTACCATAACACTGTCCTTTTTTAGTACTCTGTTTCAACACAGACAATCTACTGTGGCTGTTTGAATATTGGATTTAATTCAGAATTTTTAATGTGCATACAAAAGTCTGTACAATTCTTTATAGCATATCCTGGACAATTTTTTTGGTGTTTGAACAAACATACACTTCAGTGTAGCTTTTTAAATTTTGGTTTAACTCTTGCAGAGGAAATGATTTATGATGATGTTGAAAATGGTGATGATGGTGGAAACAGCTCACTGGAATATGGGTGGAGTTCAAGTGAGTTTGAAAGCTATGAAGAACAGAGTGATTCTGAGTGTAAAAATGGAATTCCCAGCTCCTTTTTGCGAGGCAACCACAAGAGACATGTATGTATTCTGCAGTGCTGCTCAGTCATTGAGGTTATCCTGGTTTCCAACCCTTTATTTTCTCACCTGTATTTCTTTTTATCCTCAATTCAGTTTCAAATGCCAACAACACCTTTTTAAAGGATACATGAATCAGTGTGGAAGTGACAGTACATAACAAAATGTAACAGGGAAGAGATGAAAATGTTAAACAGAAGCTTCTTACAAAAAAGAAAAAAACTCAAATTGGATTAAAATAAAATTAAAAATGAGATTATTTTTGCTTATGGGAAGTTCCTCACCTTCTCTTCTTTTGCAGTTTCTGGATTGGTGTAAGTGGTAAATAAATGTGGAAAATAATGTGAAGAATAAACGGGGAGAAGCCTGAAAAGAATTGAAGGTTTGGGATCTTTAGGTGCTCAAAAGTCAGAAAACTCTGCCACTGTTCCCTAGCTGTCTTAGATCTGCATCAGTTTGCTTGTTTGAAAGTGACTGAGCTTAAAAACGTCTGAAAGTAAATGATTTTTGTAATCAAAGAGAATTCTACCTATTGGGAGAGAAGAGAGGTGTCATGATTAAAATGATCCATCTGTGACACTTCTCAAGCCTGGTACCTTTGGCTCCATCTGTTCTGCGGGAGGCAGGAAGGCACAGGTGACACTGGTGCCTGTCCTCACTGCATCTGTCCCATTGCACAGGGAGACAGGTCCTGGGCTCTTGCCTTGTCGTCGCCTTGGCTCCTCTCCTGCCCTTGTGCACCCTTTCTGTGAGAGGCTCCCCAGTGTGTGCTGACTAGGGGCAAGCCCCAAGAGCCACTTGGCATCTGTGTGTTGTGAGCTGCCTCAGCACCCCGTGGCTGGAATGTGCAGGGTTGCAGAGAGTTATTTCATGGGACCCTTATTTTCATTTTGCAGGTTTCTTAACTTGAGAATAAAAGCCTTGCTGTCTGTGTTTCCCTCCAGTGTATGTTTTCTGCTCTCCCCTCACCTCCATCCTTGCTGCCCATCCTTTGGAAATCAGGGAGTGAGCAATTAACTGCAAGACTTGAGCCCACCCAAATCTGCACTTTGTAAGCTGAGTGCTCATCCTCTGTTTTTGTCTTGGTTTTGTTCTGACTAGAACGATCTTGAGCTGTTGCAGCTGTTTGTTTGGGAGTTTTTTAACAAGACTGAAAAAACTGAGCTTGATTTTTTTGTTTGTTTTAAATACCTTGGAAGAGACTAAGAAACTGCTTTGCATGTAAGTGTGTAAGCCTTAACTTGGCTGCTGGCTTATTATTTTAATTTTTTTAAATCTTCTCTTGTTATCCCTAACTTCAGCTTTGGCCATAGAATCTATTTACATATGTGAACAAAGCAAGGTTTAAAGCCATTTTTTGGGAGCTCTTAAAAGTATACTTTGATCTGTTATGGAAAACTGTTGGCAGTGGTTGAATGTGATCATACCAGGATCAGGCACAGAGTGTCTGAGCAAGAGACTCAGGAGTGATGAGAGAAGAAGGGGTGTGCCCTTGGGTACTGCTCTGCAGATGGCTTTTTCATGCCTGTGACAAAAGGTTTTGGGGATTGCCTTGTGAGGATGGATGTGAGGAGGTGAGGAACACTAAAGCTGGTGGGTGGAAAAGTCAGAGAGGCTCCTGCACCTGGATGGGTTGTTGGGAGATGGAGAAATCAGGAAATTAGGGAAGTGTTTTGGCAGAATGAGGAAAGAAACTTTAGGACTGCTGAAAAAACCCTGCAACAAACAACCAAGAAAACAACAAAAAAAACCAAAAAAACAACCCCAGTCCTCACTGCACTGGCACTTCAACACAGGCAGACACTACTCTTCTTTATGTACATTTTCTCTGTATCCGTTCCTTGCACTACCTCTCAGTTTTCCTCAGGTCTTGTGATGGATATTGCAGTTTATTCCCAGCACATCACCTTCTGTAGCCTTTCAGAGCCTGTAAGGGGCTTGCCCTACTTATAATTTTAGTGTTAGTTGAAAAGTATAGCATGGTTGGAGGTGGGATTTTTAATTTTAAGTGCTAGTATGACTTCCCTCAAAGCCACCTTCTCATTATGATTCTTATTATTCTATTTATTCCCTAAGAAGCGAAGGTTTTTGTGCTGTTAAATATTTTTTGTCTGTGGACCAGATGCTATTTTCATTATACTGCTGTAATGCCAGAATCATCATGTTAGAGGTAATTGCATCCTGACCCAGCCTAGTGGAGCTATGGGCTGGGCCTGCTGCTTTGTTTCCAACTCAGTAGGCCTTCTCTTTCCTGAGGCTTTGATCTCTTGCCAAATAATATCAAGCTGAGGGGTTTTCCACTGGACTTCTATTATAGGGCACACCAAATATTTTCCTCTTTTTTTTTCTTTCCTGGTTGCATTTTAACCTCTTTTATCTACCTTTGTCAAAATGTTTAACAAATGGTAATTAATATTCCAGAGCATTTCTTTGTGATAGTTTCCTTGCCTTGCAAATGAATATATTCATGTACGAGATGATTACACCAAAGTTCATACAATGAGGTTATGATGCATGTGGAAACTGCAAGAATATGAATCCTGTTAGTGTCTCCTTACCTGACTCATTGCCTGTCAATTTCCATATTCTCAGGTGCCAGCAATCTACACAGGTTCTTCAGTCTCTTGAGTTTTCTTCTGATTCACTGTTTTGAAGGATAGTCTGAAATACAGACTAGGCTTTGTGTCCAGTGAATAATGCTTATGATTAAAGCTGATGTATTGTTTCCATGTAGTTTTTAAGAGATAGGCACAATACAATTAATATATTATAACAATATAGTTACCTTAGTTGAAGTGGCTTTGCCCTTGTCTTTACAGAAAAGCACCTGGCAGAGTTCAGCAGTGCCCAGGAGTGCTGATCCCTTCCTCAGACTGGAGCTTCCCTCAGTGATAGTTTTCCCTTAGTTGTCTTTGTGTCAGTAGATAGCTGGGGCAATGTGCATGATTTATGTGAGTGCTTTAGCATGAAGTTTTCACTATGGTTTTATGAAAAGATTGTGTCTTTTTATACACTGTAGCTTTCTCATGACCTAATGCGTTTAAAGGAGCATTATGAAAAAAAGATGAAAGATTTGATGTCAAACACTGTGGGAGCAGTAGAGATTCAGCAACTAAAGCAAAAACATGAGCTGAAGGTAGTGTAGTTGATTTTTGTAACTAGTTACATTTAAATAATTGCTTTTCCAACACAGACAATGTTGTCTTTTATTAATAGCTTGAGAAAGTAGACAATAATTTGTATAAAATGAATTCTGAATGAGCTGAATTTTTATTGTGCAGTCTTAAATTAAAGACTATAATATTGCTATACTCTTAAAAATACTTGGCCAAAGACCTTTTCTCATGCTTACTTTTAATGTTAACAACCTCAGAAAATGAGACTGGGCATTGTCTTTCCCTGCTGACTGGTGCCCTTATCCCAGAGTGTGAGCCAGGTATACAACAACCCTGGTGCCTCTCTGAGAACTTGGCTCCATAGGGCTAGCCTAGCCCTAGCTCTGCAGCCACACAGGATGAAATTGGGAATCTCCCTGCTCTCCATTCTGAATGGAGCCAGTATGAAAAGACTAGGTTTTTGCTAAAAGCTTCAGTCTCAAACCCAGAAGTTGCCTGATTGCAGCAAGACAGCTTTGTTTGTGTTCTGACACTAGTGGGGATTTTTTGTTGTGGTGGCATTTTGGGAAGGAAGAAGTACAAAGCAGGATATTTTAATAAACATTTTCCAGCAAAGCAGAATTTATTTGGTTTTTTTTTTTTGGTTGTGTTGTTTTTTGGGTTTTTTGTTGATGTTGGTTTTTTTGTTTTGTTTTTTTGGGGTTTTTTTGTTTTGTTTTGTTGTTTTGTTGTTGTTGTTGTTGTTCCATGAAATTTCATTTTGCTGTAGTAGTGTACTGTAAGATTTATGGAATTCTTAATTAAACCGGTGTATTTGTTCAATGAATGAAGTTATTAGTTGTAACTTTTTCCTTCAAAACAGTGTTTGTTTAAGAATATAGTTAATATATAACTGAGTCTAGGAGATTATCTTTAGGTCAGAAATACTTTGGAAGAGTTATTGGGACACTGAAAGATGGACAAGACCTCTGGCATTAATGACCTGTGAGTAGTAGGTATTTGTTCAGTAAGGTAACATTTGAGACTATTTAAGGTTTCTGTTTGAATGCAGAAAGGTTCTTAGGCATTTCTGTTCTTTCAGACTTGCATACAATATTGTCATGAAGTAAGTCCTTGTCTCTGTTTTTATTTCGTTTTGAAATACCGGAGCTTGGCTCTGAGCTTTCATGGTTCTCTCTACTTATATATTCATTTGACTTTGGATGGTATTGATAGCCTAAAAGTGTGCAGGCTCAAATGTTTTCCTGTTATTCACTGAACATGTAGACTGTATTTTTTATATTACAGATGCAAAAGCTTATGAGAGCTGCTAGAGAAGGTACCAAAGATGGACTTGAGAAGACAAAAGCAGCTGTGAAGAAGGGTCGTTCCTTCATTCGGACAAAATCTTTCATTTCTCAAGGTATATGCTATTTACAGTGTTTCTCTTTGTTACATTCTCTAGTAATTTCTGAGAAAGAAGATGAATGGCCTAGCAAATTTTTGTAGTGGGAGCTGAGGGCTAGATGCAACAAATCAGATATATATATATATATATATATATATATCAGAAACATATGGTGTAATATTCAGTTCAGATGACAGCATGGTCAATGAACCTTGAGCAGTTTTTTCTATTTGGGGCAAGAACCGGAGCGACCTGAGGACCACAGAGAAGGGTCAACTTAAAAACAATAACAAAAAATCCCACCAAGCAGTGTGATCTAGGTACTGGTAGATGAGAGTATGGAAGTGATATTAAGTTACTGTCATGGTGTAACCCCAAACAGCACCCAAGCCCCTCACAGCCACTTGCTCACTCTCCTACCACCAGGACTGGGGAGAGAATTAGAAGGGTAAGAGTGAGAACTTGTGTGTTGAGATAAAGACAGTTTAATAGTGACCATAAAAGCCACACACAAAGAAGGACAAGGAACTAGTTCACTGATTCCCAAGGGCAGTGAAGATGCTTATCCATCTCCAGGAGGGCAGGGCCCCATTACACGCACTGGTTACTTGGGACACAAATGTCATCACTCTGAATGTCCCCTCCACTTACTCCTCCTTCCTCCCACTGAGGAGGATGTCATATGGTCTGGAATATCCTTTTAGTCAATTTGGGTGACTTGTCCTGGCTGTATCTCCTCCCAGCCTCCCGTGCACCTCCAGCACCCTCGCCAGCATGACAGTGTGAAAAGCAGAAAAGGTCTTGGCTCTATGTAAGCCCTGCTCAGCAATAAAAACGTCTTTATATTATCAACCCTGTGTCCAGTACAAATCCAAAATGTAGCTCCATACTAGCCACTGTGAAGAAAATTACTTCTACCCCAGCCAAAACCAGCACAGTTACTAAGTCTGTCCAGGTCTCTCCATCAAATAACTCTTGAATGTCAGGAGAGTATGCTGTTAAGACATGGTTTTCAGTGGAGAAGTAGTTGGCTATTTTAAAAAGTTCAGAAGTTCATCACTGGTAAGGAGTAATGCTTTCCGTGCTTAAGAGTGAAAGTAGGAGAAAAGACTGTACTAGTTAATCAGTTGGATGATTTTTGATAAAAGCTGAATTTGGGAATACAGGAAATGATGTAAAATCGAAAAGCCACAGAACTACTTTTATTCTTTCTGTTGTTGAGAGCAAGTGACAGTCCTTTGTCATGAGTCTTGGCAGCAGCTGTCCACAGGTAATTTTTCAAGAGACAGATGGTAGAAAATTAAACTATTTCATTTTTCAGATAAGTCTGAGAGATAATATATCTTTCTGGTCAAGATTCTGCCCAACTAATTAAATAGTAGTAACTTCAGAGCTTATAAAACTACAATTCTGGGAAGCTAGAACCACAAGGCTGGAACAAAATATTTTTATTGAGAGAGGTAACATAAAATTGCATCCTGTCTGTGTGGACTGGGACACATCTTACATCTCTGTCATGACCTCTGACTGCTTCTCAGTTTACTTAATTCACAGATGGACTACAGAAAGGTACAAAAGATGAGGTGATCAAAAAGTGTATCCTCAACTTCTTGAACAGCTGAAAATGATCTGCAGGACAGTGTTACAATGGACCTGGCATTCTTTCTTACATTTCCAAAGATTAGGTTGCAGACACAGTGTATCTGGGGATGACTGAATCCCATAACCACTTTCCAAATCAGCAGGGAGCTAGTGAAAAATTCGTTAACAAAACTCACAAGTTTCTCCCAGCCATCAGATCTGCTTCCCTTATTTCTCTTTCTCTTTCTAAGGCAGTTTCTCATACCCTTCTCTCTTTATGTCTCCTTTCCTTGTGTCTGCTTGTTTGGCTGGCTATGTACTGCCACCTATCAGTGCACTTCGGTGGTGCTTTTTCAGTAAAATTTTTACCCACAGAGCCATGCAGAATCCCTCACTCCTTTCTGATGAAAGCAAACATTCTGGTTAGTTTGGCTACTTTAGTTCAGATATAGAAGGGTGTATAGAATTTTTTTAGCTGGATTATAATATGAGGGTTTTCAGTTTCTTCCCAAGGGTCATTTATTTTGAAACTGCTGTCCCTGGAGCTGCAGTGCTTTAACCCAAGTTGTCATGACCTGCCCTCTGGACAGTCCCATTCTCCTGGCCAAGAGGAGGCAGTAGAGGTCAAGCAAAAGATGCTTAGGCTGTCTCCAGCTGTGGGATGTTAGGATGCCTTTGCAAGGTGTTCTGTATTAGAGTGCCTATTGGTGGTAGCATTTATGTGATTTCATAGATGATACAGAAGTGCTGGGAAATTCCTTTAATTTGATAAGTGAAAATTTATAATTTCTCTGCTCGGATGATAAGGTTTTTGCTTTTTTGGTTTTGTTTTGATTTTTTTCTTCTTTCAATCCACATGTAGAAGCTGACATTTTGGTTATTTATTTATAGATCATAGATCATCTTGTCTGGAAGAAGAAGAGCTAAATTTATTTATTGATGTGGACTGTATGCATACAGAAGCAATTATGACTCCTATGCCCGAAGGATTATCACAGCAGCAGGTAGTAAACTTTGGGAAATATGGTCTTCTGCCTTTTTTTTCTCCTCTTCTGCTCTGCACCAATGGCTCTTACATGCTTTTGGTCTTCAAACATATTGGCATTTTACTCAAGTGGATATCAAATTCAGAATTGAATAAGTAGTTTTTTGAAAATTGGTGTGTGTGCATATAGTTCCATCAATCCTGAATATACCCAGAGGTGCAAAATGCTGGTTTGCATTATAAAATTATCTGTAAAAACTATATTGTTTCACTACCTGAACGCTTAAACTAAATGTGATGGTTTTGAGTGAAAAAAAGTAGAGTTAAAGCATTTTTATTGAACCTGAAAACATTGTTCCAGGTGCTCTGAGATTTCCATTTTAAATGTAGAGAATATCCTGTATGCTCTTCGAATACAAAGGTTTTTCTTGGTTAAAAATAATCATCCCCAGTAAAGTCAAGTCTACAGAAGAACTAATTTTGCTGTTCTCCACCTCAAACTGTATAGTCACTGTGAAAATCACTTCAAAAAATACTGAAATCAGCATCAGTTAAGAAATTTTGGCTGGAAAAAAATCCCTTGGGTTCATGTTACTGTATTGTTATGACAACTAATAACTATATGAGAGTTTTTATCTTCTTGTGGTGTCAAGTGATGAGTCAATTGGTCAGTACTTTAATAAAATGGGCAAAAAAACCAAACTAAGGGGCAATTAAGGAGAGGGCTATGCATTTTTGGGATTTCTTTTTTTGTTTAACCTTTTATTTGGGTGAGGTTTATTTTTCTCTTGTGTTTAACACAATGAAGTGCTAATCTTATAACAAAGCAACTACCAAACTGTGTTCCATTTCTGTAAGATTTTATTATAATGTGAGATTTCAGCATCGGTCTGAATACTCCTTCCTTCTTTCCAAATAGGAATTTGAGTTTCACTGGGGTAGTTTTGTACAAATAAATTTACCCTCTTTTGCAAAAATCCCAGAGTGCTTGTAATTTGGAACAAACTGGTAATAGTTGTGCAAGTCATCACAAATATTGCTTATCTTCCCAGGAGGAGCTGTCCAAGTGGACAGGAATGGAGTTAGGGAAGCCAAAGCTCAGTTGCAGCTAGTGAGGTGTGAAGGGCAACAGTGAAGAGTTTCTGATGTGTACATTGGCAACAAAAGAGAAAACATGATATGCTGCTTGGTGGGGCACAGACCTAGTGATAACGGGTCCAAACTGTGCCACCTTTGCCTCAGGTTTTACTAGTGAGGCTTGTCCTCAGGACTCAGCCCATTAGCCCAGAACAGGTCTGCTGGGGTGAAGCCTGGTCCGCAGCTGGGGCAGCTGAGGCCATTTAGACATTCAGGTGTCTGTGGGACCAGATGGGATGTATATCAGGATGTGTAAGGCCTTTCTCAGTCATCTAAGATCACACTGATCAGAAGACTGGGAAAAAGTGTCACACTCTTGTCTCCACAAGAAGGAGAAGTGAGTCTGGCCCTCACCTCAATCCCAACAAAAGTGATGGAGCACATGCTTTTGGGAGCTGTGTCTGCGTTCAGTAGGACAGGAGGGAAAAATCAGCATAGATGGACCTGAGTCCATTTGTGCATGACCAGCTTGAGCCCCTTTGAGGTGACTGAGGGGAGAGGTGATGGTGGTGACTTTTTGGGCAGAGGAGAACAACGTGGGTCACTTACCTCTGCCTTAAGGGCAGGATTTTCAGCTGTCTCCTGGAGTATTCCTGCACTCCTCTAGGTGAGATACAGTCTGTGTGGGTGGACTAAAAGGTGGGTGGACACCACACTCAGTGAGTCTGTGGTCCAAAGTGCATCAGGTGGTCAGTGTTAGTGCTGTCCCTCAGAGGCAGGCATGGGCCTCTGGACTTTAAAGCCTGTATGAGTAATCTGGATGCCAGCTGCAGTGCACGTCTGGAGGTGATGCCAAACTGGAGGGATGCAGCAACTGTGTGGGGGAGCAGGGCTCTGGTGGGCTGGGGTGCACAGAAACACCAGAGCAGTCCAGGGAGGGCCAGCATAACCTGGCTGTGGGAAGGGGTCACAGCCCTGGATGCCCCAGGCCAGGACCCCCTTCAGCCCAGCTGCCCTGTCACAGCAGAGCTGCTCTGTGGACATGCTGGATTCAAACAGCAGGTGGCATGGTGGCTTCTCTTTAAATCCTGGTGCCCGCAAGTACTGGGGCTCGGGCTCAGGCTCATATCTATTGCAATAACCTGAAGCCACTATTAAGTGTTCTTTTTGTGTATTATAGAACCTAAAATTTTTATTTCTACAGATGTTTATTCTATTCAGAAGAATGAACTGTGACTAAAAGTAAGATTACCAGAGCCGCTGATCCACTGTACCGAATAAGACACTGCTAAATCCATTCTAAACACAGATTAGACACAGCTAATTTTACTGTACATATCTTAAGCAAAGCCTCAAATACTTTTGAGGTCCTCCTTTGACATGCCAGTACCTGAAAGAAAATTCTCATATAACCTGCATTTAATAATTCAAAATACAAGTGTGGAGAATTTAAAGGCAGTGATGGTGAAGAGGCTGTGCGGTTCTGGAGCAGAAAGAAGCAAGCATGAGATTTGTGTTTCATGGTTGTTTAGGCTAGCTTAAAATAGCAAAATGAGCAGCTTTTCCTTCTCTTCTAGTTATGGAAAGTGGTTTGATCCTATCCTGTGCTGTCTTCTCCCTCATAGTCCCCCTTTTGAAAACTGGGGTGAGCTAGATTAGGAAATGGATTTGGGTGAAAACAAATCCTTATAATCGACAAGAAATCTAATTGATGGCAAGAAACTTAAATTCTAAACTAGACTGGTTCTCCAGTCCTTCCTGTCCTGCTGCCTGCATGTACATACAAAGTGCATTTTGGCTGAATCACAGAAGCAGAAGTTGGCGAAGGAGGTGTAATAAATAGTCTGTAGTTTAACATGAAATATGGTAGCTTTTCCTGAAGCTCTTACAACTTTGTAAGTGTATATAAATATAGGTAATACGGCGGTTTTCACTTATGCATGGTAATGCCCAAAAGAGAATGCTGACTTGGATACTTTCTCAATGATACAGTTTATGTGGCCTTAACTTGAAAAGACAATTAGTATTTGCGTGTTTGCCCTTCATGTTGCTCCTAATAAATTTATAAAACCTATTAAAAATGAAGTTTAGGACTGATTTTTGAAAGCTTGTTACCTATTTTGTTGTAGCAAATCACTGAAGCAATCAACATCATCTTACACCTATTATTGTTTCCATTAATGCCTACATATATACATTTAAGGTGCATAGGATTATAGAATATCCTGATTTGGAAAATCACTAGGATCATTGAAGTCCAACTCCTGGCCCTGCACAAGACAGCCCTAAAAATTGCACCAGATGCCTGAGAGCATTGTTAAAGGCTGAAGTCAAAACACAAGTTTCAAAAGTAAAGCTTGGAATTACAACAGTGAGAAAACAATTACAGATATTGATACAATAATTGTGTTCTTTAAGTAGTTTTAGAGTAGTAGTAAATTTAATTACTTTTGAAGAGGTACAGTATTATTTTATTGCAGTTCCAGTATTGAAATTGCTTTGTATTTCTTTTGTTTATTAATGTGAGAATTTTATCATCATAATTTCCAGCTATAATGAATGTGTTACCTGATTAGAGCTTTGGACAAAACTTTGTTGTTTTAACAGGTTGTGAGAAGGTATATTTTGGGCTCTGTAGTTGATAGTGAGAAGAATTACGTGGATGCTCTCAAAAGAATCCTGGAGGTACCTTAATATCTTTTGCATTTTTAAATTCTGATTGTTTGAAAAAGAATCATTAAAGATCATTAAGGAATCTGCCATATGACTAATACAGATTTTGCTACAGATGCTTCATGCCAAATGTTCAGTGATTTTGTGTGTTTGTACTGTTGCATAAGTTTGTTTTTCTGCTTGTAGAAGTCCATTTTTTTGTTTGTTTAAATCAATTTGTTTTCTTTTTTCCCACAGCAATATGAAAAGCCCCTTTCAGATATGGAACCAAAATTACTGAGTGAAAGAAAACTTAAAATGGTCTTTTATCGAATTAAGGAGATTCTTCAGTGCCATTCAATGTTTCAGATTGCTCTGGCGAGTCGTGTATCTGAGTGGGACTCTGTTGAAATGATTGGTGATGTCTTTGTTGCTTCAGTAAGCAAATGTGTCAGAACAGATAATCTGCTTTTATTTTAGTCTTGTTTTTCCATCTCTCTATCTTTCTAACTTAGCCCTTTATTCCCATGTTCTCCAATGCCTGTGGCAACTGTCAGAGCATGCATGTACTATCCGGATAAGGAAACTGACACCAACACATGTCTTCAGCTCGGTTGGCAGATATGAAAGGATTGTGAGAAAAGTTTTCAGGCTTTGATTAATCTTTCAGACATTTAAGTAAACACTTTGTTTTTATGGGAAATTAAAGATTCACAAACCCACTGAAAAGAAGGTGAGACTGAGGCTCAGCATCTTGTAAAAAATAGGTAGTCATACCTAGTATAGTGCAAGTAGAAAGAAACTACAGTGGGTAATGTCCTGAATTCCTGAGATGGCACACTGATAAAGAGTATTTGTAAAACTGTATCCCATCATTAATGGAAGTCCATTCAGTAAAGGGCAGAATTAGCTACTTCTTTAAATTAGAGAAAAGAAGAAGTGGCCTTGGTTGATAGAAAGACGTTACCATGAAAGTGTGGTTCGAAGAGGCTGACTGCCTTCTGGCTTGAATGCCTTGTTTTATTGTCACCAGGTCCTGGAAATTCATGCCTGCTGTAAGAGAGCTGGGATCTGATCACAGTTCACCCAAAATGAAATAGTTACTAAAGATTTATTGTTTAAAGCAAACCTGCCTCATTGTGACTGAAGCAAGTTAGGTAGTCTTAATGAGACCAGCTCTGCAAAAGAGAGGGAATGAAGGCAATGGGTGGTGATCTTAGCATTCCTATGACTGTTTGCAGGCCACACAATCTGTCTGCTTTATTGATAAGTCCTTAATAGCTTAAGTCAGGATGTGAAGGCCCTGTGACTTTGCTGATTCACTTAATCTGGAAGACAGGTAGTGAGATAATCAGGGGATCTCAGCTGTCACTTTGAATCTCAATGAATGCCCTTTGATAGCCCATAGTCCTCAGGTTCTGTCCCAGTGTTCCAGCCAAGATGAAGCAATTTCTGTAAATACATTTCTTGTAATTCACAGCTGTTACATCATTCTGTTTCCAACCTGTCTTCTGCAGAGAGATTATTTCAGGTATTATCAGTATCTCTGTATATCCAGCACTAGGCCAAGAAAAGCCCTTAGTTCTGAGTAACTCCCTAACAGACAGAAGTCTATATAGCTGTGCTAGCAGAGGTCTTTTGTATTTGTAGTTAGGATTTGCCCTTTTTTCTTTACAGTTTTCTAAATCTATGGTATTGGATGCATACAGTGAATATGTAAACAACTTCAGCACAGCAGTTGGGATTCTCAAAAAATCTTGTGCCACTAAACCTGCCTTTTTAGACTTCTTAAAGGTTAGTTCATTCAATCTTTATATAGTTGTGCATATGTGATAAATGAGAAAGTCTGAGTTGTAATTTGGGAGGAAATTTGACTGCTGATACTCTATATTGTCTCGCTGTTTTCATGGACTTAAGGTCTGTTTTATGGCTTTGGCACAAAAAGATTCCAAAGGTTGCCCTTTCAGTATTGTATTTTTGGCATAGTAATGTGTTGTTAGATCTGGGATGTATTTTGAAGTGGACAGTAGTTTTATTGTTCTTCATATCAGTTTACTGGTGTTTGCATTACTTTATTTGGCTAAACATTAGGATTCTTCCTTATCAGATGAGCTTCATTGTATGAAGCCACTTTTTACTTTGAAATTGATTTTAATTATTTTTTAATTCTAATTTTTTTTATTGTCTTGTGAGAAGTAGTGCAACTGAATTTCCATTCCACAACAAATTTCCCTGGGTTTTGAAGGTTGTGTTTCTGGCGTGGGGTTGAAATTGGTGATTTTTTTGCAGAATGCATACTGCCCTCTTGCATATGATGCTTGTCATGATGTGTATGGAGAGCCTGGCACACACAGTAGAAGTTCTGCGAATGCCTAGGGTTGACAATACAGAGGGTACACAGAATCCACTGCAAGGCTTTTTTGGCTGTCTGTGACATGGTGAGAGTCTGGAAGCTCAGCTTGTCTCATTGCCCAGTCATCCTGGATTGAGTTGTGCCTCTTAGAGCTGGTCACCCTCACCCTGTCAGATCTGTTACAGTGGTCCACAAAACAGTAAAACTGTGTCCCTAGTGCAGCTCTTCTAGAGAAGAGTGGCAGGGATTTCTCTTCAGATCTTAAATTACCTAACAACTCTTTGGAGTGTGGACAGCTCTGTGCAGGACGATACTCTGCAAGCCTTAAGCACCATGAAGATCAGACTCTCTAGGGAGCATGTAGTCACATGTTAAATATGTTCTACTGTTAAAAGCTTGTTTTTCTAATAGAGACATAATCCACACCTCTCATCACTGCTTGTCAGGGCCACACTGGTTCTGCTTGCAGAAACACAGCCAAACTCTGACAGATGACACTTCTTTACCTTTCCTTCCCCCCCCCCCCAAAAAATGAGGATCAAAATCTTCACTACTGCTGTTCGGAAAAACATAGATGTTTGTATAGATAACTATGGAAAGAAATTATTGTGAAGCTGATAGTTGTAGCAATAAATGGCAATTTAAGCACAACACTAGTTTAGTGGTGTTTAATATTGTTTAGATTTGCTTTGTTTGCACTATTGAGAATTACCTTTAACCTTCCTATTTCTGACCATTTCTGGCTTTTTGCAGAAAGAAATTTGCCATTTTGTGTTTTTTTCTGCCATTCCTGGTAACTAAAGTAATGGATTCAAACATTTTTCTTTCTAAATATAAATCAGCATTTTTTCCTTCGTTTCTTTTAATAAAGAAGATCAAAATCTCTGTTTGCATAGCATTGAGATTATGATGTTTCCTCTTAAAAACTCATAGATTGGTTTTTAGATTTATAGATGCTGCACTGTTGGTGTAGCTTTAGCCCAGCTGTATTTATTTAAGGAGGATGTTTCAGTTCAGTGGCAGGCCATTCTTTTAATAGCGATGGGTTTTTCTAAAAGTTTGAATATTTTAAAATTAATTCTTGATAGTAAATTGAATCTTTACATTCTTCCTATTATAATTAATGTAAGCAGTATAGATGAATTTTTAGGAAATGTTTTCATTTCGTTCTGTAACTGGTGGAAATGTGCTCGTGGTAGTAAATGTGGCTTTCTTGCATTGCAGCAATGTCAGGAGTCAAGCCCTGATCGCATTACACTGTATGGTTTAATGATGAAACCTATCCAACGTTTTCCACAGTTCATTCTACTATTGCAGGTAAATAATGTTTACCAAAGGGAGGCTCCTCTTGGATTCTTGCATAGTTTACCCTTGGGATTACATGGTAGCTAATCTTCTGCTAAAGGATCATGCTGCAATGGAAGTGACCACTACATCATGGGGAAATAAATAGAAAATTTCAGTACATTAAACACGCTCATCTCATAGTCTGATTGCAGGGACAGGCAGTAAAGGCACTTCAGGAAAGATTTAGTAAACTAGATTTACTATAGATTACTTGCTAAGTAAAATATAGCTCCTGAATTGTTTTCTAGTAAAGGTGCAGTTCAAATATGCTACTTGTTTATATCTGTTCGTTAGCTAGTAACACTTCAAAACATGACTAGAAACTTAGCATTATTTTCCATTGAAGAAAAAAACCAAGAGGATTAACATGCCTTGGATAGTTTAGAATATATGTGAGATGCAGAACAACAGTACACTCTCTGACTACTTGGCTCACAGGACCTGCTAGAGTATGGTGCAGCTTCCTTCTGACCTGCAGCATCTTGTTTCTCTGCCCATGGAAACTGTGGATTTGACAGGGAGTCCCTGGGTCTCATCTCAACAGGCAGTCAAGCTGCAGGAAGAGCACAATTCCCCAGTATAGACCTACTCCAGACAAATTTACTGTTTGTACCTCCTTCCAGAGCACAGCAGATGCAGGGCAGTAAGCACGGTGTGTTAGCTGTGCTCGCAGGTGCCACAGAGGAGGACAGGCTTGGGCTGCACGCCTGGCAGTTACTGTGGGTAATGGAGCAGTCGTGGGGGCAGCATGGGGGTCACAAGCCGTGGTGAGAGTTTTTGAAGTAGCAGGAACGATGAAGTTTACTGTGGCAGGAAGAGTGAATATATAGGGATTTTTTAAAGTGCTCTGGGAATGGAAATAAAGTATAATTCAAACTGTTCCTACTGGATGCCTACAAAAGAGAAAAGAACAGTGTGGAGGCAGGCGCTGTTGTGACCTTAATGTAGTAATATCTCCTACTTTAGGAGGAGCATGCTGTCCATGTTCTAATGAGGAATAATAACAGTAATAAAGATAATACAGTATTATTATGGTAGTAAATATCTGAAAAGTTTCATTTTAAATATTTTATAGACATGTACATATTACAGTATAATACTGATTGCCAGATTGTTTAATATTATGTCCCTTCTCTGTAATTTTGTTCTTTAAATAAGAATACATGTGATCCCATTGAGTATATTTTTGAAGAATTACTAAGATAATTTGCAAAGTTAAGCAATGTGCTGTCTGAATATTCATTGGGTGTTTATTGGTCTTATTCTTTAGTAGTACTCAAGTAAAGAATGTAATTGTAACTGTAAATCCTGTAATCTTTGGAAACTGACTTTGGAAATAAATCTGATTTTTTGTTTGTTGTTTGTTTGTTTTATAATTACCCCTCAGGATATGTTGAAGAACACTAATAAGGGACATCCTGACAGGTTACCTCTACAGATGGCTCTTACAGAGCTCGAGACACTGGCAGAGAAGTTAAATGAAAGGAAAAGGGATGCAGATCAGCGCTGTGAAATAAAACAAATAGCAAAAGCAATGAATGAACGCTACCTGAACAAGGTAAGGAAAGTATAATGGAAATGGAAGTCACTTTCTGGGCCTTGAGCAATCTCTATAGCAGAGACCAAAGAGACAGCTATGTTATTTTTATCTGTAGAGCTCAACAACATGGGGTCATTCTAGTGGTAAATGTGAGATGTGACCTAACTCTGGGACTAAACAGGCTCACCACTGTGTGCTGAAGTGGGCAACACATTGAACTAGCCTCAGCAGTGTTGGTGTTCTGTGGCAATGTAGGAAATAATAACATATAGTAAAATCTCATGCTCATTTTCTTAATGGAAAAATTCAATTTTTAATTTGTCCTAGAAATGAGGAATTATTCCTGTGTAAAGAAAGGGACCACGTCCTTATACAGTAGTGCTTCCAACGATGAAGCATTTCAGGATGTGCTATTGAATGGATCCAACATCTTCCTTATTTTAAGGAAAATCTCGGTCTATTTCATTCATATATTTGCATCGTACAATAGAAATGTCTGAAAAGAACTCTAGAAGACTTTCAGTGAGAAGGAAGGAAAAATCTTTTTTGAGTTTGTTAGTAGTTATCTGTACTGTGGATATATGTATGCTTGTTTTATTTGTATCATAAATGATTCCTTCTTTCCCATGAAGTGGGGCATAAATGCTCCAATTACTACTTTTGTGAAGTTACAGGTTATTTTCCTGTGGACTTCTTCTGAGATAAAGTAGTGGGGATGTGCTGAAGGAATGGGGTTGGTTTTGGTGATACATAAGCACATCTTTTAGGAAAGCAGTAGTCTACCAGAAAATGCTTATTTTAAGCTATTTACCAGGAATGAAATACTGAATTTATTGTCGTACTGGAGCAGTATTTCCATTCTAAGTGCATTAGAAGATGGATTCAGACATTTTACTTTATTTTCTAGTTGTCATAATCTTACTTCTTGAAGCAGCTATTAATCATCTGGAAATAGTTCCAAGACACAGAATATGCTTTTGAAGAGGTGGCCCAGGTTACCTTTTGTCAGTTGATATTGACTGTAAGATTTCGTGTGTTATGCAATGGAGGAGTCATTGATAAATACTTGGGTAGTCACTCCAAATCTCATAGGGTCCCACAGGCCTTGTGTCATAATATCACAGAATCAGCTGAGTTGGAAGGGACCCACATGGATCATAGAGTCCAACTCCTGTCTCTGCACAAGACCACCTCCAAGAGTCACACCAAGTGCCTGACAATATTGTTCAAATGCTTCTTGAACTATGTCATGCTTTGACCACTGCCCTGGGAAGCCTGTTCCATGGCCCGACCACCCTCTGGGTGAAGAATCCTCTCCTCACAAGGAAGCTTGTAGACTGCAATGAGGTCTTCTCCCAGTCTGCTCCAGGCTGAACAGACCAAGTGACCTCAGTCACTCCTCATACAGCTTCACCTCAAGGCCTTCACCATCCCTGAGGCTCTCCTTTGGACGCTCTCTAATAGCTTAATATCTTTCTTACATTGTGGCACCCAAAACTGCACACAATATTCAGATGAGGCCAGTGCAGAGCAGGACAATCCCCTCCCTTGCCTGGGTGGCAATGCTGGGCCTGATGCCCCTCAGGACAGGGTTGGCCCTCCTGGGCCTTTATATTTGCATATACAGTTTTGGAACAATGCCAGCCAGGGTGAAATAGGTGGTGGAGGAGGTGGTTGATCAGAAAATGAGTGTGCTATGGACCATTTTGTTCTGCTGGACACTATTGAGGAGTGTTGGACATTTAAGAGATAAGTTCACACTTGCACATGGTGGCTGATCCTCAGCCCTTGAAGGCAAATGTCAGGAGCAATTTGCATGCCGAGAATCTCTTGAACATGTCATCTCCACAGTTTGTGACACCCTGCCAGCTGCACTCCTCAGATGTGTGAGCCCACGGGGACATTGCAGGCTGAGCACACTCCCTCCTCACACTCTGGCCTCCCACTCGGGGCAGCTGGAATCATGTGCAGGTCTTCAGTGACTATGAAAGAAGGGACTAAGGAAGGAAATCACAGAAATTGTGGAAGGAATAATTTTTTTCACCAAGAAACCTTTATCAGTGTGGAAGATTCCCAAAGCAACCATGGTCTTCATTGAGATGCAAAGCCCTTTAAGTCCACATGGATGACAGCAGAAGTTACTGTTTCTCTAAATCAAAAGCAGATTAATAAAGAGAGCTAATTACTTTGGCAAATTCACCTACAATCACTTGTGGTGGATGGCAAGTGATAACCCATTGTTTTTGTTTTTTATGTGCCACATGTTGGATGTACAGTGTATAATATACAATGCTGATTGTTTTCAAAATCCAGCTACTCAGCAGCGGAAACAGATACCTCATACGGACTGATGACATGGTTGAGACAGTTTATAATGACAAAGGAGAAATTATCAAAACCAAAGAACGGCGACTTTTCATGTTAAATGATGTGCTGATGTGTGCAACAGTAAATATTCGGTAAGATTTAATTTATATTTTTTAGATTATCATTTGAACTTCAGGTGCAGAAAAATGGCACTTTTTGAATTGCTTTTGTGTTGTTGTGTTTGCTATGTCTAATGCTTTCTAGAAGTAGTCATAATAAATAGATAACTAGCTTTGTTACAGTCCTCCAGATTGCTGACTGATATTTGGAAGTTCTAGAGTAAATTTTAAGAAAAATTGTATCAGTTGGAGATTACAGATAGAAATGCTCTGTAGTGTCTAGTTACTGCTGTGTATTAGTGCTTAGTGGAACACAGGTTTGCCAGGGTAAGATTTTTTCTCTTCTTCCTTAAATTCAGACTGTAACACACACAGATTTGTAACTTGACACAATTTCTATATTAAATCCTACCCTCTGCAAAGCAAACAAACAACCACAAACAAAGCCCATAAAGTTAATGAAGGTTGCCAGAATAAACCTGGAACTCACTAACAAATTTCCAGATGGGGAAAGGTTGTTATGTCTGAGACCAAACATCGAAGGATTAAAGGTGAAATGCTTTGAAAAAAGCATTTTTTCGTAGTTTTTCCTGTGCTTTTGTTGGCTGTAATTATTACTGTTACTAAGTAACAGCCAAGGTTGTGGTCGCATTCATATGTTGCTTGTATCATAAATTGTTTTATGTGATGCTACATCCTAACAAAGAAAATGGATCTTTAAAAGTGGATCTTTAAAATCTTCCAAGAATAGCTTTTCTTAAGCATAATACGAGTTGGTATCTTAATTCATTTCTGAAGTATGAATCCTATACATAAATTTCTAAATGTGTGATTGCTTGGTCTCATATTAGTGAGTGAGAAGTGCCATGTAATTAAGTACACTTCAGAAAATGAACAAGCTCATGTCAGTTATCCTGTGATCATTGCCTTTAAAAATTCCTTACTTTATTAGTAACACTTGGATATTGTTTTTAACTATTCGTAGTTTGTCTTCTTTCATACCAGCAAAGTCTTGGATTTTCTGTATTTGTACTTGAAGCAGCAAAGTGCAGTCTGTTTTTGTTTTCCATGTTCAAAGTTCATGATCATGCCAAGTCTCTGAACCTCTGAGGGTCATGTCGTCTGTAAAAGTATGTACTGTTTGCAAGCCATAGAAAATTCCTCTCTAACTAGTGGACCCTGTGCACCTGGGGACGTTTGAGTGTTGCTGGTTTACAAAAGACAGGTATTTTTATAGATGACATGACCCTCAGGTCTTTCTTTGCACACAGTCTAGATGACCAGCAGGAGCTGGTGGCCTAACTCTGAAGTAACAGCAGTTGGATAGGGTGGATGCTATCCCTAGTGACTAGACAACTGTGTCTTGCCTAGTTTCCTTTTTTGTTTTTTTCTGAGCTAGGTCAAAAATTTATAAATATTTACTTAGGTTGTGGCAGTTGTGTTCTTTGTTCATAGTTACTTCCTTATTGAAACAAAAGTCTGTGTTGCAGATAGGTGGCTGACTAGCTGAACTCAGCATTTAGTTATTGATCTCAATAAATGCATTTTGCTGATTTCTCTCATGCATTTGATTTCTGGATTTCAGTCATTCTTTCTGTGAAGTAAACCTTTTTTGTTTTCTTTAACATCTCTTTTGTCCTTTATAATAAATATTTGTTATATGTTCTTGAATGGGAATAAGGGAATGAAGGAAACAAAGTAAAATTAGGATCAATGTAATTTCTATTCCTAATGAGCTTCCTCAGTGTGCTCTTTCCCTCTGAAATGGCTATTGTGATGCACAGTTCTTAAGCAGCAGCTCAGGCAGGATTACTCTTGGAAGCTGCAGCAGTTTCAGAGGTCTGCTGTACAGAACAGTCTGGGCTGTGGGGCTTGGCAGAAATGTTGGTTTATCAGCCCTTCAGAGGTTATGTTGTGCCTTGTGTTGCCAGCAGTCATTCAAAGTCATTCACTCCCATAATCCGTACTTCCCTAAACGTAGCAGTTAGGGCCCAAAAAGAAGTGTTTCAAAAAAATAAGGAAAATCTGGAGCCAAAGTATAATCCCAAATAGTTGTATTAGGATTTCAGAATGCACATTCATCTTAAAAGATGGTAATTTATGTTTTGCTGTAGAAATAAGTACTATTGTTGGCAGTCCTGTGGTGTTTGTACACAAGATTAGCTGCACCTGCATGGCTGCTCTTTGCATGCCAGGAAAGGTCAGTCACAAAAGTCAGCCTGATGCATGTGTTTCTTTCAAGTTGTGCACTGTACTCAAGCTGATAAACAGCAGATTTTAGAAGCTAAAATAATAAATACTATGCCATGAAACACAGTTGCTTGTCACAGCAATAATTTGTGCATATTCCAGCTCTTCCTATGAAAGCAGTGGCACCGTGACAACTGGCCAGAGGTATTTGCTGAAGTGGAGCGTACCGCTGGGACAAGTGGATGTCATAGAGTATGGCAGCAGTGAGGGCCAAGGAGACAACTGCAGGTTCCCACCCCAGCTCTCTGCTGAAAATGTCGTCATTAACTCCAAGCCAAGTAAGTGATAGGAGTTACTGACTTCTACAGACTGCTTTGTTAAAATCCATTTTGAAATTCAATGGGCTACTGAAAACAAAGGAAAGCATTCTGTCCATGGAGAGTTCTGTAACACGAAGAGTAGTAGAGCCTCTTTCTCTGGAAACTGAGAATGCATAAAGTGACAGCTAGGCTCCTGCCTTGCAACATGAATTACTTGTATTTGTCGTAGTTTAGAATTTTATGCATGATTGAGTAAGGAGTTCTAAAGCATGAGACGTGCAAAAATGTGGGTTTGGTGCAGTGAGCCAAGTGGTCTCGTGGTCACTGGTTCTGCCTTTGTTCTTTACCCTGTAGTTAGAGCAAAGAAGTTTGTCTCAATAAGGGTGACCAAGCCACCTTGTTGTTGTGATTAAGAGTCTGGGCACAAGTGGTTATTTATTTGGGTAGAATTTACTCACTTCTCTCAAGCCCATGGTATCTTGCCCTTCAACCTAGTGCTTCAGAAAAAAATCTTAATGTTTTTGAAGCTATGTGTTAATAGGTAATTTCCTCCTAGCCTCTCTCCAAAAATGACCTCAAGGTCTGAAGTTTGCAAATTCTTCTGTGGTAATTAATCCCCCCTACAAGACTGCCAACTACCTTCAAGAAAAATATGAATTTTAAGGCTTTACTTGTTAGCTAGACTTTCATACATAAGGAGTTATTTTTATATTCTGGGGGTTTTTGCCTAAATATTGTAATATTAAATGCATTTAATATCTCTAGATTGTAATTTGACTCCTATTCATGGATTATAATCCACATGTGCTGTGATTCAGTGCTAGCTCTAGGCATTATTTCACACTACATTTATTTAATATTGCAGCCTTGGCTTCATGAATTTTCCCACAGTTGTGCTCTAAGGAGGCATAAATGCTACAGCATCAGAGTGTAGCATTTACTACCCCCTGTATTCTCCAGGATGGTTCTCGTCAGGTCTTCTTGCTCCTCCTGTTGTAAATAGCTACAGAGAATTTTATGGGCACTTACATCTTTATTTCAAGGATGAATTAATTCTTCTAACTACTTTTAAGCAATAATGGACTGCTTAGAGAATGAGATTAAAGCCCTAATTTTATAATTTACCAGTTGCTGTAACCCTGAGAGGACTATATAAAGAAGTGTATTTCGTAGAATTGGGGCTCCCTTTTGTAGGTGAGTGTGAGAGGAACAGATTGTTGAATATTCCTAGTATGATTTTGTGCAGCAGTTTCACAGCTGCCAAGACCAAATCCTTGCATGTCAGCATGATATGGGGAAGAAAAGCTTGAGGGGAGAAACAAAAACTCCTGACTGAACAGTCACGTAGAACTTAGTTGAACCTGTTAGCTTTTGAAGTTTTTCAGCTGCATCATGTTTGGTGACAATATTACACAAAAAAGGAATGACTTTGTTCATAATTTGTAAATCAACCTTCAGGTTAAATCTAGGTAAACCTTCATGTACTCTAGGTAAAATGTGAACTGAACTATTTTTTCTCTTGATAAGCTCTGTTAAATTAATTCGGTCTTCTAATAAAAAGGATCGAAAGATAAGAAATAAAAAGAATTTGAAGGATACTGGGTATACTGAAAAAATCCTCCTGGTTTAATAAAATTTTTCTGCCAAATGATCCAGCTAAATTGAATATAAACAATCATGAAAGAGTAACATCATAGTCTTGTTTTTGCACATACTACTGTGTTTGCACTAGATATTACTCTGAATGCAGTGTTGTTTGAACTGGCCTTTATAGACAAGTTTCAACACACACTTAATTGTGTTAGTTATTCTGTAGAGTTGTCTCCTTAGTTCCAGTTTAAGTTGGCTGCTAAAGATTACAGAAGCTTAGAAAGTACAGCCTTCCTGTAGAGGGGCAAACTGGTAAGACTGTGTGCTGCTTCAGTGTTGCTTCTTATTTGCACCACCAAGTTGCTGCATTTTATAGTTGATGGTGACATGATCTTTAATATATGGTAGTATGACATCGTTGGTGAGACTACTGGGTGTTTACTAAAAGTTGCAAAAAGCTTACAGAGAAATACTATCAACTCTGCTTGAAACTTCATATCTTTGCAGTCATCATAAAATTATGCCTCCCTCTGTTTTCAAAATACAGGATGAAATCCCAGTGGCTTCATATTATATATGGTTTTAATAAGATCTAGTGATCAAGAACAGTTTGGGATGCTGCAGGCAAAATCCTGAGACAGAAAACCATTTCTCAGACTGAATTTCAGCTTACATAGCCAGTTTGTGGGCACTGAAAAGACACAGAATAATGGTGATTCTGTGCAAAATCGTTTAGTAGTAGAAGGATTACCTCTTGTATTTCTGGAAGACTGAGAAAAGTTGGTTTGTATCTGCCATATGCCAGGTTGAGTACTTGACTCCTGTAAGGTTGGTATTCTGACATTGCTGCTGTGATTAGCGAGGATTCTTGGGTGGATTCAGGTTGTGTACTTGTGAGGATTACTGGTTGTTGGTTATATTTCCCTTATCATGGCACTTTTTTCTCCACCAAAACCTTTTATGTCAGGAGGTAGCTGTCACAATTGTATCTTGCTGTTTATTATCGACTAAATACAATTGGTGCTTCCAGTTTTCTATGATGAGGCAAGAAAAAAGCAGTATAGTTTAAAGATGCAAACTTTACATTGGGTGCTGAATTAATAGCTGAATTTGAATTAATCTTCTACAGCCTGTAATATGCAACTGAAAGATGGAAAGGTTTTATGAGTATGTATAAATCAAAGGCATGCTTTAGTACTGTTCTGAGATGAAAAGCGAGGGCTGTGTGAACTTGATTTTCACTTGGCAAAATCCTCAGTGGGCAGTTTTCTACCCCATTGAGCTTTATACAGCAGTCTTTTGTCTCTGAATTCTACAGAACACCTTTAGGGGCTATTTTTTTGTTTTAAGCCATTAGTATTTTGGTAGGAAAAACTGTGTGGCCTGAGGGTGTGGGGCAAAGCAGAAAATTTTTACTCGAGTGTATTCTGCCATACTGCCCCTCCTTGATGTGCTATTGCCTTGTTCCTGTTTTTCTCCCCTAGCACCAACAGTAGACTAAATTCTCTTAGTTACAAACATGAAGAGGGATTGAAGTCTCAGCTATTTGGCAGGGTCCTTTATTTGTACAATTCTAATGTTTTTTCTTAGTAGAGTGGAATTACAACTTGTGTTTGCTTCCTGCAATAATTACTGGTAAACATTTCACAATCTCAGTCTTCAGGAAAAAAGACATTTCTCTCAGTAAATTAGTCAAAGTCCTGCTTCATGTATTAGTTAGTCTTGCTTGAAAGTCTGTATGGCTCTCTGGCATCCCCGACGGACAGTTTTTTTTTGGAAGCAGTTATTTAATTATGTGTGCCAAAAGTGTGATATGTTAATTTTCTTCATAGAACCATTGGCAGAAAGATGCGAGATAGAGTTTTTCCCCTGGTAAATCCATGCATTGTTTCTGGTAGGCTGTTGCTGTTCTCTCCACCTCAGTTAGTCCAAGTCCAGAAGCACAGACACAGTCATAATATGGAAAAGTTCAATTAATATAGGAACAAGAATATTTTCAGTGTGAACAGAAATTTGTAAGTTCTTGGTTTTGATTTACTTGTGTTGGTAAAAAATTCACCTCCCTCACCTGGTCAGTGATGCTGTACGTGATGTCTCTCAGGACCCTCCTGGCTCCCGGGTAATGCTGACCCATATTCAGCTTGCCATTGGCAAGGATCCCCAGACTTCTTTCAGTGTGGCTGCTGTCCAGTGTCTGTGCTCAGTCTGTTCGTACATCCAGGGATGCCCTGTCCCACGTGCAGAATCCAGCACGTTAATCTCTTGTTAAACTTCCTATGGTTGGTGATTGCCCAGCCCTGTAATTTGTCAAGGTTTCTCTGCAGGGTCTCTCTGCCTTCAATGGAGCTGACAGCTACTCCCAATTTAGTGTCATTGGTAAGTTACTTATTATTCCTTGGAGTGATTTATGAAGACATTGAAGAGAACTGAGCCTAAAATGAAGCCCTGGGAAACCTCACCAGTGACAGGTCTGATGTTCCCACCCCATTCACTCTAAATAAGCCTTTGTGCCTGACCTGTGAGCCAGTTTTTCACCCATCATATAATGTGTTTATCCAGCTGTGTGCTGGACATTTTGAGGCCTGTGAGAGGCCTCAGATCAATAGCTTTACTGAAATCCACAGTTCACATCAACTGGCTTCCCCTGATCAGCTATCTGAGTTACTTTGTCATAAAAGGAAATTAAACTTCTTAAACAGTATTTCAACTTAATGAACTTGTTCTGGCTGGGTCCAATGACTGTGTTGTCTTTCAGGTGTTTTTCACTAGCTCCACAATAACCCTTGTAACTTTACCAGACACTGAAGTGAGACTGACAGGCATGTAGTTACCACAGTCATCCTTCTTGCCTTGGGACAATGTTTGCCAATGTTTGACTGGGACCTCTTCAGATTCCCAGCTGGATTGAATATGTGGAAAGAGGGCATCAAGAAAGTTCAATGGTACCTGTACTTTTACGATAAAAAAGAGAATGGTGAAAGCACAGTGAATACAACTTGTTTTTAACGTGTCACATTGATATATAAAAATAACCCCCTGCAACATTACAGGCTGGGGATGGTGTGGCTGGACAGTGCCCAGGCAGAAATGGACCTGGGGGTTCTGGTCAACAGTCGACTGAACATGAGCCAGCAGTGTGCCCTGGTGGCCAAGAAGGCCGATGGCCCCTGGCCTGTATCAGGAATGGTGTGGCCAGCAGGAGCTGGGGGGTCATTCTTCCACTGTACCTGGCAGTGTGAGGTCACACCTTGAGTGCTGTGTCCAGTTCTGTCCCCTCAGTTCAGGGAGGATTTTGAGAAGCTTGAGCGTGTCCAGAGGAGGCAACAAGGCTGGAGAGGGGCTTGGAACACAAACCCTGTGAGGAACAGCTGAGGGAGCTGGGGTTGTTTAACCTGGAGAAAAGGAGACTCAGGGGTGACCTTATCACTCTACAACTTCCTGAAAGATGGTTGTACTCAGGTGGGAGTTGGTCTCTTTCTCCAGGCAGCACCAGAGGACACAGTCTTAAGCTGTGCCAAGGGAAATATAGGTTGGATATTAGGAAAAAGTTTATATACTGGCCAGAGTTTCAGTTTCTCAGACTTCTGGCACGTGTTATGACTTTGCAGCACTTTATGCAAACAGTTGATGAGTTGTGAATTGTGGTTTGCTCTGAGGCAAATGCCAGTTTGGTGTTGCAGCAACAGCAACCACTCACAGTTGCCTGCTTTTGGGTCCCCAAGAATGAAAGAGGTGAGTGAGGAATTCCTCACAGTGCTTTTATTTAAGAAGACCAGACTAGGGAGACTCTGTAGAGCCAAAGGGAGAGGGCTAAGCATCCTGCCATGTCTGGGTGGGAAACCAGTGCCTGTCAGCAGTGTTCTGCTCTGATCAGGTTGATTAGGAGACATAGACAGCATAGACAGTTATTTAAGCAAAGAAACATCAATTTGAGCCATAGGTCTAAAGGCTGAAAGGGGAAATGAGCCAGACCCATTTGTACTATATACCCATGCAGTGATGAGCATTGAAGAAAACAGTGAAGTCAAAAATCAGGTTAGTATGCTTATGGCTGCATTTTAGTGTTATTTTTTTCTCTCACAGGTTTACAGTTTGTAACTGAGAGCAAAGCTCAGCACTGCTAAGCCATGGCTGTTTCCTTTTCTCATTCAGACTTCCAGGGATACATTTGTACTCTGTTTCCACTTGATTGTGTTCTTGATCTCCGTGGGGTTTGTTTACTGTCAGATATACTAATGACATGATGCTAAAGTTCAGAAATTATTCCTTTTTTCCAAGTTTCCTTCAGCTTGATGCAATCACTTTGTGTAGGCCTCTGAGTGTTGCCAGGGAAACAGGGAAGGATGTTTGATGGGCTACAGTGTGCTCTTGTTTCTGTCAACATCTTGCTCGGTGGAACGGCAGCTCTTTTCAAAAACTGAAACAGTGCTGCTGTGATAGCCTTTGCCTTTAAAGCTGGATTTTTTTTTGCAGGTTTGTCTAATGAGAGATACAGAATTGGGAAGAAAAAAATTCAGATTTATGATCTCTCTAAGGCACAGCAATAGTAGTACAATATCCAGAGTAAGCAAAATTAATATTGAATGACATATCAACTCCAGAATTGGTGATAAGATTTTAGAAAGAATGATGTGGCATTACTTGCTAATTGAACTAGCTTTCATCTCAATGAAATATATAAAGATTAATAATGTAAGTTCATTATTTTAAAGTTAATGTTGTTGAAGACAATACTGTGCACTAAAGGAGATTTAATACGTTTAGAAATATAAACTGTCACTGATACATGCAAACAAAAGACCAAAGTTTTTAAATAAAACTTGTGCCAAAACGCCTGTCCATCTGAGCAAATGGGGTGACATTAAATAGTTCACTTTGTTAAGCGGACATAAGTTCCTATCTAGTAGATTAGGCAAGGATAAATTTAGGTGTTACATGCTTGTCTCACCCATGCAGGATGAGATTCTTCTCTTTGCTTTTTGTATTTTTTATAGCAGTTGTAGGATTTGTCATCCACTCCCTATAAACCTTGTTCTGTGTTGCTAGGGATCTCATCCACATCATGACATAGAGTAGTAAAATTATTAGAAACCCAGCTGGTGTGTATGAAAGAGGGAGGTGAGCTCCTCACAGTGCCATTTCCAGATGTGTTGTTATAGTCTGATAGGATCTTCAGTGTAAACCTCTGGCAGCTTGGCCAGTTTACAACTGCCTGCAGACCTGTCTTGGCATCCCTGCAGTACTTTCATGGTTTAAATGCCTTCACACATGTACTTTCTTTGCCTGTTTATATCGGTGTTTGTCTTTTTGCACCGTTTCTCTCTCGCCCTTTGTGCCTATGCAGGTGCATCCCAGAGGTCCTGTGTGACCCCTGTCCCTTTTAAGAGGGCAGGGACTTCCCGATCCATGCTGTCCTCAGACTTTCTCTTTGGGCCTTGTGAGAGAAAGGGCCATGGCACTTCTTTTCTTTCACTCTCAAGTCTTTGTTTACAGCATTTTTCTACCTCACAGGAACAGAGCCTGGAAGTGCAGTCAGCACAGAATCCAGGAAGACCCTTGACCATTGTCCCAGCTGGTGTGACATTGGGGAGCCAGACTGTGGGGTCCACTCTAATGAGCATATCAGGGCTCCAGTGTTTGTCCCTCATGTTCCCTGCTGCTTTAATCTCTGACGCAGTGCAGCTGCTTCTGTCAGAAGGAAAATATTTATGGCCTTTTATATCTGAAATTCCCTGTGCAGTCAGGATTAGCTGGAGCTTAATATAATCTTGAAGCCATGCTCTCAATGTATGAACTACTTCTCACTATCTCAGAGGCTTTACATTTCCTCGGTAGTTTTGCATTATTTTGCATAATTTTATTCACAAATGGTATAGAACTATGAATTCAATACCTTACTCACTGCTTGCAGTTGCAAGCTGGTGATTTTATCTTGCTGTTCCTCAAGATGTGTGAATAAGTAGTTTTGTGGTTAGATAGCAGTTTTTATGCAGTCTATTTCTTCAGTGTTCAGATCTGGTACAATGAGAAAGACAGGTTTTAGCATTCATGTAATTAATTACCAGTTGAGAGAAAGGTATTAGCAACTGACAGTGAGGTAAAGTATGTTAAAAATACTTAGTCAGAATTGAGACTTGTGAGGTTTGTTTCACAGCTCTATTCTGTGTACTGGGTGTCATGTGGTATTTGGTTCTGTGATTAGGACCTGAAGAATTCCCCTGTCTTGCATGGCAGTGAGAACCGTTAATATAATACATTAGTTTCAGAGACTCAGATTATCAGTTTCAATAATTGGGAACATAAATTATGTTTAGATGCTTATATGATTAAAGTGTGATTAGACTGAACCGTGTCATTTCACGTTTATGATAAAGCTCTTCATGTTGATTGATGATGGAGAGTCCTGACTATACCCTGACTGCTTGCTTATACCATGTCTGAACTGAATAATTTTCATTCCAGTAAACTCAAGGGGTTTATTGCTTATCACCTAATACTGTTTGTGCACTTGTGCTGCTTCTTTCCATGCTATGTTACTAAGCCTAAATTAGGGTTATACTGCAAAGATACATGCAAGTAGCTGCACATATCAGCTTTGCATTGATGGCTGCCAACTAAACTCTTGTTCTCTGACATCATTCCTGACTTCCCATTTGCCTAAATGTCCAAACTTGGAGCTGATGCCACTCAAAAACTTGTATAGTTTGGACCTGAAAGTGTGATATAATCTCAGGAGACCTACAGTTGACTTATGATGGCTCAGACTTTTTGGGTGCATGCGACTGTGGAGATCATGAGTTGGATTTAATGTGAAAGAGCAAACCAGGGGAGGGAAGAAAGTGTGCTTTTCTGTGATGAACTTTAAATTGACCCATGGACTTGTTTAGGTCATAAGCCAGGATTTTGGACAACTTTTTTTTATTACAATTTTAGTCAAATTCTAATTGGCTGTTCAAAAAAGTCTCATAAAGGAGAAACAAGAAAACCGAACGTGCCCACGTGCTTCTCTGATGCATCTGTGGAAACAGGAACAGCATGAGTGAGCAAGTGAAGACACAAATGTGACAAGGGTGGTGATGTGGGGGCTGTCAGGGATTTTGCATAACACAGCGTGCAGGAAATTGGTAGTTCAGCATCTAAAAATCTCATCTGCTTTGTTACTGGCTTTAACACTTTAATACAGAATTTCCAGGGAAGATGAGGAGTATATCAGAGGTATGGATGTGCACCTCTATACAGGTGCTTGGATGTATCAAGTCCTGTGAGGATAAAGTTTTAGCACAGAAGAGGGCCCTCATCACCAGCCCTCTAGCAAAATCTAGGTATTCTGGGACAAGGGAGTTTGCAAAGGGAAAGGAAATAATACTTTACATAACATCAGTATCAACTGCTAAATGAATTATAGTGTTTCTGGTATTTCCAATATTCATAATCTTTTTGCCAACTCTATCTATTAGTTGCTGAAATAGATAGCTTGCATATACTAATCTCACATACAGATTTCCCCTTCTGTTTGTACTGAGAAAAGTAGTTCCACTAGACCTATAAAAGGAGAATGTTGTTTCTCACTTTGATAAGTTCTCTTCCGCCAAGCATTGGTGTGTTTTGCATACCAGTGTATCTACAGGAGCAGGATTCAGTACCAAGTATAGGGGAATAATTTCTCAACTGCAGTGATTGAAACTTGGGCCTTATTAATTGTTTCTGGTTTTCAGTTGGCAAGGTCTTCGGTGTACAGAAAATTACTTCAGATACAACATTGTCTTTCATAGTCTCCATTCTTGTCCTTTCTAAAGGTGGGCATTATAAATTAAGCAGTGGGATGCTGTCTGCCTATTATTACTTCAGGAAAAAAATCAACAAAACTTTTCTATCACAATCAAAGCCAAATTTAAATAATTGATCAGCTCTGTGTACACTTAAATGGCTTTAAATATATTCTGCTGCATCATCATAGTTTAAGATAAATAGGTTAACAATCTCATGATATCTGTCCAGTTTATTATGAACTGATCAAGAATTCATCTACTGTCATGATATTTTGCTTTCCAGAATATTGTGCAAGCTTCTCAGGTTTAAATGAAGTTGAAATGTTGTGTAAGGACCTGCTTTTTTATTATTTGTTCCAAGTGTGTAATCCTATACACGTAGTAGTTTGTTATGCCTTCCTCAGACACAGCAACTTTTAAGGTTACCTCCCGTATATGTAACTTCTTCCCCCATCCCAGGTGATTTTTATGCTCTATATGAGTATTGAAACTTTCCCAAATCTCTTCCTTTCATAACATCTAACGTTTCAGTGTGCTGCCTGGATGCACACAGATGGCTCAGTAGGAGGAAGCAATACAAATATGCTCAACCTCAAAGGCCAGATTGCAAATGGCAAGTCAAATTTGGGATATACCAACCTTTCAGAGTGGTCTTCAAATCTGGCATGTTCTTCAAGCGTATCATTAATTTTGTATTACCCCTCAGTAACACTGGAGCTGTATTCAGGAAAAGAGCCTTTCTGAGATTCAGTTGTGGTTTTTGTATTTGGGCATTCATGATCCTTCCATTCTGTGCAACACTATCCTGACTTCAGGGCTCTGTGTCTCTCAGAAGCAAAGTAGTCTTTATAAGGAGCTTGAATTTTCATGATGCATTGGCTTTCACTTCGTTTCAGTGTAGCTTTTCCAAAAACAATTTGTATTGATGTATTGTGGTTTTGAACTGTGTGGAGAAAAGGTCATTACTGTGATTATACTCAAGGCAGATGTTGTCTATATTAGTTACTTTGCAGTGAAAGAGATACCCAGCAGTGTGTCTATTAACAGTATTTCATTGCAACATGATGGACAATACAGAAATGTTTGCAAAAATAGTTGCAATATTGAGAGTATATTGACTGAGGCTTTTATTTCATTTGTGTGACATCTGGATTTATGTAATAGTATTACTTGAAAAAATCCTTCTAATTGGGAATAAACAGGAGTTTAGTATGTGATGGGACCAGCTGAGCCATTATGTTTGCTTGCCCAGCAATAGATGTTCAAATAATGGGTGATTGCATTTACTCTGTCTTTAGTAGCATAAATCTGTGATAAAATAGTAATTCACAAATGGGAATCAGAACACACAGAAAGAGCTAATAGGTAACAAATCACCATGGAAAATAAATGTATCCCTTTGTAATTCTTAGAAAGGAAGAATAGGATGTGATCTGTTCAGGATTCTGATATGCTTGAAGAGGCCATGGAAATTGAAAATTTAGGGGAACCGGATGGACGACAATCCCAGGAGGCAGCTGCTGTGCCAGCACTTACTAAAGCAGCTGCTGCTGTGCAGGGAGAGAGCTGTGGCTGCTCACTGTGCTCTCCAGCAATGCAGCCTTCTGCCAGGCATGGGAATCCTCCCCCTTTGCCCAGGCACTACCACATGGACACTTCTCTAGCATGTGTATATTTATTCACAACCTTCCAAATTCTACTTTTGCCTGAACCAAGTTAAACTGACTTTAACCACACCCAGGGAGTTTCCTGCAGGCTTTGAAAATGCCTGGGTATAAATCACCTAGAATTGCTTCTGTTTCAATTACAAAAATTGCTTCATACTAGGCAAAATTGATGAATTTGAAGCTGCGGTGCTGAGAGTAGCACTGGGAAACAAGCTGGTAAAATAAATTTTCTTAGTATACTCAAATGTATTTTGGCCTAAGAAGAAATCATTATAAAAAGCATAATCTTCTCCCCCGTTTTACATAGCAGCAAAATCAATTTAAACCTTAACCTCCTTTCTTCCCTCTAAACCAAGTTGTGGTTTTGTTTTCTTTTTTAACCTTGAGTGTATTTCATTTTAATGCTGAGCAAGGAACTGGGTATTTTGCAAGAATTACCGGTTGTTGGCAGTGAACTTGCTTGTTGCAGGGAGGCACAAATTCCTCTGGTAAAATCGTAGCAACAAAGGAGTTGGTGAAAAAGATTCTTGCTAGATTACATGTGGCCAGGATTTCACCCTTGATCTGTAGGTGGAATGCAAAAATGTTGCCTTTGAAGCCACATATATGGTTATTGGTTGCAGCACGCTGCCTTCTCTCCTGCCCAGGCACACTTTGTAGCCTGTAGGATGTGTACAGTTGGGGAGAGCTTTCTCCAAACCATGAAGGATTTTTTCCATAGGAAAAATGAGTTGTTTTAGCGCTTGATAAGTAACAAGAGTGGCTTAGAAATGAGAAGGAAATGTCTTTATCATTTGTGAAACATTTCACAGTACAAAAGAAACCGACCATGTATCTGCTTTGGAGTGAAGCCAAGAGTTCTAAAGTGCAATCTCTACGGATAAAAGGAGTGAACACCCACCCCAAAATAGCCAGCAATTGAATGGTCAGGGAACATGTGTGGGCTGAAGCAGCCAGTCTGTGGCTGTGAACTGAGAAACATCTGATGAACAGAGTAGTGTTCTCCCCCACCTCCTCCACTCAAGAAAAATCCTTCATCAGACAATTCTCAGGATCAACTGGTAGTCAATCTTTGGTTAACCACTGAGAAGCCAGTTCTATTTTAAAAGACCTTGTGAGTAGCCCTTACAGGACCCAGTTCAGAGGTAACTTGCAACTATTACCCAGACACAATCCAAGTGATCACTTTTTGGAGAACTCACTTTTGATGAATCTACATTATTGTTGATTTCTGAAGCCTTATTTTTCTGTGTCAGTTTGTGCCCACTAAGGACCTCTGAGAAAGGCTGATGTTAGTCATGCCTATTGATCTAGTCTTTTACTATTAAAATTTCTTAGCTTGACCATTTCTCTTTTCTAGAACATCAGAGGATGGAAACAGGCTCTCATTAATTATTTACTGTTTTGATTTTGTGCTTCCTTTCCTGTACTAAGAATGTGGTCTTTTAATGAATGAGCCTAAAATTACTTTTGTTTGTTTTTTCTGTGTGACAGCCTTTCAGATGCCAGGTTAGTTTATTTGCTTTGACATTCATATTGCCTCCTTTTTATCTTGACTTATTAATAGCTTATAAAATATGCATGATGCTGACAAAAAAGACTCAGATGACAATTACTGAATGAAATTCGAGATTTATGCCTTATTTCCAAGGCTGGAACAAAGATATTTGTAAGACTATTTGAAGCTTCAAGAAGGGGATTATCAGGCATGGTGGATATATATGTACTGCCCAGGGCAAACCCAGCAGTTAAAGCTCACTTTATGGCCTCAGTTGAAGACTATGGCATAAAGTCCTGCAGCATCAGGGAGACTTGCCTGGATGCTCATTGTTATCTGTTGCATTAATGTCTGTTCTCCAAACAATAATAAACAAAATGTCTTCTAACTGTCTTTATCAGGCTACAGTGATCCTGGCTTTTATAATTTAAGAATAATGTAATTCGCTTGGGGGAAAATATCCGTCCTCTGCAGGTGAAGCCTCACAGACTCAGCTTTTCACAGCCTGATTGTTGTAAATTTTCTCTTGCTTCAAACCCACAAAGATAAATTTAAAAAATACTTGTAATAATTTTTTCATGGCAGCCGTTTGGTTTGGTTTGTTTATTCGTGGAGTTTGTAAATGGCCGATGACTGGACTTCTGCAAAACCTCAACTAATAAAACAATTATTTCTGTTCAGTGTAATTTTTTTTTGCAGAAGTTATCTTTTCGTTGGAGAAATTTGGAGCAAGAATATAATTTGTGTTGTTTACATTTCCAGACATACTATCATGGCTTTTAGCTAGATTTCACTGGATTTCCTGTTAACATTGGTCTTCACCTTTCTTTGCAAGTAGCCCCATCAAAATCAACAATTTGATGTGTCTAGAAATTAGTGATTCTGGTACTTAACCAATTACAATTATTGAGGATGTTAGCAAGGAAAAAGATATAACCTATCAGAGGATAAATACAAGGAGAGAAGTGTTTACATCTTTTCAGATGCAGATTTTTTTAAGGATTTGGGTTGAAGAAAGCACAAATGTAGCTTAATGAAAGCGTGGAGTCTGCAGTTCAAGAAAAGTGTTACTTTTTTTATTTTTAAACAAAACTGCAAATACACCCAACTGACCATAATTTCAAAATCCTTTTTCTTAGATCTACTTTGCAGTTGTTTCTTTTCATGGTGTGCAATAAATATAATTACCTTTTCTTATGGAATAATTTGGCTTTAGGGGTAAGAAAGGCTAGATTGTTCTTTTAATTAACATTCAGAGCAGGCAAAGAGGAGGATGATAGTTGCATCTATTATCTGGATGGGAAAACAGTAGTAAAGTGCAGTCATTCCCCTGTTTGGTGCTCAAATGCAATGCACAGAAATAATATTTTTTATGAGCCTTGAAATTTTATGCTTTTCAGGGTTTAAAGCCCACTTCTAGCTTAATATAATGAATTGCATTAAAGAAAAGCATTGTCATGACCTCTCTCTGTATGATGTCTCCAAATAGGAAAATGTCTTTAGAAAACAGTTATTTTGATACCTAACTGAAAATATACTAATGATTTAAGTAGCGTTGTTTCATACATGTTTATATTTCATGTTTGTTCTGACTTACGCTATTTGGACAGCTTTGTTTGACAGGTTTGATGTGTTGTGCTTTCTACCCTGGCCCTGCAGCAGGCTAGGAGAATGGAGGCACCAGCAGTGTGTGTGTGTGTGGCAGCTGAGCTGTGCCCTGCAGCCAGAGCAGGTGGCACAGCTCGTGTCCATGATCCTCAGTGTCTGCAGAGCCAGTAGCCAGCTCTGTATTTAGGTCCTGTTCTTGCCAACATCGTTGAAATCCTTCTGATGCAGGGGCGTTTGCTGCCCACAGACTGCCTTCCAAAGCTGTGCTAGGGATGAAGGATCCATAGTTTGGATACTACACTGCGTGAGCTAAAGAATCTGCAGGAGTTTCCTGGCAAGATAATCCAGTCTTGTTCCTGTCATTCAGCCACATGGAAACATGCTGACTCTGTATGAGTCAGGGGGGGGTTTTATGGAAGAGTGAGTGTTGTTTGCAAAGGAATTACTTAGCCATTCCACTCCTAGCATCATGGTAGTCAGAGTCTATTAGCAGGGGTTTGCAGGCTTTGTGCATTTAAATGGACACCTTATCCTAGTAATCAGTGTGTTTTTCTGAGTTACTGTACCCTTATTGGCCCTTATACTTATTGATTATTAGCATAAAATATTTCTGCTGTGTTCAGATTGATTGCTGATTTTAGAACAGATTTTTTTTTAATTTAAGCATGATTACAGTATAATTTCAAGTGATTTAGTGAAATCGTGGGCTTGTATTAGAGTTAGGATATGGACATATGACCCTGAACTGTCTCACAATCAATAATGCAAGTTTTGAATTTTAAACCATCATAGCAAAAGCTACAGACAATTTTGTTGCTCATCATGTAAGCAAAAACAACCTCCAGGAAAGATGTTTGCATTAATGTGTTACAGCAAGTCTGTTGTTTGGTGTTAAACAAAACTTCCATGGTAACAAGAGATTTTGGGGTCGGTGAAGCTTTGATATGTGTTACAATTCTAGTGTGGGATATTTATTTGTAGCTAAAAAAACAGTAAGATGATCTAAAAGGAAATGCCAATGGTAATGCCTGTACATGCAAAGGTTGTATTGATATATGCTACTGCCTATTATCTCCTAGGGTGCATTTCACAATTATCTCTCTGCAGAGACATTAGAAGCAGCTGGAGCAGCAAGGTGAAATACTGAGGATATACATAGATATAAACCACTTCGATTTTGAGACTTAATACATGTTCATATTGTCTTTGTGATACGTTCCTCGTTCAACTGCGAATTGCATCTTTTTATTATGTATAACTGTATGGCTTTATTAATTTCAGACAAGCTCTATATGGGACCAGGGCAACTGTACCATGATCTGCAAAACCTTTTACATGACTTGAATGTACTTGGTCAAATTAGTCAATTAATAAGCAGCCTTAAAGGAAATTATCAGGTAATAAAGCTGGATTTATTTTTCAAGTCTGTTCTTTTAAAGTAGTATACTTGCCTCTCCCTAGGGTTTGTGCAAAACGTTCTTTAGTTGTCTCTGCAAAAAGTGGAATAATTTTTACCTCTAGTAATGCATTTACTGTTAAGGGTTGTGTTATAAATAGATTACAGCTGTCCTTCTAATCTTGTTTTTCTTTGTTGTTTTTAAGTGTAGGTGGATAGTACAAGTGTCTGCATTTGTTCAGTAGCTGATAAGCTTATATGGAAACACAATTACATTTTGATGTTAAGAAATTGGATTCTTGCAGTTAGACATGGTAGTAGGAGGATGGTTGTTTGGAGGAAGCTCTTGATCCCCATCCAAGCTCATAATCCTGTCTTTTGGGGAAAACTGTACTTAAAACTGGGTAGAAATAACTAAAATATAAAAGGATGTTCAGAAGAATTTAAAAAGTGTATTACTTTAGCTTTGTTCACATCCCTTTGATTTAGCTTATATTCTGGCAAACAAATATAGTATTTAACACCAAATGAAGTCTTGAGACTTCAAACAATTACTTTTTTGCTTGGGTTTTTATATGTTTTATATGTGGTTACATGTAATTTTTAACTCCTACCTGCCACCACAGGTTGCAAATGTGTGTATATGTATGAATATATGAGTTTCTCTTGACATATCTTGGCTTCAGAGTAAAGGCATTAAATGAAAAATAGCATTTTGTGAAAATATGTACTCTGTGGAAAGAATGCTGTTGGACAAAGCTTCACAAGCATTAGTAGGTGAATTTCATCTGCATAATTGGGAGTGTGTATAGCACAGATATACCATAAGACATTCAGCCATCACCATATAAAAAACGTTTCTGTCTGCACTGACAGTCAGAGCCAACTGCTCTTCGAAAATTTAAAATTCAGTCATTGTTTCCAGGTAGATATGTGTAAGATCATTTCAAGAATTAAGTTAAGGAATGAGGCCAGCTTCTTTATTTTTGAAAAAGGCTTAGGTTGTCACAGAATTCTGATGGTGGAAAGTGTGTATCCTTCAGTCTACTTTTTAGTCTTGATGCTTTGTATCATTCAGGTGAGCTTTTACTCTCTGAAAAAGAACACTCATCTTGCAGTGAGGTATTGTTTCAGCATCTTAAACAGATTTAGACCACACATCCTTCATGATGGGTCTGTAAACATTTTGACTCAATGATTTGAACAAAAGCATATTTTCAGTAGGATTTGTAGATGTTTTCAAAAGACTTTCTTTAGTAGCAGAGTTCATGATGCTGGAATAAAATAAAAGGCTTATGCATACACCTGATACAAATTTACATTTTTTAATTTGACAAATGCTTGGGAATGTCATTTATATGTCATCAAACTGAGAAATGTGAGAATAAATGTTCAGCTGAAATACATTAGAAAATATTTTACAGCTATATCTGAACTGTGTTTACAAATATGGCTGAATTATCCTTTATGGAAATGTGGTCTAATTGAAGCCCATGTATTATTGTTTGTTATGTGCAGGAATCACCTTATTATCTTGTTTGCTGGTAGGCTGGTGTTGAATCTTAATTTTTTACTTTTTCAGAACTTAAACCAATCTGTAGCCCATGACTGGACCTCAGGTTTACAAAAGCTGATTTTGAAAAAAGAAGATGAAATCAGAGCGGCAGATCGCTGTAGAATTCAGCTGCAACTCCCAGGAAAACAGGACAAGTCAGTAGAAATCTTGGCTATAAAACTTTCTAAATCGGTTTAAATATTAGATATAGATGTATGAGTGAGGATCTGAGAATCTGTAGCGCTTCCCCTCCTTTCTGTCTCCATGGTAAGCCCCCGACTTCTGCTCTTATATCGTAATGCTGGAAGCTTTAACGTTCCAGAGCAGCCCTGTAGCTTTTCTCCTGTTTCTCAGCCCAACATTCTGGATGCAGGAAGCAAGAGAGGAGCCATGGCAGTGACAGCTAAAGGGAACAGTCACTGTTGCATTCCTTCACCAGTTCCTCTCATAACATTTCATGTACAGTACATGGACATATGGCATATCATAGCCTGCAGACTTAATTCAGATCTGAGTCTTTATCTAAGTATTAAAAAATAATGACATTTCATCCTGCTCAAAAGTTTTTAGCCATGACTGTATTCATACCCAATGCATTCATAGTGGCTTTTTTTTTTTTTTCTGTATTGCAGGTCTGGGCGGCCAACTTTCTTTACAGCTGTGTTCAATACATTTACCCCTGCCATCAAACAGTCTTGGATCAACAATTTACAAATGGCTAAACTGGCCCTTGGTAATTCCTAGTTACTCACATTGCCTAACAAGTTAAAATAGCTCTCAATGTACAATGTAATTTATTTATTTTTATTTTCTTGGAGAATGATTTTCTTTTTTTGGTGAAAATTTGTCTGCAGATGTTTAAAACTGCAATATACTAAGTAGTAATCATTGTGTATCACTACAAACTATTAACATTATAGATAAAACAGGGCACTCATTATGAAGGAATATATTTTCAACAGTATTTTAATGAAGTCTTGTATTCATTACTAATTGTTGCATCTAAATCAACACAAATAATCTCTGCGTTAGAGCAATGTCCTGTGATGTTATTAGTTTCCTGTGTTTTCACAGAGGGATAGGTTTCCAAAAATACCTGGACTTTTCCATGCCTACGTTGACAAACATTAACTTGCTTGAAAGCAAGTTTCACCAGCACATAGTCAAGATAAGAGTGCTTTTGTGATGTCTCACAGAAGACAAGTAAAAAAAAGAAGACAGAATGGATGTTTCCGTCATTCCAGTAGGAAGATCCTTGTAATTATGATAACTGGCAGTTGATAGGGATGTTACTTAAAGAGGCAGAGAAATGCTGTTCAACAAATTTCTAGATTGCCTAGAGTCTGAGAGGTTTGATGTGTCTTTTCCTCTTTCAACATTCGATTTACAAGATTATTAAGAGACTACCCTTAACATTTTGCTAATGTAAAGTGTTCTTTTTTGCACTATCAGTATGTATGTAATCTACTTAATTGAATTTTTGTTCACAGTATAATGTTGTCATTTATGCATCTATGGCATAAGAACAGCCTGATCTGTATTGACTAGTCCTGACAGAATTCTTTTCTGTTCCTGTGGAGAGGTGGAAGTGATTATTCAGTGAAAGGATTGTGAGATGTTTATTGTTTGTTCTTTCCATTACAGCGGAGGATAACCTGTTAGGTTGGTTCTGCATAGAAGATGATGGGAATCAAATCAAAAAGGAAAAACATCCTCTCCTTGTTAGACACATGCCAGTGATGATGGCCAAGCAACAGGAGTTTAAGGTGAATGGAATTTTGATATGAGATTGCAATTAGGTTTTCTTACATAATATAATTTCTAAAGAATTCCATATTGTAAATACATCTATTAGTTCACATCTGTTAGTTCTCTTGAGCAGCTACCCTGCTTTAAGACCGTTAGCAATTAAAGGTCCAGAAGAGTCACAGGAATGAAAATGCTGCAGTCTTTGAGGCACTAAGGAGCATAATGTTTATTTTTACATAGCATGACATTCACTTTCATACTTTCATTGTAAGCAGAACTGATGGGAATTTTTAATTCATCTTGGGATTTCCAAATGTTTGGGGTTTAGAACTAGCCTCAAGCTTACAAAGAGTAAGAATCTGATCTCCATGAAAGCTGTCCTTTTCTGGTGCAACTATGCTAAATCCTCCTCAAATTTTTGATTTATATTAGCACACAGAGAACAATATTTTATTTTTTTTTTCTCTAGTTATGTTTCATGGAATCTTATGTAAAATGTCATATTCTGAACAATGATACAGAAGTTGTCTTAATGGTTAATTTCCTAAAGCAATGTGTCAGTTTGAAGCCTTATTGACTACTGACTTTAATGATGAAAATAAGTACAATACCAAACTAACAGATAGAGTGCTGGATGCTATATTTCCTGTGTATCAACAGAATTTCTTATTGACTGTCAATCAGTAAGTCTTGTGCAGAAAGAGTAATGGAAATAAAATTGTATATGTGTGGATAGAATCCCAAAATTAAGTTAGTGTCACAGCATGGGTGCTGCTTAAAGAGGTGAGTCTGCAGGCCCTGACTGCTAGATCAGCCTACAGGGGAGGGAAGCTCAGTTGACAGCTTCACTTCAAATGTGAGTATACAAGCCTGGATATTAAGGGAAAATAATTGGTGATTCAAAATGTGGTAGAACTGTGTAATGGTGCTAAGACAGTCTATTCCTATGATACTGGTTTTCAGAGCAGTGGAAGTTTACTGAAACTGTCTGAATTCCTATACAACCAGTCATGCTTGTCTTATTAAACAGCTTTTTCTATACTGACTTTCTAAAGTCACCACTGGTGAAATAACCAGCTATTTTAATTTTTTTTTTCAGAAACTTAAATTAAGTATGTATTTTCCTAGAGCCTAGGCATTTGCAAGTCCTGAAGATGCATGCCAAAAAGGCCCAGGCTCAACTCTTGTAATCAAATTAGAACAGTTTTCTTATTCTGAAAGGAAAAGGAAGTTTGTCACTTTTACCACTGACTGATGATCTTTGCCTTGGTCACTTCAGGAGAGCAGAGTGTGTGACAAAATTTCTGTCAGCCCTGGGCTAACTTTGCCAGTTTTGCAGCTCCTAAAGTAATGTGAGTGTGAGCCCAGGTGTCATTCCTGGTTCTCCCAAGTCCTTGATATTACGAGAAAATATGACTTGAGTATTACTGCAGCCTCAACTGCCGTTTGGCTCTCAGGCCCCAGCTCAGGGTGGGAAGAGAACCTTTGCTTGGCTGATGCTGTTTGTTGGCTCTGTGTGTGCTGCTCAGGCTGCCCAGTGGTGTAGGGAGCCATCAGAGCAGGTTTACATCCCAGGCTTCTGTCAGACTGAGAGCTAAACTGCCAGGGTTTAACTATGGAAAAAACCATCACTTCTGACTAAGATGCAAAGTGACACAGAGGTGTAACAAGGAGCCTGGGAAATATCCAACCTGCAGACTGTCTCATTTTTCACTAGTGATATATTTCATTGTCACAGCTACTGTAAATCACCACAAGTAGATAGCTTCACCATATGCTAAATGAGACATGCTAAGACAGGCATGGATAACTTTTTTTTTTCTCTTTCTCTTTTTATCATCTCGTGATTTCAAATTTGTATCTGTATATAGTGAATTGCTTTGCTGAATTAATAATGTTTTTTTCTGCTAAAGCAAATCAGTTTGTAATGAATGCTGACTTTTAGGAGATTTATAAAATTCTTTGCACTTTGTAAAATTAAGTACACTTTGAATTTAAAACTCTTAACTTTTGCAGACTTGTTTTTTTGTTTTTTTTTTAAATTATTCACTGTTGGGAGATGATGTTGCCAGGCTGTGGGGAATTAATACTAAGTGAGTAGTCTAAGTTAATACTACTAACTGAGGTGTGTACTACAATATAATCAGAAGGACATTGATGTCCAAGATGTCCAAGAGAACATTAGTTTGAATTATAGAGAATCTTGTGTAAAAATGTAATATCACACCTCATTAGAAACCTTTTTATTCTCTACACAGTTATTAATTACTTTTATATATTTTGAAGTGTTTATGTAAGCTTTAGGAAACTGCTGTGGATATTAAGGAAATTAGAAATCCATGACTGGTCATATTTTTTTTCAGATCCCTGATGCTTGAATGATCTTTGGAGTTGGGATGGACTTAAATATAGACTTTGAGTCTGCTGTTGCTTTCAGTTGTTTTTTTTTTTCTCAAATGGCTGCATGATAAAGTCATGAGTATCGTTATTAATTTGCTGACAGTAACATGATGACATGAGATTGGAAGGGAGTTGAAGTCTGAAGAATGATAGTATTAGCATTCAAAAGGACTAAGGCAGCTGGAGAAATAATTTGAGGGGAGGGGAAAGAAAAATAAAAAGGATGACAGTCAGCAGGACAGACAGTATTCTCAGGGAGAAATTAGGAGTTTCATAAATCCAGATTGAAGAGGTGGGTTAGTTGGTCTGTTAAAATAATTTTTAATACTGACCAGCAAGGTAGGGATTGATTAGGAATATAATATTTATTGTTACAAAGAGATGAATGAGATGTGTAGAAACAGGCTTCTGAAGAGGTAACAATGGTGTAGTGCTGCTACCAGCACGGCTAGAATATTCAGGTGAGAAAACTCTGCACTCTCAAATATACACATGAGGCTGATACATGTGCTGGAGAGATGTCAGTTGAAAAAGTGGCAATAATAAGTTTAAAAACAAAAATTTGAAAAGGCATTGTTTAAAAAATTATGTGTTATTAAGTGATAATGTTAATTTGGCCTCATGAAGAGATGTCTCACACAGAGTGATGACATATATCAGTCTTACATGTAAGAGCACACTGCAGAGAAAGAGAAGTACCTGATGTCTGGGATGAGAGGTAACAGGCTAATGATTACATCAGGGATGTTGTCAGGTGGGGACATGAAAAAACTTAATAAAAGTCATGAAGCATTTGAGCAGATCAGCAAAAGAGAATTTGTAGTCTTTGGCCTTGAAGATGTGTAGGGGTAGATAAGGAATGTTTTAGGAACAGTATCTGTGCAGCTGACACTGCCCATGAGAAGCTGAGTGAACTAAACTGACTCCTTGCCTTATGAGAGTCTTTGATATCCTTAAATGCTTTAGTTAATTACAAACTAAAATAGACAGAAACAGGCATGTTTTTTTAATGTGCTGATAGCTCTCTTTTCCTCTCTTTTAAGATTGAATGTGCTGCTTATAATCCTGAGCCATACCTTGCTGGAGAAACAGAGTCAGATTCCTGTGCTGTGGAACATGGTTTTCTTTGGGTAAATGTAATCCTTAAAATCTGAAAGCAGTTGTCTCCTATTTCTTTCCATTGCTTTTTGTGACTCTCGGCAATGTGTAGATATGAAAGAAATGTTGAGTTGATTTTTTCTCTTTGTTTATTTGTTTAAAGATGAAAGGTTAGCTACTAATTTGTCCATGTGATCTTGCTGGTCTGTGTAGTTAAGTGTGTGTGATTTGGGCAGCACATAATGAATTCCAAAGTGCTGAGCACATTCAGAAGGGAGTTATGTGCTAATTTGTAACAATTGCTGCTAAAACCCATATGAGCTTACACTGTCCTACTGTCTGTTTTCATATTTTAAGAATATTTTAGCCAAAAATAATCTGTTTAAATCCACATAGGAATAAAATTTACTCTGCATATTGCTAGGACCCCAGATATGCAGATATTCCAGCAGAGGTGGATAGAAGCTGTTCTTGAAAAAAAGGCAAGCTAATGATTTCAGGAGCTTTTCTAGTTACTACAATGCTGAAATTGTGAATTAAAAGTTAGAAATAGCTATTTTAGTGGTCGTTTTCAAGGTGACCCTTATAATTTCCTTTTGTCTTTGCCATTTGTACAGTCGTTGCAAAAACATGCAAATTAAATCTTTCTACTGCTACAAAATATTCTTTCTTTCTCGTTCCTATTTTATTTAATATAAGCAGAAAGAGTTATTATACAAAAACAAGTACATGCTTGGGTAGGTTTATTTGTTGGGGTTTTTTTTAACTTTTCCCTGATCCCTAAAATGTACAAGTTTATGGTCATGTTGATGATGCTTAGCTCTGGATCAGGGAGAAATTTAGGTTTCCGTATCAGCAAGTTTACAAGACTCTTTCTTTTGGGATAGAACCTTTCTTTGTAGACCTGTTACCTGTGCAAAGGACACACCTCAGCTTTTTTACCTGTTTTAGAGGAACCTGAGACGATTTAGAACACCAGTTATTAAAATAGGATGCTGCTAAGATACTTACAGTAATTGCATTATGTAATGTATATACATTTGAGTCAGATATCAGAATAGGCCATACTATTATTCCTGCTTTAAAAAATAATTTTTTGTGACTGTAGAAGGCAAGTTTGTATATATAATGTTTTGACATAGCTTGTATTTGTGCTGAATAATTCTCTTATGCCTTAATGCATGAAAATTCATATTGGCACATATCACTTGAGATGCACTCCTCAGTTAACATTCCAGTCATTCCTTCTTGTACATGCTGACCTTCCTGGAGACACTATCAGTCACGGTCTGTTGGGTTTTTTTTAAATTTTATTTTCCTTTTTTCATTTCAGATTGGCAGTTGTACTAATCAGATGGGCCAGGTTGCAATAGTCTCATTTCAAAGCTCCAGCCCCAAGGTTATTGAGTGCTTCAATGTGGAATCACGGATTCTCTGCATGGTCTACATACCAGAACAGGAGAAGCTGAAAGAGCAAAACAAAGCTCCAGATTCTGAAAATGTTATTGCAAAAACATCTAATGTCCCTACTATTTGCCTTGGCATGGAAGAAGGAAGGTGATTCTTAGTTTTGGTGTAATGTGTATGATTTATTGATTGTTTACTCTTCTATAGCAAAATTTTGTGAGATACTTCTAAGAAAATGTTTACGTTTGAAAAAAAGTATCCAAGTGTTATCACTTGAGTGACCTCAAGGTATCCTTTCCACTTAAATCAAGGATGAAATGCACTCTGCATTATTTAAAATTACACCATGTGGTATTTGAAATTAAAGCAGGGTATCTTTTTGATGCAAGACGATTAGTTCATCATATGTGAAAAATATAAATACTGCTTTTGTAACATTACAACATAATCTTCAGGTATTGGAAAATTTTCAGAATGGCAAAGAGAAATCCATTAATCTTCTGCCCTGTGATATTATGCAGGATTTGTCACGTGAAAAAATAATATTGCCATTTACTGTTGACATTAATTACTTTGGTCTCTTTGAATTGATGTCCTACTGAGCCATCACTTGATTTGTGTTGGAGAACAAGGCTACATGTTCTAAACTTATAGGTCAGTTAGCAAAGAGGTCTTGTTCTATTTAGTTGAGGGCATAAGTGTGTAACTACATCAGATTTTTGAAGGTGTTTGTAACCAGTATAAATGAAGGAGAACAAAATTCTCCAAGGAAAATGCTATTTCTAGAAATCAGTGATTTAATGCCTTAACAATATTCTTAGCATACCCATTGTAACAATCAGGAGGAATTGTGGAAATTTTAAGTGTGACATCTGGTAGTGAATTTTTCTTTTCCCTAGTTCTTCAAATACTATAATTTTTTTTTTTAACTAATAAAAGTTTTAGATAGCTCATAATAAGGACTCTGAGCAGAATTTTTATTATGTCTCTTTTTTGAATAACTGTTTCTGCAGACAAGATAATATGAATGTGTTGTCATATGTCAATGTTAAGTAATTGCAAGTTGTCTATGCGGACGTTCTGGGGTGTCAAGAATTGAAGGAGAAAATACTCTTTTCCCCAGTGTTTTATTCTAAACTTCTCTTTTGCATAATCTAACATGAAGTATGTGAGGCATAATTTCACAGGTTTGTTTCTTCTTGTTTCTTTCTATAGCATTTCTATTTACAAAAGTTGCCAAGGCTCAAAGAAAATTCGACTTCAACACTTCTTCACTCCTGAAAAATCGACTGTTATGAGCTTAACATATAGGTCTCAGTACTTGTTTGCTGGCTTGGTAAATGGAAACATCTCAATCTACACAAAAGCAGAAGGTAATGCTGCATAGTGATATGATTTGATGGCATCCTGAGGAACTCACGTGTCAGTGTATTTTGGCAGAAGTAATTTTCCACTAATATATTTTCTGAAAATTTGTAAAACTGCTGAACTAGGATTACTACTCTTTCCGGTATGTCTGAAGAGACTTGTTTTCTCTTTTTGAAGGGTGGTAGGAACTTTGATACTGTTTCCACTTTCACCATACATGCATGTGACAAATGATTTTCCCCCTTAGTTTAAACCCTGAAGTCTTCAGTGTTGCAAGTCTCCAGAAATTTATGTTCTAACAGCAGTATGCAGTATTTTACACAGCATAGTGCTTATTTCTCTCAACTACCCAGTACTGGTGTTTATGAAACACAGAAATCCCCTGCTGGTAGAGATGTCTGTATATCTCATTTAAAATGACAACCCCATTTTTACTGTACAGATGGGATAAGTCTTTCCTATGTGTGCAGTTCATGTATTTCAAGATAGGCCTCCTTTTTCTATTAGCATCAAAGTTGGTTGTTTTGTATCTAGCTAAATAATTGACTAAAATAATATGAATAAAGGAGAATCCCAGGCAATTCTTCTGAACCGCAACAGTATTTTCCAGAGTTGGTTTAGGTGTTTCCAGTACATCTCACTAACTTCCCTGCAGTATTGCATATATGTCTAGTGATTCAGTTCAAAGTCAGTGAGGCTTTGCTCAAGGTCTGAAACTTTAATGTTTTAAGTGAAATGTTAGCACAGAGACACCTTGCAAAGTACAGAGCCAACAAAGATCTGACTTGTTTGTATGAGCTGCAGTAATGATGGTTGTCATGCTTCTCCAATGAGGTGGGCCCTGTGAACAGTTCAGCTGCATTTGTGTGGTACTGTATCTTGGCTACTGAATCCTCTCTAACTAACTGAGGAATCAAACACAGTGTCTGTAATCTTGGAACAAATTATATGTCCACTGTTAGCTCATATAAAGACTTTGTTTGGGAAAGGTACAGGATACTTTTTTTCTTTTTTCCCCAAGCAACAAAGGATCTGGGAAAAAGTGTTGGGAAAGAGACTTCCTTTGTCCAGTTGTCATCTTCAACCCAGTAGGTTTCCTGTTGAGCCTCTGATCTGAAGCCAAACATTAGATTTCAGTTCCCTTTAAAACACTGTTTTTTTTACCACTGAATAGTGGTTTTTTTCTTTGCGTCTGAAGCACGGGAGTGAGGCCTTAATCCCAGATTTATAATATTTTTGGTATTTCAGTTTCTCTACGTACCTGGGAGGGGTATTAAAGTGAATCTGTCAGCTTCTCTGTAAGGTGTTGGTGTATTTAAGCTGTTTTAAGACTGCAATTACTATCACTCAACTTGTTCCAGAGAAGACCACTTCAAGAACACAACTGACATCCTTGACAGTATAGCTAAGAAAGGATTCATGGGTTTCATATCTACAGAGAATGTTAAAGATGGGGCAGAGCTGTTAACCAGACTGCATTACAGTCTGGTTATGAGATGAAGGTTGTTGCATTGACCAGGATTGTGGCATCCCCTGTTCATCTTCTTCTGAAGACACTGGTTTTAGGCAGTGAGATGACAGGCACAGAGCCTGTCAAAGTCTGATCGCTGGAAATTTGAGATGGGAAATAATAATGATATTTTTGTGACTCTTGTCAGTTAATCTTGTAGTCCCTCTCCTTATTGGTCAGTATGGCTTTTTTCAGTTCTCCATGCCCCATGGAAGTTGTGTGATTCAGCTGCTGCCATGTTAGTGTCTGTCCTCCTTATAGTTGGCTACTGTGGTTATGTGAGGCAGTCAGCCCTGGAGGGGTGTTTTTATGAGCACTGACCTATTTACCAAACAAAGGAATCCAAGCAGTGAAATGGGAGGGAGGGGGAATGCAACCTCTGAGGAGCTTTGTGCAATTCATCAGGGTTGCCTTCTGTTCTGCAGAGGGGGTTACTTTTCAGCCATGCACTTTAGCTTGAGTTTTGGTCTGTCATCATAAAGGAGATTAAGTAAAGATTTAAAAGTGAATGTGAAATATATCACTGCATTACACCTTGATTTGAAGCCTGAGAAGGACAAATGTGAGATGCACAGGAAAAATGGTTGTGCAGCCTGTTGCAGGATTCCATGAATGAGAAGGGATGATCCTTCTTCTAGGATGAAAATCTATCTTGCAGTCTGTGATAGAGTTGGGCTCCTTTTGCCTTCCTCCCTGGGCAGAAATTGTGTGGGTCAGTTCAGTCACTGAAGCTTGATGCCTTACTCTGTGTAGTCAGAGACCCATGACTTGTGTCATTTGGTTTGCAGGACCCAAATAGCTCTGATTTCTCCAGTTGTTCTCAGAGAGATCAGTGCATATAAATATCCATTATGTTTGTTTAAAAACAGAAAGTGCTTTCTTCTGACTTTCTTCGCTAGAGAACTTTGTCAGATCAACAGCATCCAGAGTGCTCTCTGGCTGCAGAAATTCTTATCTTGAACTAGTAAAAAATGGAAACTGAGAAGTCTGTACAGTAAACCAAGGAGCAAGTGCCATGTTAGTGGGAGAGTAGGAGATGCACAACTTCCTTTCTGGAGAGTAGTCAGATTTTAGTGATACACCTCTGTATCCATGTATTTTGACATATGTGGTAAAAAGTACTTAAGTACTTTTTAGTATCTTATGTATTTTTAAGTACTTAAAAATATATACTTTAATGTATTTGAAAAACTAAAACTCTCAAGGTGCTGATACTGTAAAATCTACTTGACTCTTAAATGTGAGCTAACATGGTGATTTGTGAAAATATCACAGAACACTAGGGTGCAGGTCAGGTAATATATTAATTATAAAAATAGTACTCCTGATAATTACCCTCACTAATCCTTAATTTTATGTATGTGAGAAGACTTGTTTTAGGAACTGTGAGACAGCTAGTGAATTAAATGCTGTTCTATATAGGTATGGGTGTGATGCAGATTAGAAATTTCTGACACCTTGTTTGTTGAGAATTTACTTTACAGGTCTATGAACTTTTGCACAGTTATCATTCTGAAAAATACTGCATTTAGTATTTGCCTCGGGCTGAGTTAATATTTCCATGAAAAAAGATATTTCCATGCTTAAAAGAGGTTAAGGAAAAAGTGTGTTGTATTGTCTTTGTTTAAAAAACATAACAAAACCCCTTTGTGATGATTGCAGACAGCCCAGCAGATGTGTTTTCTGAGTGATGTAATAGCAAAAAAGGTCAGCGCGTGTTTGACTTCCATTCACAAAAGTATCTTAGGAAAGGGAAATCACAATCTTTATATAATATAGGTGTATTGTTCCTGATACACTGTAGCCAGTTCCAGCTACTTCCTTTCTTCTAGACACTGATATACATTTCCTTTTCATAAAATCCTGTGAAGAATACAGGAGAGAAACAGGAAAAAGAAGATAAAAACTCGTACTTATTGTGGCAGAAAGTAGAAGAATTTATATTTTAGTAGTTCAGTAAGAATTTGGTCAGGTGAAATAATAGCTGAGGCAATTCTGGCCATGCACAGAACAGTAGAAACTTTACTGGTAAGAACACAGGGAGGTCTGAAGGCTGGTCAGAAGTTTTGATGACTTATCTGTCTAAAGAGGCCTTGTGGCACTAATCAAGTGAGCATTTTTAGAGGATTGATATCAAGGAGAATGATGAAAACTGCAAGGAAATACAAGGGTAAGGGGAGACAGTTACAACAGCAAAGGAGTAGCAAGTCATTTGACTGGTGAGGTACCTTTTTGGTAAGGCCTGTGTCCTCTGACAAATCGAGGAAAGGAAGAATATATGGAATGTAAAACTCTAATGTCAAAGTCAGAGCTTGAGTGGACCCATGTACTGCTCTAGCTTGTCTGAAGAGTGGATTTCTGGCATGTGATTGCCACTTCAAGTAGACATTGTGAGAGGTACTGCTATGAAAAGTAAGCAGTGGTATAAGCTATTGGGGAGGGACTAGAGCAGTGATACTGAAACAGAGATAAAATATTGTTGTCTTTGCAGTGTCACACAATGCTCATTACCAGAAATATGTTGACATTGCTTTCAGTCTTATTTGTTTATCTCATGCCAGGACCTCCAGCACCACCCTGTATAACTTTAGGAAGAGCTCTGTCAGCTGTTTAGCTTGAAGAATTTGATGCATATGGGAGAAAAAATGAGTATGCATACACAGTATAGGACATTCGTAGTTACACATTGTTTAGAAGAGCAGGCCTGAGTACCTCATCTTATTTTCAAGTGATAAGGAATGTGCTAAACTTTTGAATTCTGTAGGTACTATTTTACTCCTCCACAGTGCTGGTTTATGTACCATGTGATGGAAAAAATGTTTGTGCTCCACTGCACTAATTAACCAAGAACTGCTGTTCCCAGGGCTGTGTTGGCAGCTCTGCTGTGAAACCATCAATAGTGCTGCTAAGAAAGAGAGGAAGCTGTCAACAAATACACTTGCTCGGTTCAGCTTGACTGAAAGCATAGAGGAAGGGAACACTACTACAAACTTTGAAAAGACTTTCTGAGGAAATAAACTATATGTTAATAGGTCATCTCATAGGAAGAGCGGAGTGCACTAACTAATTACAAATATTACAAGTCCTAAACATTTAAAACATCTATAAATTAATAATAGGAAGCCTATTCTTATAAATTACTGTAAAATAGTATTGCTTTCCTTCATTTGGTTTTGTGGAAACAAACCACAGAAAGATGAAATGGACATTGTTTTAAAACTTTTCCTATCTGATTAAATTTGAGTGAATAGAAGGATAAACTAATTTTTCAAATTCATAAAAATCACAAGACTAATAACAAAATGCACTAATGAAAATAATGTCCTTTTACATTAAAGTCTTAGAAATATTTTATGTGCGTGAGAGACCTTACTTTGATGCAGCTAAACATGATATATGTATTGCAAGATACTGTTCAACACTGTTGTATAAACTATGGCATGTAACTTCTGGAGAAATATAACTTACAAAGAATATAAAAAATAGTGGCATAACACAGTGACATAACACAGATCTATTAGTATAAAATCAATATTTTATTTTTTTTATACTCATTTAATATGCAAATATCAAGCATCTTACATACAACATAAATATATGACATCTAATTTCCAGAAGCCCCTGGATTCATTTCTATCTTTAACCTTCTTCTCAGATTTTGTAGACACATCTCTTTCCTGCAAACAGCTGTACCTGCAATTCATATAGTATGCCTTGAGATTCTGTTGGCAAAAGTTTTATCTTGGCTTGCTTCTTCTCTCTTTTGCCAGGAAAAAATAAACTTATTTTAGTCAGTTACTAGCGAAGGATTTTATAGCATCAAACAAAGCTGTTCCTTATCTGTTTTGCAAGTGCTGTGACTACTTTTAAGTACCTGGATAGTGCCAGTTGTTGAAACTACTTACATAAGCATGTCTTGAATCTGCAGGTGTTTACACAAGTCAGATAGAGATAATATTTATTTTCCCTTAGATTTTAAAAGCAATGGACACTGGATCAGACAGATAACATGAAATAGCCAGTGTCAAACATGAAGTCTGTGCAGGCAGGTATTGAACAGAGTCTGCTGAGATCTGGAAAAAGAGGCAGGGAGAGCATTATGTTTTCTTCAAAGTGTGATTTTGGTAGTCTTAAACCACTTGTGAGCTAGACACAGACTTGCTAAGTAATTTTGGAGATGGGTGATAAAATTCTCACTCAGCAAAATGAAGTAGTGATCTTACTTTTAGCCAGCGGCCTGTGGCTAAAGCATTTACAGACATATATTGGATTATCAGGCTTAATCCCTTGCCTTGCTTGAGTGTTTTTTTACCCATGCTTTCCACTCTCAAGAGATTTCCCTGGCTGCCACAAAATGAGAGGAGAGAGATGCACAGGGCTTAATTTGTCCTCCTGGTGCCATTCCACTTTGTATAATTAATTAATCATTCACTGAGGCAGGGTCCAGAACACAGCTGACACATCCTTTGAATACCGCTCTAAGTACTAGAGAGTGTCCCCCTACCCTTTTTTCTCCTCATCTGTCTCAGATTCTGTCTGATCTGGAAGACAGCAATATTTGCAGGAAGAAATAAAAAAACACTAGAGAATAGCTTTATCACATGATTAGGGTCATAGTGTAGAGTGATAGCTTTAGATTTTTCCTGGGCTGATACATCAAATGGGATTTCAGGGTTTTTTCCATGAAATCGTGGTAACATGAAAGACATGGGGCCTCTATCTCACCTTCTTCGTATGTCCAATCCTACAGAACTCTAAAACTGGATTGTCAAGTACTGTGTTAAAACACACACCAACAGAAAATGTTTTTGTGAGAACTGAGGTTTTTTTAGGCATATATGTTGAATCAGATATACATGACTCAGTTCGTATTTATAACATTGATAGTATTGAAAAAACCTTCTTACATTGATCAAAATTATTAATAAGGCCTAATGCTTAGTCATCTGAGGATGGAACATGGAACTTTAGGGCATAAACGTCCAGATTTAAAAAAAAAGATTAAAGCATTAAATGTTTGAAATATATTTTAAGCAAAATGTAAATGAGTCCGCAGTTGAGATCCTGAAAATCCATATTTTCCTGTTGTTTTGATATCACCTATGCTTTATATATAAATTAATGTATAGTTTGAATGTATTTAAGAGAAAGAATTGTCAAGTTCCATGAACTTTCTCTTTTATATTAATGTTTTTTTCAGCATGAAAATATAACTTGAAAATATAGCTTTTTGCTCAGCATATCTGCTCCTTGCCCAAACTCACAGTCCTTATCCTTCAGAAAAGACAGGAAGAATGTACCAGAATTATGCTGGGTTTATCCCTAAGAATGGTGCTATGTACAGATTGTTATTAAACTTCTGCAGTCAGCATCCCTTGCCCAATGAAAGTTGTGACATGCACGTGTGCAGCTTCACTCTCTGAAGGCTTTGCACTGCCTACACTGGCCACAGTAATCATAGGGTATGGGAAGTTTGGAATTTAATTTGTGGATAATGTGGTTGTTAAAGAATGGAAACTTTTCCAGAAGTTTGTTAGCTACTAATAGTACATATGAGTCATAGAGAACACAGTGACTCTGACATTGCTGGGAGAGTTTGCAGGCTTATAACTGGAAGCACTCTTTTCAATGCAAACTAAAATAATGAAAATTATTTTGACAGCCTGAAACTAAATGTCACTTCTACAAAGATGCTTTCAGAAGAGAGCCACATCCTGAGAATGACTCAGCGAAGTTTGTATCACACAGATGACAGAAATTTTGAGAAGCACTCCAGAACTGAGGCTTCTCATTCTTGTTGTTGCTACTGTTATTGATGAAGCAGGAAATTTTCTACCCCCATTCTCTAAGCAAATAATAGAAGATGCACTTGTTTTCAGGAAGGACGAGAAAAAAATTGTACTTAAGTGCTTGCCTAAAGATGTGTTTAATTTGGTCTCATCAATCAAAATTTAAGTGGTTACTGAGTTGAAACCAGTGTCAGAAAAGTAGATAACTTTTCTGCAGCTTGTGCAGGAAGAAGGCTTTTCAATGAAGCAATGGTGCTTTTTGGAATATTTTATCTCAGTGTAAAACCCAGTTACTTTTAACAGATTTTTATATTATTAATAAATCATAATGTATAGAAATGTCATCTTTGAGAGTATATTCAATGAGCACTTACAATATATAAACTAATATGAAAACATTAAAATTATTATTGACATACTTAGTATGTCAATTTTTATGTATAAAAGATAAAGCTACAACTGTTTCAAGAAGCTCATGTTGCTGATTCTTAAATTTGGGGATAAATAATCTGCTAGTCCTTGTTTCAAAGAGGTGGAAATTGAGGAAACATGCAATTCTTACCAGAACCTCAGTAAATAGATAATTGTGCCACATACACATACATAATTTAATTTAGATCTGCTAAATGCAGTCTAAAGAAAACACTGTGGGTTTTATAATTAGTGGAAAAAGTAAAAAAAGTGAAAATATGGCACAAGACCCAGTTTTGATTTCTTCTTTTGTTTTAATTTCTGTCTTAAATGAAGCATCTAGTAGTAGCAGGAAGGTCCATTCCATCAAAATGCTCTTAGAGAGTGATCTGCACTCATTAGAGCTTACAGTAAAAATCTTCCTGACTACTTTGCACATGAAAGATGATTCTGTCCTAGTTAGAAATTGATTCAGCTTGAAGTTGGTCATGAGCTCCCTCTGAGTTGGGGACAACTGTGTCAACCAAGGGTTTCTGACTATTTCCTCTGGAAAGGAAAGCAGTTGTATCAGAACAGCAATGTGGTATTCCTGAATTATAATTTAATCTAGATGAGATTTGCTGTTGACAGATACATGAATACTTAGGTTTGGATTTTCCCCTTAACGTTGTTTTATCCTTACAAATTTACCCTGGAAGTAAAAGTAACCATACACAAATCACAGTGTAGCTTGAAGTGGCAGTGGAGTTTTCAGAACTGTTTTAAAGCAAAGATCACAATTTGTGTATAACCTTTCTTTTTCTTCTTCTTTTTTTTCTTTCTTTTTTTTTTTTTGAAGATGGGACATGGAACACAGAACCCCAGAAGATAGTTAAATTGGGGGTTCTGCCTGTAAGGAGTCTGCTTGTGATGGAGGAGACCATTTGGGCTGCATGTGGTGGACAAATTTTTATAATCAGCACTGTGACGCATTCCATAGAGGTAAACACTTTTAGAAGCATTGCTCACCTATTATGCTTCAGGGTATAAGTGGTAAAATTTAAAATTAAAATCTGTCTAAGAAGCATCATGATTCAGGAAGCTTTTTATTGAATGTGGTCTCAGATCTTTTAAATGTCACTCCCTTAGTTTGTAATTGTGCTAATGTCTCATTAGACCTTGCTCCCATTTACCCACTGGTTTCTGTAAGATGCTTGGAAATGACAAGAGCATCTGGGGCAAGAGATTTTCTTGAAAATGAAATCTGAGGTAAGGCAGCAGAGAAGTGGATGCCTATAAGAATTTCATGTTAATTACAGAACAAGGTTTAACTAAGAGTCTGCCTCTGTATAGTTAGATGTTACTTGTACCTTGTGATAATTTCGTCATATATTTTTTCAGAGTTTCTCTTCTCGGTGGCCTACAAAAATTTTATTTGCATAAGAGTGCATGCTGATGAATTGTCACACAAAAGCCAGCTTTTTCAGAATAAGAGAAGTGTTAAGGGTTCAGAGTAACATTTGTGACCACAGTTTTCAGAAAATTTTAAGCCCTTATTTCTGTCAAAATTGCAGCTTTCACCAAAAGAACATCTTAGTACTCCAAAGTTAAGAGTTGATGAAACATTAGTTCAACCTCTCCTTCAACCTACAATAGAGTGTCACTGAATTGCCTGATGTTTACAGCCATGAAGTTTTTTCAAACAGGAGTCATGATGAGCTCACAGCCTCCTTCTTTGTGTGCTTTGTTGCTGCATTTTTTTCTTTGATGATCGTGTTTTCTCCCAACAATTGTGTGTTTGGTACAATTGATTCTGTGAGTCACTGTCATGGGTTTGCAGGGAAATAGCTGACATCCTAATTTCCTCTGTCTTTTTCTGTGTTTTCTGAGAGATTTGTTTCATCTAATACGATGCTTGGATCATATATTCTCCTACTTTGCTTTTTTTTAAGGCTTGTTTTGTTGGTACTTTGAATGGTATGATTAAGGAAAGATTTTGGATGAGTGGTTTGGATATGTGCTTGAAATGGACTTTTATTAGTTTCACAGCCTCTGGGACACATGGTTGCTTTCTATATGCTTTGGTAAAATCTCTCAGATTCTCACTGGGAAAATGGTAAGAAATCAGCCAGGTTGTTCCTATGTGAGGCTGGATAGGTACAGCCAGATCTCTGTAAATAAGTTTGGCAAGTCTGGCCTAATTCTGTAACAAAGCTCTCCCTAAGTCAGGTGGTAAGGCTGCAGTTTGGGCTATGCTGGGCTGTTTTGGCAGAGGAGAGCAAACCCAGAGTTAAACAAACTTTGAGGATTAAAGAATGTTTAAAGCTTGCTCTGTCATAATACAGTAAAATGTCATGGACTGCAGTATTGAAAACAGAAGTTTGGAGACATAAAATAACAAGTACTCTACCAATATCTCTTAGACATGGCAGTTTCATTTTTCAGCTGTTACTACAGATTTTCCTATAAAAGCATCACAGGAGATTTCTTCTCATTTCTCAACTAAGCCATCTGTTGTAGTCAGAGCTCAGGTTATTATAGGTCTATTGTACACACAGTAAGTGCTGCAGCAAGCAACATATAAGAAATGGTGCATATGAGTTGTGTTTTCTCAATAAAATAATTTTGTTCAAGAACATGATGATTTTCTGTACGTCTGGCTGAGGGTCATCTTTTTTTTTTCCACACAAATACCCATGGCCTAGCATGCCATCATCCTCATGGAATTGTGATCTAGTGATGACTTTCTGCTGCTTCTTTATGGGTACTAAGACATACTGATCTTTTTCTTATCATCTCACCAGACTAAACAGGTCACTAATGATTTCAGTTTTGCTGCCTACTTTGTGACCTGACTTGTTTTGTTAACTTCCTAGGTTTATGTTTCCAAAAGTGATCTGCTGTGTTGTCTTTACCATGTTCACTGGCAATATTGTTTCAATATTATACAATACATGAGGCAAATTAAACTGTCTATAGCAAATATTTTAACATCTGAGCTGCCTCTTACTTAAGGTGAAGAGCAGAATCTTTGCTATGAGGGGAAGCAGCAGCAAGGAAATGTTTGTTCTCCCTCTGTGCTCTCACTTGTTGAGAGTTAGTCGTAGTGATTTGACCCAAGATTGTTTACATAGAAGTGATCTTCACTCTATCAACAGGAATCCAAGCACGGGGCTCACCTGTTACTCTTCCCTCTTTATTGAACTCCTTTATATTTCCATATACTTAACGTGGAGGTACTCCATTGTATACTGCAATGCAGCTTCTTGCTAGTTCGTTGCTACTGTCATGCATACATACTGTGTGCTCTTCATCATGTACATTATCTGTAAAGGCATCTGGCAAGATTTTAAGGCCATATTTGTGTAAGTCCATATTCAAGACTCATATTCATATGAGCATATTCAAGACTTTTTAAAACTTGTTCTTGTGAGGCACTCTTTGCTTCTCATATTTATCTCATATTTCTCATATCTCATATTTAACTCTGTGCATTTGCTAAAGTCCAAATGTACAGAGTACGCTTGAAGAAAATCTTATTCCATGCCTCCTTGCTTTTCTAAGATTTTTATTTAAGATTTTTTTTTATTTAATAATCTTTAGTAAATGCACAGGTTTGACATTGTGTGTATTGGATTTGGATAGTACTCACTTCTGCTTTTTTCCCCCCTCTGATATGGGTAGGACTCTCAGTTCACTTGTTCTAATGATATGTTACTGTAATATAATGTTTTAGGTAATGTCTTTTGTTGGCACAATGCCCCAGACTGGCACAATGCCTCAAGAACTGTGGGAGGGCACACATGAGAAATGCATCAATTGTTGTTATATATTAATTACATACTCTGATCCTCTTTCTGTGAAGAAGAAATTGGTCACTTCGTTTTGACCCTAGATCTGACACTTGTGTTGCTGTTGGGTACATCCAATAATGGTCTCTGTGCCCAGAGCTCCCTGTACTCTGCAAAGGCAGTTTGTGCTTGTTTCAAAGCTACAAAAAGTGCCAGAGTATTTAATAAAGTTACTGTGTCATCAAGGTGTCATTCTATCCTAGCCTGTTTTGTCCTGTTTTTAAAACTTTGCTGACTATACAGGAGGCTACACTGAAAGGTTCAGCTCAGCAAACAAAAAAATGGAAATCCCTATATATGTGTGTGTTGTCCAAGTATTGTAACTTCTGTAAAGCAGTGAAAGACATTTGTTTGATGTTGAGGGTAATGGCACCCATTATCCTCTTCACCTGAAGCTGGAGAAACCGTGGTTCATCTCTTAATGCAGTTTGGTGTAAGAGAGCACTCCCTCAAAAGAAAGGCTCTGCTGTGTCCCACACTGCTGGAACGCTGGTGAGCTTCATTGGGCTGTGGCATCCAGGATGCCTTCTGCAGCTCCTGTGCTGCTGTAGTTAGAATGGCAGAGCCTGAGGGGGTAAAGCCAGGCTTTGAATAGAGAGGAATGTAGGTATGGAAACTAAAAGAGAAAAAGAAAATGAAGTTCAATTCTTTTGCTAACAAAAGGGATAAGACATCTTTGTTCCTTTGTATCTGCATTTCTTGTTATAAAAGGAAAAGAAAAATAGAAGCAAAAGGCCAGCTCACAGATTTTCAGATAGACATGTAGTTGAAACAGATGTCAAAGCTATCCTTTATGCAACAATTTATGCATAAGAAGGTGCAGTTTTGGGGTACGTTCTTGCTCCATGTTAGAAGACCCTTTCAATGAGAAGAATAGTTCTTTCTACAGGTCTTGTCATGTTTGCAGTATACAGTTCTGCTTCAAATGGGTCTGTGTGTTCCAGCAGATAGCTGTACGAATGGCAGGACAGACTTAAGTGGGAGTATAATGAGTTGGCTGGTAAAAATGGAATGTGACAAAAATGCATGTGCAAGTTGTTTTCAGTGGCACAAACACAGTTGTCAGCTGCAGTTGGATCACTCCAGAGAAAATTCTTTTTTTACAATCTTCTTAATTTTTGTTCTAATTTTGAAGAGTGCAAGTTACTGGTCAGGTTTGCTTCAGCAGCCATGGGTCTATCACCTAGAAGTTCTCAAAAGCCAATTAATCACCAGTGTAGGGATGTATGAGTCTATAAACAAAGTAAATATTTTTAGAATATTTTTTGCAATGAAATATGCAGGATGAGAATATCAGCAAATCTAGTCATAAAGGGTGTTTCTGACTTTGAAAGATGTTTTTTATGGATAAATTCTTCTGTTGAATACATTTTATAATTTTCAAATTGTGTGTGTCATTTGGTAACAAATGCGTAGTGGTTACTTGAGGAAAACAGTGAATATAAATGTGCCTGCTAGAGTTGCTTACCTTACATTCTGCAGTGTTATTATTCAAAGAATCAAAAGGTAATACAGTAACACTTAAAATCTGAACCACTGCCTGACAGCTGAAGAGAAAATTCTGTTCATTTACTAAAAACTGAACATTGGAAGAATAATGTTAACAAATGAAAACCACAGAAGATAATTCCCATTCTCTTTAAACAGAAATTTCTCAGTGAAAATAATAATTTATACAGTAATAAAGTATGAAAAATAAATGAAGACTAAATATAATATGAAAAGTTATGCTTTGTGGAAATCCTAAATTTTTATTCTTTGTCTCCAATCTTAGCCTGTGAGTTGAATTTTGATGGAAAATTTCAAAAATATATCTATAGCACTGTTATATTTAAATTTTAATTAAAAAAAATACCAAAATGTAACTCTTAATTGTAACGCCTGGAAACTTTAAGTGTATTTCACAAGGAAGGAGTAGGTACTTCTACATTTTATCTGCAAATGTAATAAAGAGTATATAATATGTTCAGTGAATATTAGAGCACATATTACTTCCATACCCCTCAGCGAGAGATTTTTATCCAAGGAACACTTAGTCATTTATTTAGCTAAGTAAGTTTTGTGTTTATCAGACTGGCTTTCTAAAAATAGCTGGCACAACAATAAAAGGCTGTGTTCAACTTCAGAGACAATCTTCTTACAAGACAAAACTGGGGGGAAAAGAATTCCTTCTTCTTGTTAATGATTAAGAAACTATTACAGCTTTATCTCACATGTTAATAGAGACATACAGAGAGGGAGTTTCTGCCTTCTTCGAGCCGGGTTGTAACTGGCACTGGGTCAAGGAAAAAGGTCTATCTTCAAAATGTTGTGTTGCTTACATATAGAAAGAAGATTTTGGCTTTTATAATGAAAAATATCAGTTCTTTGAAGGACAGGAAAACAAAATAGCTAATACTTGTGACATTCAGAAGCATCAAAAACCAAACCACAGTATTAAGGCTGACATTGTTATGTGTGTAATTGAGCAAATAATTGTGCGTTTATATTCTTAAACACTATCTAAATATGACTTTTTATTACATTCTGTTATTGTTATAAAAAACTCCCTGGCAGAACAAAAGAAAAGTATTTTTTTAATTGATGAAATAGAAGTTCTGCTACAGATAAAAGTACAGCTGTGGTAGTTTTCCCAAAGGAATATAAATAAAGAAATACAAAATCCTTTTAAGTCTGAGCTGTTTCGGGCTTGCCAGCCACTATCACGCAATATTTTAAAAAAACAGAAAATTGGAGTTGCTCTGTCATTAGACAGAACCTTGGCTCAAGAGCTGAGAAACCTTCTATACCAATGATGACTTATTTCCAAAAAAAGTCCCAGGGAAATTAGCACATCATATGCAGCTATGAGAACATATCCTGAGCAAGGCAGAGGGAAGCTTTGTCCTTGTCAAAGAGGATGAAGATAGAGTGCCTACACTGAAAAGCTGGTAAGAAAGGTCGAGTGATATCCTTGACTGCATCTCCCTACAGAGCCCTTGTTTTTCTTTCAGAACCATTTTGAAGCCCATCAAGAGGAAGGGATGGTAATCTCTCACATGGCTGTGGCTGGAGTGGGAGTCTGGATTGCCTTTACATCTGGATCTACTCTTCGACTGTTCCACACAGAGACACTGAAACACCTCCAGGATGTTAACATTGCCACACCTGTTCACAATATGTTGCCAGGTAGCTGAATTGCATAATATGGTAACATTTTTGTTTTATCACTGTTGTTCTCCAATTCTGTAGATTAGGCCAGAATCAGAAGTCTGAAAAATGTCTCCTCTGACTATTTGCTTTAGTAAGTTATAGTCCATCTCCTGCCCTGGTGAGATGTGTGCAGTGGGCTGGTTGAGTAACAGCTCTTCTCCTCAGAGGTTATCAATGGAATTAGATAGATAAGCAAGTAGATTCTTCTGTTTGGTCATATTGGGTGACTGTGAAACAGTTGGACAATGTAATCTGTCACGAAAATTAGAGATTAGCATTTGCTTTTGGAACCTTAGCATCAACTACATGATAGAATAATTTTGCCTAGGATTTGGACCAAAAAAACACTTGCTTAATTTTAGTTACATCACTAGATCCAGGGAACTCAGCTGAATCACTCACATGGTGCCATTTTGGAATGTGTTCAGTGTTTTGCTGACTGGAGCTCTAATTTTTTAAAACAAACGATTAGTCTTAAATCTAGATCTAATCTGTGGTTGTTAGGATAACTTTTTAAAAATTAAAGCTCTTTACATGTTTGAAGACAGAAGATGTTCAATAGGCAGTTGAAATGGCTTGTATCAGTTCAGCAAGTGAGTGACAAGGGCCTCAGCATCATTAAGCACATCAGGTGGGAGCTGGGGCAGTGTTGGGAGCAGACAAAAGTACTGGCATGGCTGAGCATGAGGTATCCATGAGTGGACAACTGTTCTTTCTGTCTCTCTGTTTGTAGATTGGAATAGACCAAGCTTCTGCAGTTTTTATGGGCAACGTGTGTGCCAGCTTTATTGCTTAGTTTTTCTAGCTGAAGCCAGTTCTTCCCACACAGAGATTTTATTTATATTCTCACAGGAGTTAGGTATAAATCTTGCATCAAAAATGTTTCACTTTTTCAGTTTCTGTCTTCTTACCATATTTTCTTTCAGATGACATCAGCTTTGCAATAAAACTCCATTATAAATTGTGTCTGTCATGTTCTAGACTGAGTGCTTTTTACATGTGGTGTTTGACTGTAGCTCCAGCACTGAACAGCAGCAAATCACCTGCCTTTAAATAGATAATTTGATTGGATTCATCAGAGTTGTGCAAAGAAATCAAGATCAGTTGTAAAATGAATAACTTTTAGTATGTTCTGCTGTTCATAGCAAGAGGGAAAAGGGAAGTAAGACCTCCCTTATACGTATTTTCTGCATATAAAAATATTTTAAAATTTAGCTTTGTGTTATTGCCATGGCAATAAAACTGCTGATATAACATACAATTATTTTTGTAAAAGAGTTTTAGCTAATTATAGCTCATTGGTGTCATTCTTACCCATTTTAGTTCCTTTTTTTTTCTCAGTGTCTTCACAGAAAGCACACCAGTGAATGGAAATGGAAGTTTATTTCGGGAGTAAAGACATTATTACAGCAAATGTTCAAAGGGAGACTCCTTTCTAAAAATGAGCTGAATTTCAATTATTAAGCAGCAGCTCTCAGGCCTGTTTGTATGATCTCAAAAATGTTGCAACAAAAGCTAAAAGACAGAGTAGTAGGAGGTTTACATAATAGAGCAGCAGTAAGGAGTAAAGCAGCAGTTTTGGAACTAAAAGGAGCTAAAGAATAAATCAAGTTCTGTATCATATATACTGAGAAAAAAAACGGATAAAAAACCAACAAAGTGAAACTGAATTACAACATGGTGAAATAGCTGTGTATTATAATATATGTATTTGCCTTCATGAGAAATTTTTATGATGTTTAGTTTTAAAGGAAACAGCTCTGTTAGCTTTCTGAAATTCAACAGAAGTTCCTTAATATGCAGAAATAACAGATAAGTAAAAATTCAAGTGGTGTTGAAATGAGAGAAGAAACTGGTGTAAAAATATTGTTAAGAGTCTTAAGAAGAGAGATTTTAAAAGGCAAGATTTCTGTAAAATTTGAAGAACTTGGACTTTTCCCAGGATTTTAGTAGTAACAATAGTGGCCCAGTAGGCTACCTAGAGATGTTATCTCTGTCTTCACTTAAAGTAATGTAAATAAGAGGAATGTTGCTTCATTCAGTTAATGAAATTTTTTTGTTGTTATACAGTATGAGTAAAACTACTGTCACTGTTAGGAATGGTTACTGTCAGTTACTGTACTGTACTTAAAAGATAACTGCAGTAGCTAAGCAGAGTAGGAGGGTCTCAAAACCTTAATAATGAGTTCTCATGGCATTAAATTTTCCCAGTTTTGTTCTTAGAAGAAGACAGTGTTAAATATCACAGCTCTCTGTCTTGTAAAGGACAGAATCACAGGGGAGTGAAATGCCACAAAAGGTGATTGTCCTCATGATTTGGTGGAGTTTAGTAATGCAAAAAAACCAGACCGTGTCTGGCAGATTCTTTTACCTGCTGGAAGTAATTTTAAATCTGTGGCAGTCCATTTTCGAGTATTGGAGATTGGAAGGCTCTCATTTTCTGGAGCTATGGGAAGTTTGTGTGTAGGAAATTAAATCAGGGTCACAGAGGTGACTGTGGGATAGACATTTAGTCTAGACTGGTCTGCACTACCTTTGCTTCATATATCATCAGAAATATTGCTTAATAATGTGTAACAAGATTGTGGTCTGTAATGAAAAGACAAAATGCTATGTGTGAAAGGCCGAGAATGGTTGAGAGGAAGAAGATAATCACGTTTTAGATCTAGCTGTTAATTTCACTGTCTAGTTCACTGTGGATTCACAGTACAGCTGGATTGCTTTTAAGGAGCCCAAGCACAGCTCTGTTATCTTAACAGAGGGCATACTGGGCAGCAGAGAGATCTATTAACATTTGAAGACAAATACACACATTTCACTAGTGCAACATATGTCAGTTGTAGAGCAAGTTTATGCTTAAATGTTTGTGATCTGTAGCTGAAGGATCAGCAAAGGTAGTTTTTCACCAGCTTACATAAAAAAAAAAATCATACTGTTCATGAACAGACCACTTGTTTTTTCATAGTCACAGTCAGTATTTCGTTAAAGAACATAAAAAACATATTTTTGCTCGCAGCTCTAAAAGACTTTGCCCTTTTAAAGTGACTGCTGTAATTACTGTGACCTTGATAGTTCATTGCTCGTATGGATGATGACAGGGTACCTGTTTAACAAAGAGATGATTTCTGCTTAACTTGCTGTATTCTGTTTATATCTATATATCCTCTAATGGCATGTGTGTTTCCTGGAAACAGATAGCAAAAGCAAAGAAAAAAACCTATCATTTCCTCTCTAAGGAAAACCAACTCTACTATGAAGCTTTACAGCTTGCTTTTTTCCCACCCTGCCAGGTTCCAGACCATGCAATGCAGTTGCTTTATGATTATTGCTGAGAAATGATAAAAAGATGAGAAAACTTTAGGTCAGCCCAGCGGATCTGTACAGTGGGTGGTTTTTTACACTGTAAGAGCAGCATGGCCATGTAAAGGATATGCAGCAATGTCCTTGCACCTACTTGGGGTTGAATTCAGATCTGTGAGGATTTATCCAGCTCTGATGGTTGTTGTAATGGAGACCTGAGAAAGGCGAACACAGAGCAGACCATACACTTCATTATTGGCTTCAGTTCTTGTAAAGTCAAGATCTTGGTCAGATTATTTTACAGATTTTACAGTTTTTTCCTCATTGGGACAGTGTCATCTAAAAGTTGCTATTTAAAGATGAATAATTTATTGGTTTTGGAACATGTTTATAATTTCCCCCTCTTAACTTGTTAATTTGTCTGCTTATTGCATTATACATTCTGGAGATTTGGATTGACTATTTCTCTCTGAAATGGAAATATATCAAAACAAAAAGTCAGAAAATAACAAAGATAAATATGATTTCAAACCTTGGCTAGCAGATAAATTAATCTTTGAAGTTAGTTTTTTTTATCTATATATATACACGTATATATTTTTTTATTGTTTTATGTTATTTCAAAGTATCTTCTCAGACGCAGATGTTTCCTGCTTTTCCAAGATTTCACAGCAAGCAATTTTTGTTTTGCCCTCACTGTAGCTGTTTAATGCTTTAGCTTGTGCTCAGTGTTTAAGATTCTAAGTTGCTGGCTGATAGTTTGCTGGTTTTACCTGTGGGAACAGTAAAGCATATTTGCCAGGTAAAAATTATTGTCTAAAAGTTGCTTCAGGTTTGGAGTATGAAATAATAAATTTTAATGTTATATTTTAAATAACCAAAAAGCATTAAAGTTCAATTGTTTAAAAATAGGAGTGTCTTGCTTCTTCAGGGTATTGAGAGGCAACAGTGCAGCTTTTGATAATATTAAAAGTTTAAAAATTGCACTCAAGTATTTCTGTGATTTGTAAAACAAGCTCTAAGTTAAGCTAACATTAGCTTGAACTTGCTGTGGTACAAGTCGTAGGAGAGGACTCACATGTTGTAAATAACTTGAGCAAGCCTGAGCAGTAAAACACAGAATTCAAATACTGATTTTTGAAAACTCCAGAACACAGAGGTGTTTGGGCATTACTCTTGGGACTTTTGTGCTGAAGAAGTGCCTTTGTGTGCTTTGTTTTGGAAACTAAATTAATCCCATTAATATCTCAAAAAAGCCAAAACAAAAAAAAAAAACTCTCTAACACCAAACCCAACTAAACAACAAACCCATTGAAAGGGCAAACTTCAAAAGATTTGTAATTTGTGTACAACATAGACCATCCTTTCTTATTTACCTGAGGAGGGATGATGAACCTATCAGCATAAAGACCTATAGTCCATGGAACTCAACGTAGGAGTCTTTGAAGGTCTGCACAAGTAGATGGGGCTTTTTAAACTTCCTTGTCCTTGTTACACCTGACCAGGATGACCTAATCATTGTGCCTTTAGGGTGTTTTAGGATGTGCTTTTAGGTAGATAGACCTTGGATTCCAGATCTGACCCTATGTGAACTTCTTAAAACACATCATTGCGTGGTTAATATTTTGGTTTTGTAAAGTCCTGTGAGGAAAGACTTGGACTGTGGTCTGCCTCCTGTTTTCCAGTCAAGTGCTTTGGGCAATTGTCAAGCTGCTCCTTCCCTGCTTTCCCAATGAGTCTGTAATTCATATATTCTTAGATGTAAATTAGCTCAGCTTCGAAGGACAAGACAGAAAATGCATTGCTTTGTGAAACACCACAATTAAGATCCTTCTCCAAAGTGTTGAACATGAGGATTCACTCAAGTGAAATCAAACGTAGAATTCAAATTCTTGGCCTACTAATGAAGTGATTCACAACTTGAGAGCTATGATGCTGGAATGACTGCTCTCTTACATGTAGAGTTAATAATAAATCCAAGAATGTATATTTTGAACCTGAAACTCCTAGAGCTTTGAGCAGAGTTTAAATGCTCCTCCCCATAAACTTGGGCAAAAGTTTGGGCAGATCATGGTTTCCATTTCTGAAACTTGTTAAGGCCATTTTGAAAATCCATCTAAACTGAATCAAACACATTTTTAGTAAGCATTGCAAGCAAAAATAACTTCGTTTTCATTAGAAAAATTGCATTCCTGTAAATATTGTAGAAAAGCAGAGAATCATACAGTAATTTTGATTGGAACTTACTCTGGAGGCTGTCTTGTTCATCCTTCATGAAGAAGACCTGATTGGACCTGGTTGTTCAAGGTTTTGTCCAGCCAAATTTTTAATACTTTTGGATAGGATGGAGATCCCACCACCTCTCTGAGCAACCCATTGCAGTTTTTGACCACCTTTATGGTGATGCAGATTTTCCCTGTGTAGAATACAATTTTTCCATGCTCTAAATTTGAGCATGTTGTCTTATCATATCAGTGTGCACATGTGGATAGAGTCTGACTGTCTTCTGCACATCCTTCCATCTTGGTAGGTGCAGACAGCACTTCCTTTAATATCTCCAGTCCTCTGATCATCTTGGTTGCTTTCCATTGGGCTTCTTCCAATATGCCAATGCCATTCTTGTATGCGGGGACCCAAACTTAGACAGGTGGATACAGCACTTCTGATAGAGTTTCACAGATCAAGAACTAGGAGAAAAAAGTTATTGTGAACAGGCTTGAGTCTTGAGTATAGAATGTTACTGAGTATTGTGAAATGAAATGCCTTTCAGTTTTGTTATTGGGAATATACAGTCATAGCCTATTCATGAAAGCATGTTTGTAGAGACAGTCTGTGTCTACCTTTAGATGCTGTGGTTCAGAGATTTGGAGCAGAATGTTTCAAAAGTTCAGTAATATTTAAATTGTCATATATGTAAAGTGTAATACCATAACCCAGGAAAATATTTACCTTTGTGATGCGTGCTTTGCTGAATTAAGATGGTACAGCTGATTGTGTTTACCTCAAGTTGCTTTGATCTTGGCAAAGGTCATGACTGTTCAGTAATGGAGCACTTGCTAAACTCCACAGGGCAGCAGCGTGTCTCTGTGACCAGCCTCCTGGTGTGCCATGGCTTACTGCTGGTTGGAACAAACTTGGGTATAATAGTAGCCTTACCAGTGCCACGCTTGCAGGGGATTCCCAAAGTAACTGGTGAGTGAAATTTCTCAAACAGTACTGAAGATACCACTTCTCTTCTGCCAGTAACTTATATGAACCTGCCAAAATATAAATATTGTTTAGATAAAAGTTAGAGCTTTGTGATGAAATTATACTTGTTCTTTCCAAGCTTTACAGTATTATCCAGATACTTGTCTAGTTTTGTCTCACTTACTTGAGAGGGGATGACTGTTCTTTTTTAAGAGATAGGCATTAATCCTGTCGGGTTACAGCCAAATATCTGGGGATGAGAAGAGAATGCAAACAGTCTTTTTTCCAGGTTTAGGGGAAATAGGTGCATTAGGTGTTTTAGAAACACAGATACTGAAAAATGAGCATGTTGTCTAACTGGTTTCTGAATAAATTGGTTGTGTTCCCTTTTCCCCTAAACTGGAGATTTGGAATATATGAGAGTATATATTTCATTCTTTTTAACAGTGGTCAAGGTTTTTGCATTCTGGAGAGTTGTATTTATGAGTTACTTTCATATTATCCCATTTGAAATACAGGCACACAAATGCTGCTGTATCACTATACAAATGCTTAAGCTACTAGCAGAAGCAAGGTTTTAAAACTGTTCAAGAGGGGCTTTTCCCCAGTGTTTTGGATTCAGAATTCTGTTCAAGCTTCTGTAGTGCAGAGGGAAGCTAGCAGATTTTATGAGCAAGCTGTTTGCAGCTTCCTCCAGGGGAAAAAAAAAAAAGCTTATGTAACTTCACAAAATGAAAATGAAATCCTCTGTGTTCAGCAAAATACGCAGCAATAATCTGGTATGACACAGGATAAATGCTTTGTAAAAATCTGGAACGTATCTTAGGTGAAAATAAATACAATTATAAGAATATGCATAGTTGCAGAATCAAAAAATCTCTCATTCTTCCATTTTCTGGTTTTATTATTTTGGTTTATGTCATATATTCTTGCATTTATCTGTGATCAAAATTTGTTAGATTTCACAGATCTAGCAACATTACATTTAGAGATCTGTTTTTATAGTGTTTGATAACTCTTATTTTGAGTTTAAAAACTGTGGCTTTCCCCATTATGTTTCCAATAGCGATTATTCGTCTTTATATGATTGTACTTCCTTTGAAAGCAGAATGTGTTTTCTTATAATGTGAAATGCATTTGGGAGTTAGGGATGGATGTAATGATTTCTAAGGTTTGTGAGATTTTCCCCTTGCTAACCTAGCTCTTTTCCATATTGTAGCTTATTTGGTCAAATTTTTTTTTCCTCCCTTTTTTTCCACTAAAAGGCAGATCTGTTGATACTCTTACAGCTTCTCAATTTGGCTATGTGCAATTTGTTTTCCATACATACTAATGATTTTCACTGTGTAAATCTTCCTTGTACCAATATCCCACTGATTAAATAATTAAAAAAAAATTAAAAATGATTGTTCAGTCAATTCCTTATGAATCTGTAATAGTAACTAGGAAACCAGAAGGATGAGTTTTAGTTCCTGTTGTACAGTGTGTATGGGTCTGTTGCAATGAAAAAGATGCTATTCTGGAGAGGTACAGAAGTAGAACAGGATTGATTTGGGGTACAGAAAATATGTGGGGATTACTGGAGAAAACTCAGTGTTACATTTATGTTGATGCCAGCTAAAAAGTCAGCAGTATTTCTGTGCTCATGCTGTAGTGAGAACAGAGCACAAAAATACATCATCTAAAGTTCATATGCCATATTTCAGCTGATTTATTAGTCCTAAAACTAATGTTCTACTTGTGGTAGAACATTATTTCTGTACTTTTTTTTCTGTAAATAGCGTCCACACAAGGCAAAAGATTGGATGCATATAATAGGGCTTCAAGAGTTATGCTATTCTGAGCAAATTTCATGAACTAATTATGGTGGAACACTGTGGCCTGAGAAATGATGTCCTTTAATTGTGTCTTTTCTTTTGGCTCCAGGAAGAGGAATGGTGTCATACCATGCACACAATAGCCCAGTCAAGTTTCTTGTAACAGCTACATCTATAAACAAAAAGAACAGAAACAAATTGAGGAACAGCCTCCCTCCTGGCTCAGAACCTAAGGACGATGACCAAAAGAACATTCTGCACAGTGAAAGACCAGGCTCTTCCCTTGGTAACACCCAGGACACTGCAGTTTGGCTGGGGGATTCAGTAGGGTCCATTGCACAAAGAAGTGACTTGTCATCATCTTCTGGATCCCTTACTTTGTCTCATGGATCAAGTTCCCTAGAACACAGACCAGAGGACAGTAACATTTATGAGCTTTTGAAGGATCAAAACATCTCGTTTAAAAGTAAAAGACAGAAATCTAAGAAAATGAAAGCAAGTTCAGTATTAGTAATTTCTGGTGGCCAAGGACACAGAAGAGTGAACAAGAAGACCAAGCAGCAGCGACAAGATGAACTAGTATCTTCAGTGATGGTCTGGCAAATCCCACTATTAAATGTCTAACTGAACTAAATCCAAGATTGTTTCTGCTATTAAAAATAGTGTGATTTCCTTTTGTGGCTAATGCCAGCTTAGGACCCAAGCAGATAGACTTCATACACCTGGGAGCAATTTCAGTAGGCTTGGATCACAGGATTAAGGGTGCAAGACAGTCTTCACATACTTAGAATATTCTTCAGTGTTGGAGTATTGAAAAATGTTTAGCTCTTGGTGCTGTCTTTGATATTTAGAAAAAAGGAACTGTTAGGGACTTTTAAATGATTTTAGAATATCTTACCTTATTTATACTCACATTTATAAATATCTTAATTATGTTCTATAGCACTTAGGGAAGGCGAGGAAGACGTGCCATGTTTCATGCTGGTTTCTGGTTACATAAATCAGTTGTTCCTACTTTTTCCAAAGTGACATATTGCATGGAACAGTAGATTTTAACAAATTAGCAAATATTTTTAAATAAGTAGTCTAATGTGAGCTAATATTAATTTAGCAAAAATTACAATAGTTTAAAACTTCATTCCACAAACCAGAGTTTGGTTGGAACAAAACTGGCTAAATTAATTAATCAGTATTTGTTTATTTCAACATAGAACATAGATTTTTAAAAATACTAATTTCTAATGCTCAGTATTATTAGCAATGTTGCAGTACAAAAAGCACATTAATTTTCTTGGTAGGTGCAATGCCTATGCGACTTGTTGCAAGGATGACTTCAGGCAAATAGAAAATATAGATACAGGACAGCTGTACATTGTAGGGCTGCTTAACACATCCTCCCTCTGCAACTCAAAATCAAAGCTAAACATGGATTGTAACATTTTTAAGGAGGCATGCACATCCAGTAAATTAATAATGAAGTTATTAATTAAGTAATTAATTGGGAAGATAGATGCTAATATAGGAGTATCTATAGGAAGGCCAAATAATCACTGTAAGTTGAAAAATAGCTGAGTTGTGCTGTGTCCCCAGGAAAGCATCTATCAAATAATGTCACAGTGCAACAGCAGAGACATGGTCATACCTGAGTGGTGAACACTTCTTTTCACCCAGTTTCAGCAAAGCACAGTCCTGTAAATGGGTATTGGGAAAGTGGGTTGGCAGCTTCATTCCCTCAGATGGGCAAGTTGTTGCTTTGGTACTGTTAAAAAGATGAATTCTAAGTAGGTACCTAATCAACATTTTATTCATGGATTGATGTATTTCCAAAGGAAACTGAATTTAGGATTCATACTGAGATTGCCTGTTGCACCAATCTCTGCACGTGTGAAATACAAGACAAAGGCTTCTGCTCATAAAGACATTGCCAGAAATGGTGATGAGACACATCCTTCAGTCAAAATCTGGTTAATGCAGGTAACTTGTTGAATAGTCGCTGGGAACATTCTTTTCCCTCATCAGTAGACTGAAATACAGAAATTAGAATTATTAAGTTTCAGTTTTGTTTAGAACTCTAATACTGTTCATCAGTTCAGTAAAATGCCATTTAAGTATATCTGAAGTAGAACGTTTTTCAGATGACTGGAATTTCATTGACTGGAATCAAATAAAACTTCTGGCTACTTTGGTACCATTATCCCAGTAAGAGGTGATTTGCCCTGAAATTGTTTCTGCTAATTCTAATTCAAAGCATTGATTCCACTTTGTTTTGTTTCAATCTGCCTAGTTTAAATAACTATCAACCATAACGGCTGTGTTTCCCAGCATGTGCCATTTCAAGACAAACAGTACTAGAGACTGAGGCATTTTGTTGGCTGCAGTAGTAGGGTTGGGGTTTTTTAAATGTTGCTGAAATTTCTTTTCTTAATTTTGAAGCAGATTTGTGTACATCTAAAATTTTCAGTCTTGTCTGCTTTAAAAAGCAAACCTCTATTAAGGTAACCCCAAAATGGGTGTGTAAGTTTGACAGAGCACTGGACTAACATCGGGTCTTCCCTGATGCCTGACACCAGTGACTGGGACAGAGGAAATTCTGGTGAAGGCAGTCTTTGCTTGCTAAGTGGCACCAAAATAAGCATTTCAAAATCAGATATGCATCCTGATTTCAGAGGTTTTGCCCACATTCTCCACTGAGAATAATAGCATGGATTTCAGTGAGTCACAAAGGATACTTGTTGCAGATGGGATTGTAGGCTTAGGATCTTCATTACTGTTTTCTGCTTTTATTCAATGTCTTTTGCTGTGTGTCTTGCAACTTCAGTTGGGTTTTGTCAGTGTTGGCATAGGCTTAGTGTTGGCTTGTGTCCTGGTAGGGGGAAAAAAAAAAAAGAAAAAAGCAGACTGCCTCTAAGCCAGGCAGCTGGCAACATTTTCCCCAACTTTTCTTCTTCTCCCTGACCTACTGCCTTGAGCCTACTGGCTTGAGAGATCAAAGCCAGTTTCATTTTCTACACTCTTCTGTAGCTATGGCCCTGGGAGCTGCTCTTTGCCCACTGTGTGGAAATAGTATATTGTACAGTTTAATGTATGTATACTGAAAAACAAGTTTAAAGATTCTTCTGTGTATAAAGCATATATAATCTAGTATCCCTTGGCTACACTGCAGCAAAAAGACCACAGGTTTTATTTCCCATGCTCCTTGGGCATGGTATTCCACGTCCCTGCCTTCAGGACTGGAGAATCACATCGACTCCCTGATGGATCCTGATCACTAGGAGCAGGAAGTAGAGTCCACCACATGCTCAACTGGAAATCCATTCATGGTGTTATTACAGGATCTTCTACAGTAATTCTTGAGAGTTGTAGAGACATTTATCCTGTCAGCTGAAATGTGCTTTTCTTCGTTCTATCAATAGAATAGTAAAAACAAAGTCCAAATTCGCTCTTCTGAAAGAACATGGGAGTTTTGCCAGTGACTTCCATAAGAAAATGAGTCTCTCATTCGATTCCCCTACTTTGAAAATACTTATCTATTTATCTTACTAAGCTGTAAAGCAAAGAGAAGCTGTATGTTTGTCTTTAAAAATACATATTGTCACGAACTAGACTTTAGTCACTAACTGAGCACAAGGTGCAATGTTTCTTTTTGACATGCAACTTACTGATATTACCTAACTATGAAAACAGGCAGGAACCAAAGTTTCTCTTGCAGCTGGCAAATAGTCCTTATAGCTGTTGTAGACTGTGCTGCTCGGGGGTTGGATTTTGTTTTCTGATACTGCTTTTCTCGATTAATAGAAGTTATGAAAATAATAGGAAAAAAGGGGAGCAAATGTAACCACTACGATATAGTCTATGTATGTTTTCTAACACATAGTAGTGTCTTTTGTAACATGAGCCATAAAACTTGTGTATTTATGTCAAAGTATAAATGGAGAAAAACGTTGAATAAAAAATATGATAAAAATTAACTTCAGAAGAACATCTTGGGTTGTCATTTTTTTAACTAGGAGGCTAGAATTTGGGTCATTCATTAACAAATTATATATATATTAATGGACTCATGCAAGAGAAAACAGGATATATGGTTAGGATGACAAAGATTAATTTCTTTTTAGTTTTATATTTCTACAACTTAAACGCCACCAAATACAGTTTCTGAAAATTATGCAGTCATTTATTATAAGGTTTGATTATTGTATCAATGGACCCAAATAGTGTCTAAGCAGTAGAATTTCTACTATGCTATGTGGAGTAAGCATCATCACTTGGGCAGCATGCATGCTGCATAAAAATGAGAAGCATTAATTTTGGAAATGAGTATTGCCGAGCAAAGGCTTTAAGAGAGGAAATTAATTTTCAGTTGCTAACAGGCAATTCTTTCTAATTAATCTTCCCTAAAGGATACATACATAATCCCATGATTGTGTTTAAATACAGAGACTTGTATTTATCAGACTCAGCAATAGCCTTTTTGAGTGTACCTGTGCTAGTATAAACAAATAAGAAGAGTTACTGAGAATTCTTTGGTTGCTAGGAAAGCCTGCCTTTTTGGTCCTGGCCATATACCACATCTCTTTAATACATGGTTCTGAAAAACATTGAATCATATGAGTGCAGGATACCTGTGTGCACCAGGAGACAGATTCTGTCCACATGGGAATTTACAGTTCATTATTTATAGTGCCAATCTCAGGGATTATTTATGGTGACAATCTGAGGACTTTGAAAGAGGCCTGATTATTGGGAAGGGTTTCCTGAACTGTGGTTCAGTGCTTAAACTCCACTGTTCCTCTCTCTTCTGTCCTATTTAATTTTCTACCTGCATATAGACAAATTGGTTTTTGTAAAAATGCATTTGCAGGTGAGAAGTATCAGTCATTTGAAAGGTACGGCTGTAATGGAGGGTTCTGCATGAGTTAATCTGTATTGCAGTGAGTGATACCATGGAGCTGATAACAGTATTTTTAGTTTGCTTTACATAGCTTCATAGTAATAATACTTCACATAATAATAGTCCTGTTAAGAAGGCAGATTAGTATCTGTAGCTAGGAAGAAAATAAGTTTAAAAGCATTTGCCTGACTTGAAGCTATATGATGAGTCTGTAAAAGCATAGAGATTAAAGCCATTGCTGCTCTTCTAAGCCCATGATTAGTCCTTTAAACAATCTCCTCCTTGCAGGTGTCCCGTACATATGGTGGTGGAAAATGTCTGTGAGTAAGCTGGCCAGGACTAGGGCAGCAACTGGAGCACTGAGCTGTGATCACAGGTAGTAGTTGGCTGGCTGGGGTTGAGCCTGGTCTGGGCTGCTCCCTGCACATCATTGGCAAAGCCACTTACCTGATATATTTTAGGGACTGATTAACTACGTGGATGTAAATTGTGTCGTGCCATTTGCAGAATAGGCTTTCTGCCTCTAGTTTGATACTGATGCAGCCTTGCATGTATCCATACAACCTTCTTCCTGTGGGATGCTTGCCTAACAGTCTGGCACTTGGGACCAGTCAGGAGATACTACTAGCATAGACTTGACACGTATCATACAGGTACCAAGCTGGTATAAAGAGTTCCACTGTTAATCTGTGATCATCAGCTGCCTGCACCATGCCACAGCTCAAACTTCTGGTCTACTTTCTATACCTTTCAAGCTTTAGGGGCTTTTTAGCTGTATGTAGAATCTACATCCAGTTTCCTCACAAATGCAGCATGCACAGCGCCAAATCTATCTGCTATTCGAGAAATCTAGCTTGAGATTTTTCAGAATTAGTTGCTGCTGCCCTGTAATTCTGCTTATTTGATCAATAGCATTTTCTTTAAAGACATCCCCAGCTACCAAACTGCCAGAAACACTTTTTTCCTCCTAAAACAAAGAGTTAACAAAGAAACGCTGAAACAGCTTCATATGAAAGGATCTGAAAGTGGAGATTTACTGTGTGACTCAATCTGAAATGCAACAATGCCGATATATGACCAAAAGTGCTTCAAGTGCTTTGGCCAAGCTCCATAAACCACACTATAAAGTAGTTAGTCTTTCACAGCATGACCTTCAAAGGTGTTCAAAGGGATTTTTTTCCTCCAGCAAAACAGGCCTTGACAGCAGAACTGCAAGTTCTACTGTTGTAGATATTGTTATACACCAATGATAATCACAGTTATCATTAGTGTGTGTCCCAACCTACAAGATGAGCTGGAACACCTAGGATTAAAATGACACACCTTGGGGGAGATTAGATCATTGTGAGAATTTACTTGAAATACAATTTCAGGAGTATTTTGACATCAAAAGGTTCAGCTGAGCCTCCAGCAGAGTTTTCTAAAGCACTGAAGTACCTGATTTCCACTGAAACCTGTGTATCTTAAATGCCCAAATGCAGATAACGAGTATGGTTTTAAATTCAAAAAAACTTAGCTGCAGAGTTATAGAAGTTTCATTTTTCCTTTCTCTTATTCTACATTGGAGAGAAACTCTGTGGGTTTCAACTTGAGCATCAGGATCACCTTTAATGTGGGTACAAAAACTGCATTCGTTCATGCCGTCCAAATCAAATTGTTTAAATTGTTTCTTGTGGATTTTTCTGGTTTGTTCTATCTGTGTGCATTTCAAGTTGTGGAACATGCCTGCCAGACTGCACTAACTAAATGCTTTTTAGTGTTCTCTTTCTAAGGAGATTTTTTTGTCTGTAGAGTTGGGTAGCACAGACTGTGTGCATTAATGAGGAGGATTACCCCCAAGATTTGTTAAGAGCAACCACTCTTCTGCAGTGCTGCTGAGAGCAGCCTGTGATGCTTTTAATCCTGGTCACAAGCAACTGACACCATCAGTTAACTTAAGCTGCATCTGCACTGCTGAACTCCAGAGCACTTCAGAGGCTACAGACACACACCTTGAGGTGTGGATCAAGTGGGATCCGTGTGCCAGTCCTTTCCTTGCCTTTCAGGGGAGCAAAGCTGGTTATAGCTTACACCAATTCATGATAATATTCCATATGGCATCTGGGGAGAAATGTGCAGATAATGAGATATTTTGCTCACAGGCCATAGACATAGCCACATGTAGATGAGACAGGCAGTGGGAACAATCTGTGGCTCATTATGGCTGGGAAGAAATGACTGGATAAATTCAGCAATGTAAAGAGCAAGGGTAGGCTTTCATTTTCTGTTTTCACAAATTCTTTTGGGTTTTATTTTTAACAAATTAGGGGATGATGTGCACATTTTCTCAATTATTCATCTAAGTAAATGCTGTGTATTTCAATCTTATCAGATGCTTTCAACCTCATTAAAAGCTGCTCCACCTATTCAGAACACTCTTTTGGGTGGCAGAAGTCTGTGGTAATAAGATCCTTTTTCTTATGCTGGTTGCTTTTTCTGAAATTAAAAACAATATTGATTTATCTCTGGTGCACAGAAGTATACAAACCAACACTGAAGAAATCTTTATGATGTGTTTTTCCTTACAACTGCAAGGCTCTATCTGCTAGAAGCTGATAACCCTCATGGTTGCCCTGAAAGAGCATGGCCCTGATAAACTCTGATCAGATGTGCTCTGGATCAGGATGCTGTTTGGTGACCCTATCATGAGAAAGGCATTCAGCACTATTGCCTGTTTCTGCCCTGGAGACATTGCAGTATTATGCACTCTAGAAAGAATATTTTGTTTTGCCTGATGTGGATTCAACAGAAAAAGTGTGTGAGACAAAAAAACCTCCCCACTACTATTTCTTCATTTGGATTTTTTTATCTTTTTAACCAGAGAAACACTTGATAAAATTATTTTGTTCCAAACTGTATTTCCTTTTTATTACTGAGCACCACTGCTAGTACATGAGAGACACAGAGGATGGGCTGCGTGTCCAGAAGGAAGTCTGCTGTATATGACTGGGCAGGGGCCACCTGAGGTTTCTGGAACAGAGCACAGCAAATGCTTCCCTTCCTGCCTCCACTCAGCACTCTGCTGTTGTTGCCCCAGGCTAAGTGGCCCTTGCAGAACACAGGATCTCAGCAAGTCCTGATGGCCAGTAGCAGCATTACAATAATCTATCAGTCTCCTTGAATATTTGTCGCATCAGCTGGGCTACAGAAATGCATGTCAAGCACCAAACTAGGTATCATGTAAACTCTGTGATACCTGGTTTCTTTAGGACAAGGTCTTTTCTACACTGGGACAATGATTCATCTCATGTAATTCAGGCATTTAAAAATTGTCTACAGCTGCACCAGTCTGACTTTACAGCTAATGGAGAAAAATGAGAAATACGAAAGGATGATTCACCTCATCCTAAGATAAGATGTCAAAGATAGGTGAGAAAAATTGCCCTTCAGACATAGTTACTCCTGTACATTAATTACAAATGGAGCCTTGGGAACTCAGGTTAAGTAGGGAAATCAAGCAACTAAAACTGAGCTGATTTCTACAATGGGTATTCCCCCTATGAGAAACTGTGATGCTAATTGATGAGCAGCCTTATTCTCCATGGCAAATGTCCTGGCCTATGATCCATAGAGCAGCAATATTTTGCAAAAGTTTGAGGTTTATATTTGTTTGGATAATGGATTTAATAACAAAGGGGCATGGGGAACTGTAAAGAAACTTGGTGGGAAGAACATAGACTGAGTTACAAAGTTAGGGAATTGCTGCTCAAAGCTGAACTTTCATAAAGCTGAATTGAAGTCATTTTACTTGATCTGCTTCTGGCAATGTTCAGTGAGGGCAAAGGATGAAGTCTGCAACAGCCAAGTGCTACTTGACTTCTCAGGCTAGGATCTCCATGGGAATTGGATTTTGTATAGGTCTTCTGCTGGCTCCAGCCACAGAGTATGGCCAATAAAAACACAATGTGCTACTTCCTACCCACCACTGTTTTTCAAATTATCTCCACAAACTATAACTCAGATCTGTGTACTGGAATTATACTAGAATGTGATGGGGCAATTAAACCTGAAGAGAAGCTAAGAAAATCTAATAGGGGTTAAAATTGTCATGTATTCAGAAAGCATAACTCAGAATGATGTCATATAATCTCAGATACTATACTGCTGCCACAGTCACATAACTCTCACCAGTATGAATAGAAGTCAGGCACCTTAAGAAGAGACAATACTCCACAGAGAAACAGAACAGCTGAGATTTTAAAAGTGAAAATAATCTCCCATAGCTGTATCAGTAGTTTAATTTTAGTTTCATTTGAATTTTTAGAGTATTTAAAGTAACATGAGGTAACAAGCAAGAATGTTAATTCCTTGTATCAGAAAGAGGAGTTATTTCTGGCAGCTTTTAAAGGATGTATCACATGTAAATTTCTTCCAGGTAGCCAGGAATAAAACCACATATAAAACTTACATTCTAATCTTGTAATGGACCGTGACAAATTTGCAGTTATGCTAAAGCCACAAGTTGTGGTTACTATATCTTCTAAGACCTGAGTGACACTTTATGATTGTTGCTTATCTATTTTATAGCCCCCAGAAGAGTACTGCCTCTCTCACTCGAGATGAGATGTGATGTCTGCTTGAGCACCAGCCTTCTGGTTAAGGGCTGCTCTGAAGTCACTGCACTACATGCGTAGAGCCAAGGGTTTCAAGTGGTTACAGTTACCCAGTACTGCATGCAAGCACTTTAGTTTATTAAGTGCTAAATCAACACGTAAGAGTTTTTAGCACAACTGGTGTCAAAAAGCAGAAACAATGGGACAAAAGGAAAGAGAAGACACCCAACCACGCTTAGCCATCACAACCATGATGCTGGAAGAACATGCAGATGCAATGGCCATGGTGCCAGCACAGAAGCAATTAATTGTCAGGTTATTTTGAGACAGGAGACGGTAGTAGCTTTTCAAGTCTGCTCAGGAGTGTCTCCCAAGGCCAAGAGCCACTCACTGGGCACTGCTGGGGAACCAGTCTGACAGGACCTTGGATTCAGTGGAGAGGGAAAAAGAGAGAACCTGCAGACGAACAGTGTTTTGAGGCAGCAGTATCATAAAAACATATAGAAAAATTATACGTTACAAAGACAATACGATATATCCCAGCACCAGGAACGGGTCAGAAAGACCGGGATAGGACGGCAAGTCTGCTGTCTTGGCAGAAATTGAACTGCAGCCTGCGGTGGGACGTGAGCTGGGTCAGGTACCACTGCCTATGTCGGGAACAAACCCAGAGTACAAATAACATAATGTGAAGAGTTTTTCAAGAAACTGAAAAGAGGGTCTAATTCTGGGAATCCTGACGAGCTTTCAAGCGCAGGAGAAAAAATGGGACCCTGGTGCCAATTGCACCTGGCCTCCACGGCGTTGTTCCTCCGCCGGCAGACAGCTGGATAAGCAGAGCTGGGTCCGGGCAGCCTCCCCGCAGCGGTGCCGGGGCCGCGGCCCTCGGGGCTCCCGCCGGGGCTGCGCTGCGGCTCCTGCGGCAAAGCCCCCGGCCCTGCCTCACGCAGGGGAGCGCCGCCGCCGCCGCCGCCGCCCCGCTCACCCCCGGCACGGCTTCCCCGCCCCGCCCGGGGCTGAGGGAGGGCCCGGCGCTCCCCGCCCGGCGCCACACGGGGGGAGTTTCTCCTCAGCGCGGGCAGGTGGGGCCGCCTCGCCTCAGCCCCGAGGCGCAGCGTGCACATCCCGCGGCGTTCCCGGCTCGGCCGCTGCCCCTCGCCGGGAGCTGCCGCCAGCAGCAACAGGTCCGTGCCCGCTCCTCCCTCCGCCTGCCAGGCGAACAAAGGGGCTGAGCGCGGCCCCGCGCCCGCCCGGCCCCTCCGCCAGCCCGGCCCCCGTGCTTCAGCCATTTGCCTCGCCTGGCATCGCAGCGCCGCTCCCGCCCGCCTTCCCGGCCTCCCCCGCCCGCTGCCGCTGCCTGGGCGAGGCGCCGGGGCCGCTGCTGCGCTGCGGGAGCTGCCCCGGAGCGGCGCGGGGCTCGGCGGCCGCCGAAAGGTGAGCGGGGAGCAGCGGGGCCGGGGCCGCGGAGGGCCGGGGAGGGCTGTGCCGGTCTTTATCCGCCGATATCCGCGGTAAGGACCGCGACGTGGAGCCGCGGTAGCCGCGTGTGTGAGAGGGGTTGCTGGAGCGCTGTCAGGTTTAATCGTTCCCTTTTCTCTTTCCTCTGGCCGCCTTAATCCACCTCCCCTGGGCAGCAGGGAGGCCGGGCATATCCCCATATCCCTTCTCCGTATGTCGCAGAGGAGCCAACTCTGAAACCTGCGTATTTTATTTTCTTTTTAATCCTGCTGACCTATTCAAAATCGAAGTTACTCCTTACACTAACGTTTAGGGATGTGTAACAGCAGGAGATTGCTTCCCGCTATAAATTCTTCATGGCGTGCTACCGCATCCTGCTAAAATCACATGCAAGCCCTGGGTGAACATACACGAGTAGGATTTTGCAGGGTGGGAGATGCTTCTAAAAAAACTTGTACTGAATTTCAGTAGGTAGGTTTTTATGTCTGATGCTTTAAAGCAACAAAAAGCAGACTCCTGAACCCAAACTTACACGTAGCACAGAAAATGATAGTATTAAATCCGACAGCCAACTTTTCTCACCCATCAAGAATAAAATAAAAACCTTTAAAAATAATAATATTCTGTAAAGCTTTTCCGTAGCAATTAAACTAAACAATAGAAAACTGGAGCAAAAAGCTAGGAAAAAAAAGTAGGGCAATAAAAATTAGAATAGCAATAAAATAGAACAATCCTTCTGTATGATCTGAGAATCAAAAGGGCTTCTCTGTTTTTCAGGGACTTAACCATCTGTCTCCCAAAAAGGAAATAAGTGGAATGTTTGCAGAAAATAATAATTAAATTGTCACTAGTATTGACAAAGCAATATTTCCTCCCTTGTTTAACTGCTTACCCCATCCTACTTGTTCTGTGTTCTTCTCTAACGAGAGCCCATCACACAGCATTTATTCACTCTTTAATTAGGACATCCAGTGCATGCCATTGAGATGCTCAGGTCATCCACTGCTGATGGCAGTGTCTGATGAGAACCTGCCAAGAGCCAAGGACTGGTCCCGTGGCTGCCCTAGCTCCTCTGTGCTCTGCAGGACTTACTCCTGGCAGTGGTGCCACTGAAGTCAGTGGTGCCACTTAGAAGCTGGACTTTGCAGGACTGCACCTTGATAATATCAAAAGGCTGAAATCTGTAGTAGCTGCCTTTCTTGTACAAATGCTGTGTTTGCATCACTTTTCAGTATAACAAATAGTCCAAAGAGGTGGACAGACTTGAAATGTCAATAAATATTAGAGCACCATTATATGGTAGGAACATTCAATGAAAGTCATTAACTGGCTTTACTATGGTAAAGCAGGATTATAGTATTTAGGGCTGGCCTAGGTTACCATAGAGATGACGATGTGGTGAGAGGACTGCATCCAGATCCTACTTACCAGGGGTTTCAGCATCCTGTAGTATCCTATTGCAAGAGGATATTAGGGGCAGCTGACTGCTAAAGAAGGGTATAATAAAACATGAAAGGAAATCCTGCAATTTCTTTTAAGGTAGAATTAAACTTTTTTTATATACTTTTCTTTTTCTTGGTGGGATCCTTCGTGGATTTTTTAGGGATTTTTCTGTTTATCCCTACTGACATTATACAGCATTGCAGTTGGGAGCCTGTTTCTTGCCTCTGAACAGAAGCAGAGAAGTAATTTTATACCACTTTACACCCTTGAAAATACCCATTTTAAAAATGAGCTCATTTTCATTATATTTTATCTCATTAGCCTTCTCAGGACATGACATTTTTACTCCTGGTGTTTTATTTTTTAGTGAAATTGTCACCATCTATTGTTTCTGCTTCATGTTTGCTCTCAGTGTTGTTTTGTCAGCGAGCAGGCATGATTAGTTCCTTTCATGGAAGAAGAATTACTTTATAGCAGTTCAGGATTTGACAGCCAGTTTAACCTGATGTGTGACTGAGCTGTCATTGAGAAGGAAGGGACCTTGCTCTTTCCCTAGCATGGGCCATACATTCCTGCCCGATTCCCTGTGCCAGAATTCTTCACCATGTGACAACACAGTGAATGGACAGAGATTTTGCCTTCCTCCTGTAGTTAATTAAGCAAGCACTCAGTTTACACTGCAGATGTTGGCGTTACAAGTGGGGGTAGTCCTGTGAACAGAGTGCTTAAATCTGTGTGTAACTCTCTGCAGGATCAGGACCAATTTGTTGGCCATGCTGCACCCTTTTCTTCATCCTAAAATGCTCCTTGGATGCTAACTGGCTGTTTTGGCTTCGGAAGGATTACAAGACTGGGTCAGTATTGTATATGGGGGATTGAGTGTTAATGCAAAAAAGAGCTGGCTGGGTTTTTTTGTTCTGCGCTACACATTTGGTACTTTCCAGTTTCTTTTTTATACCTCATCAGCGAGGATGGCAGGAATTCATTATTAAGTTGGTTTATTTAATGCAAAACAAGCAGTAGAATAAATCCAGTGGTTCTACAGATTTTGCACCATGTGTCGGGGGAGAAGAAAGATGTGTCACATAAATGCTTTTCAGGTGTGATGTTTCACAAGCTGCCATTGCTGTGCCTCTGGCTGAAACAGACAGGTTGACAGCCTTTTTTTAACTCACTTGGAAGCATGCCAGAAACCACAATCTTTCTATACAAATCAACATATGTTGGTCAAGCAGCTTCCGTGCTGTTATGTTGTCTGTCACAACATGATTTGCAGTAATTGAAGTTATTTTACATTTATACATTTGTAGATTAGCACAAGCTCTTTGTTGTTTTTCTGGACACTGACTCCTCCAGGAGTACTTAAAGAGCTAGGTAAGTTTTGCATCTCAGCTTTGGATCTCTAACTTCTGGAAGGCTCCTGGACTTCTTCATTTCAAACTATCAACCTGTCAAAGCTATACAGTAGTTTGGTTTTTTTCTTCTTGGAAGCAGTTCTGATTTTTTCTCTTCCCCCTTTCTTGTAGGTAGATTGAAAAAACAGGCCCTAAACTCTGGAAATGAACTATTATTTCTGCAACTCATATTTTAGGTGTTAGACAGTAAGAACTAAAAGCCAACCCTTTGCTGTGGGAGTAGCAAGTGAACAACAAATGTTCTGATTCCGTCAGTCAAAGACAAATCTGTTCATGGAAGAGTTTTTCTCTTATCCTGTAGCTTTCTTTCATCTTTCCTTTTACTGCAACTCCCTGCATTGCTTTGGTTCAACAAAAGCTACCGTTTACATCTGTCTGTACGGTTATGGTGGATTAACCCTGGCTGGATGCCACATGCCAACTAAAGCTGCTCTATTACTCCTCTCCTCAGCTGGACAGGGGAGAGAAAATAAAATGTAAGACTCATGGGTCAAGATAAGCACAGTGAGCTATCACTCACCAGTTACTGTTGCCAGCAAAACAGAGTTGGATAATGAGAAATCAAAATCTTAAAAACATTTTCCCACCATACTTCTCTTTTTCCCGGGCTCAACTTTAGACTTCAATTCTTTACCTTTCCCCCTCCCCCAGGGGGACAGGGCATTGTGGTCAGTTCATCACACATTGTCTCTGTTGCTTCTTCTTCCTCGCAATCTTCCCCTGCTCCAGCAAGGGATCTCTCCTACAGGAGAAGGTTCTCCACAAAATTCTCAAGCATAAGTCCTTCCCATGGACTGCTGTTCTTCAGAAAGTGCTTTCAGCATGAGTCCTTCCCATTGGGTGCAGTCCTGCAGGAACAGGCTCCTCCAGCATGGGTCCTCTGTGGGGTCACAAGTCCTGCCAGCAAATCTGCTCCAATGTGGGCTTCCCACAGGGTCATGGCATCCACAGCATCCATTTGTTGCAGTGTGGGATCCTCCACAGGTTGCAGGTGGATCTCTGCCCATTAATCTCCATGGGCTGCAGGGGCGCAGCTGTCTCACCATGGGCTGCACCACAGACTGCAGGGGAATCTGGTCCAGTGCATGGTGCACCTCCCCCCTCTCCTGCACTGACCTTGGGGCCTGCAGAGCTGCTTTTTTTCACATATTCTCACTCCTGTCTTCTCTGGCTGCAGTTTGCTCCTGCACAATAACTTTTTCCTCTTCTTAACTCTGTCATACCAGAGGTACTACCACTGATGGGCTCTGCCTTGGCCAGTGGAAGGTTTGTCCTGGAGCTGGCTGGCACTGGCTCTATCAGACATGGGGAAGCTTTTGGCAGCTTCTCACAGAAGCCACCCCTGCAGCCCTCCCACTGCCAAAACCTTGCCATACAAACCCAGTACAACAGTGTAAGAAATCCATATGCTCATGAAGTTAATGGGAATTTTCATTGACTACAGTGGGGTTGGGATTTAGAGTGATGCCAGACTCTGGCTTTATCAAAATTCTCTGTGAAACTTAGGTGGCAGTTTCTAGTTGCAGGCTTCTAGTACAGGCCTTGTTCTCTTCAAAGCCATGGAAGTGGGCACTACACAAACATCTTCAATAACAATTGATAACTAAGTTTGGAAGTTTAGTTTCCACAGTAGATGCAGAAACAGTAAATGTCATTTGAGTGTCTTGTAGTGTGAGCTTTGGAGTTTGTCAGTGCCATGTGTCCCAAGAAGTTTTAAGTTTTGATATAGGAAAATGAGAGCAAAGACTGTTCATGCACATTCATTTGATAAAATTCACTGCTGCTGCTTCTTGTTGTTCAGGATGAGGTCTGTATCACTCATTCTCTGTGATAGAAGGCCTTTGAGACAGGCAAGAGAGTTGGAAGAATCTGTTAGTCCAATACCGGGACAGTATTTCTGCCAAGATATTTTGCAGGTTTATGGGAAATAAATACTTGGATTGTACCTCCAAAATCAGGCAGTTTTTCACATGACAGTGACTGAAAAGCCTCAGTATCTGCTTTGATGAGATGTTGTTGATTTGTATCTAAAATCTTTCCAGTCAGAAGCGACCAAAGTTTAGATGTTTGACTGAAACAAATCTCTAAATGGTCAGAACCACAAACCAAGACCCCTGAATCTAACCTTCTTCTCACACCTCCCAAATCATAACCACAAAACCAAACATCTCTCTGTCTTGCCTTCTGATGTAAAAATCTTATTTCTTACTTGGGGTCCTGCCTGTATAGCTCTGTCCAGATTGCAAACTAATAAATGCAAGGATAGCACTGTGACTGTTGAACATGCTGCATATTTAACTGCATGCATTAACAATCTTTTTTTCTGCAGCACTTGAAAATGACAAATTTTAATCACGGATTAGTCAGGCATGCTACAGTCTTTACTTCTACTCTGTGTCAAAAAGTCCAAAAGCCAATGGGATAGTCCTGTGATCATCATCACCCTTCATAATTGTGTTGCCAGTCTGTATGTCTGTATGTCTCTTCAGAAAGAGCAAGGATCATTTTGGGGAAAGAGAATTCCAAAGTGAAAAGCAGCATGTACATTTCTTCAAGGTATTCAGGATGATCTATTTGACACCTGCTTTTCCATCAAGGCCATTGGCCAAAACAGAGAAACCGAATAGACATGAGATGAATGATCTGAGCAGAACAACATTTTGACCTCTTTCATCCAGAAGTTACTGGCTTGGTAAAGGAGTAAAATTCTTTGGCCTTTTCTTGCAGGAATAAGATTAGATAACCAAGCAATCTTTTCTGTCCCTTAAATTTAGACATCCGTCTGCCTTGTTCAATGGAAAAAAAAACATTATAGTGAGAGATACTGAATTGCCTGCTGTAAATTCTTGATGTAAAAGTTGAGCTTAGTCAGAGAAATCAGTGCCAGAAAACCTTTGCCTGAACACTCAGATTCAGCATATGAAATTCACATTATAGTAAAAAATGCTATGCATCCAAGGCAAAAAGTGTCAGGCCATGAAAATAAGAGTATTTTAATAGAAACATATTTTATTTCCGTCTCAGAATGGTCAGCGTTAGCTTCTACTAATGTAAACAGCATGCATTACACTAAATTATCTCTTCTTTCCTTCTTTAGTTCCAACGATTACATAAAGTCATTTCATACTTTGTTAAGCCTCAGTTGCATCATTGCTGCATTCCTATTGTTTGGTGAAATCTAACTGTAGGGCTGACAGCCTACAGGTATTCCTGATAGTAAAGGCTTGCCACCACAGTACCTATAACCGCAGCATGCTTTGAGATCAGCGGAAATGTTTTTCAGTCTTAGCACAAGCCAGAATGGTTTAGATCTCCAGGCGATATAGCTGAGCTCTGACCCACTCAAGGCAATGGGAAGAAGTACAGAAGCTTCGCTTTTGGCAGGGAGCAGAACCCAGGATTCTTCTTCCTCAGTTCAAAAACATTTTTTATTGTTTCTCTGAAAAATAATACTGCTTTAGTGTGAAGGAAAATAGTCCTTCTTTCTTAGACTTGATGATTTGGGCACTTGGTTGATATTTGGGGGTTTTAGTCTTGTCTGGCAAAGGAAGGGGTTGTGACAGGTTTCCCATGGGGCTTGGTCAGAGCTCTAATTATTGTACAGAAGGGCAAGTAGCAGCAAGAGTGAGTACTGCTATCTTTTAAAGAAATTTAGATTTATTTTGCAGAGGATTCTGGTCTGAGGCACCCAAAGCAAGAACTAAAGTCCCCTGATTGCATAAGCTTAGCACTTCATCACCATGGTCTTAGGTATTTTTCTACTGGCTAGCCCTTGGTGGCCCTCTCATGCACTGATTTCTGGGCACCCAAGTCAGTTGGCATCTAATTATACCCACCCATGCATATGTGTGCAGAACCTGTGTGTATGTTCCAGATTCCATTCCAGGAGCTGGTTACAGATGGATCAGCAGTGCTGTGCAGCTCAGACACACAGCATTGGTCTCTCGAGAACTGGGAGGTGCATCCCACCCATGGATCAATTCTGTGTGGAAATATGGCCCTATGTGTATCCATCTTGGCCTGACTTCATGAAATAAAAGAAGTCAAACTGCTGTGAGTCACCCAGTAGATCACAGTTATAGGACCAACAGCAAAGTGTACCAGTAGCATTTCTGCCCTGGCAGAGAAAAGTCTGTGCATGCTGATTCCTTTTCTTCTTTCAGATTAGGGCTGTCATGCTGGAGGTTTTTTTGCTCTGCTATCTGATCTGGCTGTCTTAGGTCTTACATCTTTGCTGCATTGCCAGCTGCCAGATAAACCTGCCCTCAGTCAGCCTTTGCCATGTTTAGCACTGTGGCGGGTCTCTCCATTTTGAATCTAGTCCAAAGTCCAGAGACAATGTCTGCAGGAACCTAGAATTTTTCTTGAAATCTAACTACTTGTAATGTAATTTTTAGTTGCAGCTGGGATGACCGTAAACCTTAAGTTTGAAGAAGTATCTGGTCACAGAAACCATATATGATCTCCAAAAATGAGAAGGGTGCTATTCACCATGTATCTAAAGGACCTCTGCCTTTCTTAGCATCACTCACTTAATTATTCAATAAATCAGTGAAACTGTTCTGTTTCTAAAAGTGGGGCTTTTTCTTCCTTAAGTACCAGATCTAGTTTGTCTGGAAAAAAAAAAGTATTTTCATTTTTGCCTCCTCTAGAAGTTTTTCCTTCACTTTCTTTTTCTAGGTATAAGTCTCAGAAAAATGGGACTGTTTGTTTCCCTATGAAGTCTGTTGTTACCTTTCACATTCAGTCTTTCTCAAGCACAATGGTGATAAATTTTGGCAGATTTCTGGTGCTTTGGGCTCTTCAATCTGTATGTCCTTTCCATAAAGACATAAAAAGCAAAATCCAGTTTTATCTTAAAACAGGAATTTAATTTCCTCCAAAAATGTTGCACCATCTTCTGTATTAAATGCAATACAGAGCAGGTGTGTTGGAAGAGTGCAGTACATTTATGGAGACCAAGTGTTGTTCTGGAATGCAAAACCAAGCCTGACTCTACTTTGATTTTCAAAAATCTGTCTAAACTAATTTGCTGGTTTGCTTGACTTGGCTTCTCAGTGGATATTCTCCTCCTTCTTTGTTAGTACCAACATTGCCAAAGTGTTCATAGAGACTTTGAATATGTTTTCAATTTGTTGACAATACAGTTTAATACTGAAAAGCATTTCTGCAGTCAACATTACCACATTACAGTACATTACACACTAATGCTTAAATGAGGCTTTTAATCATCACAGGCTGATGCTTTGCTTCAAGTCAGTGCTCCTGGTGTGTGGCAATTTTCAGAATTTAAGGTCAGAAAGGATTTCTAGATCAACTAGTCTGCTTCTGTCAAATTTTATTTACCCTTGCTTCCCAAGTGCCTTCCAGCCAGGCACATACTCAAGATCCCTTTCATCACATCAGAATAAGGATCTTCCCATGTCAGATGAAATGTCCATCCGGACCAGCATCCTGTCTCCTACATGAACCATAATCCAATATTGACAGAAGTATATGGCAGGATAAAAATGTGTATATCTCCATAGCATACTTCATGTCCATGGCATATTTCTTTGTCTTTGAATACTAATACCCTGACAGTTTTCTCACTCAGGATCCTTCTAAGCTGAATGCACATTTTGGGTTTTATTCTATAGAATTTCTTGAGCCCATCCTTCATTCTCCCCATCAGTTATGGTAAACTTTAATTAAGCACAATATGCTCCAGCAGTCTTTTTTTCTCCCCTTCAGTAGCATAAATATTTTGCTTTGTTTACACTTACACTTGGTTTGCTTAGGGTTTCTCCACCAGCCTAAGAAAGCCTTCAGCATGCAGAATTTTCATGTGCTTTCACTTGTGCACAGTCATCAAGTCACAGAGCAAACATACCAAGCCCTGAAGAAGTGTCAGCTCTGCATTTCTCAGGCTGACTAAGGCTTGCTGTACTAGTTCTCCAGGCTACTAGCACAAGCCACCTTTTCTCCAAAGCCATGTGGCTGTTAGAGGATGCCTAGGCTAGGTACCACCTTTTTGTTTGGAAGCTTGTGTGCAGCATAGAGACAGAGTAAGCCTTTGTCTGGTTGCAAAGTGCTCTTCTGAATCTCTCACTAAAGTGGGGATTTTTTGTGTCTCTGAAATAACTTGGTACTCTTCTCTGTCTAATAACTTGGTACTCTTCTCTGTCTTCACAGGTTTTTAAATGCTACTTCCAAAATGTAAAGCTTTGAACATGCATGCTTCCATCCATTCAACCACCCTGTTCCATTGCAAACCTACTAATGCTGAAGGGTAACATTTTCCCTATGGGTACTCCATATTTCCCAGTACACACATTCAAGGACTGCATTCATCCTTTCAGCTGTAGCACCATGCTGATATGGTTGGTACTGTGTCAATTTAATGTAATGTAGCTGTGCCCAGATATGATGAAAGCAACCAAACTTCAATTTATCACAGGCATGACCACATACTCTCATATCTAGAAGTGTAGCTGTGAGCCCATGTGTAGAATTAGCAGCAATTCTGCATAAAATGTTTTGTTGCATACAGTATGGTGCTGCCATGCCATACTTATCTCTGGACCTGTAGTGCATTAATGATAAAGACACCACGTGAGCCCTGGCGTTTTTCCTAAAGGTACTGTAATCACTCCAAACTTGTTTCTGAGTGGGTTTTTTTTTTGTTAGACTTTCTTTATTCTAAGGGATATTGGAGAGAACTTGAACCTAATCTTTGTTAGATTCTGCTTTTTTAGGAGTGTTATTTCCTTTTTTCTGTGAGAATCCCTGAGAGACACTACTCCTCCCTAACTATTTCTGAAGAGTCTAAACTGGAAGGAACTCAAAAAGATAGTTTCCTTTTTAGAGAATGTTTGTCTCTATGGATATCACTGTTAGGAAACCTTTTCTCTGGTCATGATGACTGTTTAGAACTTGTATATTTTTAGTTTAGATTTGTTAGCTATAATATCGATTTAATCAGGCTTTTGATAATATTTTTATTATGATTTATTTCCTCTCTCTTCCTCCCTATCCAGACACACACAGCCTTTTCTTCTGATGAGGAACTGCTGTCCACATGTTTCTTGTGTGGTCTGTAGTCATAAGCTGCAATTCTTAAATGTTTCTTTTTCTTTGTGGTTGTATGAAAATGCTGTAGAGATTAAAGACAATTCATACCTCTATTACATATTGTCAGAAAATTACAGCACCTTGAGAGGTCAAAATTTGCATCCATACTTGAGTGTGAAGGCAATACTATAAAAGCCATATATCCAGCAGTCACGGCAAGACACTAGAATTGTATCATACCTAACATTAAAAGAGGGAGAGAAAAATAATTATTCTTCCTGCTGTTTTTCTTGAGGTGGCACGTTGAAAGACAACTGTACTTTTTTTCTTACAAACAGGAGGTTAATCAAGTGGTTAAGATTTAGAGTTCAAATCTGTAATAGGATCCAAGCAGTGCAGGCCCTTTCAGAGCACTTTATGCTCCAGATGTTTTCCCCATCTACAAAGAGAATATTTTTTTCCTCCAAATTTCACAGATCTACTCAGTGACCAGGAGTGTTACAGACTATTTTTATAAGTATGCAAACTACTCTACACTGGACTCTGCCTACACTTCATGCTGGCCAGTTCTACTTTTAAGTCATTATTGACTTTTTAAAATAAATATAAGGGATATTTTTTCTCTTTTGATGATCCCACCTCTTTGACGCCTTAATCATCTCAATCAGAAGTCACCCCTATCCTAAGGGACTTCTCGACTGAAGTAAAAATTTGGCAGTGCAAATTTTTATAAAAGCATTATTTCTGGGCTAAGGTGGAGTAGAATAGCATTTTGTGATTTCTGAACTGGTAAGTCTCCTGGGGAGGATAGCCTGCTTATGTAAATTAGAGTTGCTTATGGTAGGGAAAGCACTGCTTTTATTTACCATGAGGCTGAGTCAGAGCCGTTTCATTTGTGAACTGGAGAGAAGTAACCCAGTTCCTCCCACATGCACATATTCCCTGGAGAAAGTGGGTCTTGCTGGAGGAGGTGGTTTGGATCAAAGGCTATTGGCACTGCACAAAAAAAATGAGGAGAGAACAATTCAATACAAGCGTTTAATTGGATTTTATCAGAAGGACTGCCAAATGAATGCAATGCCAGGGGGAACATTACCTGCAGCTCTTCATTACAGTTTCTCTGTTAGAAAAACTGTGCCTTGTTATCTGTGCTGTTACTTGAGCAGTGTCTCACAACATTTGAGGTTGGGGCCGCACATTCAGGATATTGTGTGTCATTGCCAAGTCTGTAAATACAGTTCATGTTTGTTGGCAGCTCCTCTGTCCATTAACATTACATCATCCCTAGACCAAACCCATGATAATGAAAACATTCAGACCAAGCAATTCAGTTTCTGACTTAAAAGTCCCCAGTATAAAAGGTTACCTCAGTCCACAGGTACTATGTAGTCTCAACAGCTTGCTTCCTTTTCCAGTACCTATCCTGTTTGTGAATTTTGAAAAAATGTTAAAACCAAGTTTATTTTAAGCCAAATTAGATCATTGGGTGGTCAGATTCTTTTGAATCATCACAGCTATCAAGTATCTTCTGCAATTCTGTACTTTTTGAATATTCTGTGTTGCCAGAACAGTGGTACAACTCTCTGATCACTATAGATAAGAAAAGAACAGAGAAGGATTTCAATTTCGTATCTCAATCAGACCCTTTCAGCATCTTCCTGTTCCATACTAAATCCATGACCTTTTAACTCAGATCAGTCATGTTGCTCAATAATGGAAAAGTTCCACAACTTCTCTGAATTGTTTATTCAGCTTCATCTTTGTGTAATTCTTGTATTTTGTTTTCAGCAAGACAGAGGTGCTGAGTTTGCTGGAGTGGTCACTGCTGTCATGGTCATTGCTGTCATTGACAAAATCCTCCAAACCCTCTTTCAGCTTTTCTAAGTCTTCAGCTTACCCATATAGTTCTTGTTGCCTTAGTTGCATGTGGTACTTTGATTTCAGTTTTTCTCATGCTCAGCATGAAATTCAGCATATGCTTGGTAATTAGCTTTGGATATACCAGAGGATCATCTACTTCAGAATTCTGCTGTTTGCTATTAGCAAGCAATACCATCAGTCCTTCCTTCTCCTTGTGATTCCTCAGGGGAATTGTAGTGGGTTAACACAGGTGTTTGTTACAAGCTTCTTTCTCAATAACATTGCAAATGTGTCAAATCAAACTTTTAAATCAAGCAGATATTTGAATAAGGGAAAAGATATGATTACTGTGCTTGAGGAGGATCTCATGCTTTTTTTTTCCATTAGTTGAGAAAGTTGAAAATAGAAGTTTTTCTGGTTATTGTTTTAACTACTTTGAATATTCTAAATGGTGATTTTCCTTTGGGACATAATGCAAGAAATACATTTCACCATAGAGAGATATTACTGGTATTAGAGTTACTGTTTTCGACTTCTCACATTTAACCACCCATACTTCTAATTTTTGGTAGCATTCTCTTTCATTCTTCCTTTATAGTTTCACTTAAAAATCAATCCATAGACCAAGAGTATGAAAGGATATGAAGCTACTCAATCCTTCTTGTAGGGGGGTACAAAAGTAGAAGTTAGGAGAAGTGGTGTCAGAAGTGAGGCGTGTCCGGAATGGCCAGAATATTGTCAGTTACAGTAGTTGCTCTGTGTACTGTTAAGACTCCATGAAAAACAGAATCACATTAACAGGAATGCTGCCCACTTTAAGTTAGTAATGAGTCAGCACATCTTCTGTAGACACACTGAGCGTGCACACAGATCATTGCATTTCTTCTTGTCTAGTTAAAACCACAGAAAACTCAGTAGAGCTTGACCTACAGAGTTTAGGTTTGGATAGCAGGAAAGTTAGCCAAAGTTCATACAGTCATAGAAAGTTCTTAAGTACCAGATTTTTAAACACTCAGATGAGGAATACAAAGTTGGTGAAATCTGCTCATTTTAGTAAGTTTTAAAAATGCGGTTGTTATGGTCTGAAAGTCTCCAGTACCCAGAAATCAAACCTTAGCATTGATTGAGTCTAAAAGCTCTTTACCAGGCAAGTGGACAAAATAAAAAGCCATGAGAGAAGACTGATATTATCATTTAAGTGAAGTTTGCATTGCAAGTATGGACTTCTAGATTTCCTGTCTGTGTCAGGGGTTTCCAGACAATGTCACTTACCAATTATGCTTTCAGTAAAAAAAAAAATTAAAAAGTTATGCTAATTTAACAGGGTAAATTAATCATGTCTGCTAAAAGGAAGCCACAATTCATATTTTACATAGAAATGAGTGTTCCTTGAGGACTGTGAAAAAACTGACAAAGGGTATTTTAATGGAAATTAATAACCTCCTTAAAAATAGAAACAGGGCTGCAGATACTTATTAAATTATATTAAGTACATTTAGACAGTTTTTATGCGTCACTCATCAAAACTTAAACCAAGTTTTGATGCTTGGTTCCAAGTCTGGGAAATTCATAAACAAACATGAGGCAAAGAAATGGCACTTCATTAAATTCTAAAAACTATATTTGTGAAATGAAGGTACAACTGGGTGGTGATTGTGCCGACAGGGGCTAACCTACTTATAGCATATGCCCTTCTGCCTTTTCCCACAGGAGACTTTATGTTCTAATTGTCTATCGTGATTTTTTTCCCTTGCTTCTACTTTTTATTAACAGAAGGTGTAAATCTTTGAATGAAGACATGAAGCAATCTTTATGAAGTCTGATTAACACCTTACTAATGCTTTACAGCTACATATGCTGCTACACAAATGTGAGATTGCTCTTGTCCCAAGTACAGAAAAAATACGTTCATGTGTTTCTTAGGATTATTAGCATACTTACGGTGTCTTTAAGATACTCTAGGTATATTATTAAAGGAGACATAACTTTAAAATTCCCAAACTTCTGACTAAACAGAGACTATATGTTGAAAAATAATCATCTTCTTACACTTTGTTTTAAACAGGGGGAATGCATATGAGAGAGCACTGATATGAAGAAAACTTCCCGAAGGTCATGCAAAGGCAAACTTGTCTAGTGAGGAATTGCCTTTCAGAATAGACTGCAGCCTCAGCCTTCCACGGAAACAGTTTCACAAGGTGAATGGATTGTGATACTACTCCTAAGTATCTGCCGTTAAAGGAGATTTTTGCTCATCACCAGCACGGTGTAGGGATCGGTTGTCATGAAAAGGATTGCAGTACCTCTAGACTGCTTAAAATTTCTGCAGAGCAACAGGAAAACCAGAATTGCTTTTCAGGCTGTTGAGGTACTCATCGGGGCCATCCCCCGTCCCACCAAAAGAGCTCAGGTTTTGGGGGGCTGAGCTAGCCCAGTTAGCCGCGGGAGGGGTGGATCTCCCAGGGAAAGGAGAAGCGGCGGTTTAGCCCCGGAAACCAGAGACAGCCCCGCCTGCGAGAGCGGCGGCCCCG